>NC_080596.1:72283014-72600599 GCF_027887145.1 Ammospiza caudacuta
ACCCCAAATCTCGGGGACAATTTAAGGCCTTGGGGACACCAAAGGATCCCAAATCCTTGGGACACTCTGAGGTTTTGGGGACACTCAGGGACCTCCAATCTTGGGGACACACTGAGGGTTTGGGGACACCCAGAGACCCCAAATCTCAGGGACATCCTGAAGACATGGAGACACCCAGGGACCCCAAATCTTGGGGACACTCTGAGAGCTCGGGGACACTCAAGGATCCCAAACCTCAGGGACAATTTAAGGGCTTGGGGACACCCAGGGACCTCCAGTCTCGGGGACATTCTGAAGATTTAGGGACACCCAGAGACGACAAATCCTGGGGACACTCTGAGCTCTTGGGGACACCCAGGGACCCCAAATCTTGGCGACACTCTGAGGGTTTGGGGACACCCAGGGATCTCAAATCTCAGGGACTTTCTGAACACTTGGGGACACCCAGGGACCCCAAATCTTGGGGACACTCCGATCCCTCGGGGACACTTAAGGATCCCAAATCTCGGGGACACTCTGAGGGTTTAGGGACACTCAGAGACGTCCAGGCTTGGGGACAATTTAAGGCCTTGGGGACACCCAGGGACCCCAAATCTTGGCGACACTCTGAGAGCTCGGGGACACCCAGAGACCCCAAATCCCGGGGACAATTTAAGGCCTTGGGGACACCCATGGACCGCCAGTCTTGGGGACATTCTGAGGGTTTGGGGACACCCAGGGACCCCCAAATCTCAGGGACCTTCTGAGGGCTTGGGGACACCCAGGGACCCCAAATGTCGGGGACACCCTGAGGGCTGGAGAACACATAGGGACCCCAAATCTTGGGACTTTCTGGGGGTTTGGGGACACCCGGGGACCCCAAATGTCGGGGATACCCTGAGGGCTGGAGAACACATAGGGACCCCAAATCTTGGGACTTTCTGGGGGTTTGGGGACACCCGGGGACCCCAAATGTCGGGGACACCCTGAGGGCTTAGGGACACTTAGAGACGTCCAGGCTTGGGGACACTTTGAGTCCTTGGGGACACAAAGGGACCCCAAATCTCGGGGACAATTTAAGGCCTTGGGGACACCCAGGGACCCAAAGTCGGGGCCCCTCCGATCCCTCGCTGTCCCCGCCTCCCCCGGTTCTCCCCTCCCCTCCCCCGCCATATCGCGACACTGCCGGACCGGGCCCAATCCCTTCGCGCAGCCCCCGGGGCGCTCTCACCGATGGCCAAGGTGACAAAGGCCACCTGCACGAGCAGGGACAGCCAGCTGAGCACGTACATGAACCACATGGCGGGGCCGGGCCGCTGCCGGGGCCGCTGCTCCCGGGGCCGCTGCCGGGGCCGCTCCCGCTCCGCGCCCGCCGCCGGAACCAGCGAGAGGCGGCACCGGAACCAACGAGACGCGAGGGGAGGGAGCGCCCATAGCGCCCAGAGCGCCCCCTGGCGGCTCGGAGGACTCGCGCGGCCTAATGGGAATGGGGGACCCCAAAGGAGAAAGGGGACCCCAAAACGTGCGGGGGGACCCCAAAACGTGCGGGGGGACCCCAAAAGGGTTCGGGGGGATCTGAAGTCGGAGAAAAGGCTTCTCAAAATATGCAGGAGGCGGGAAATTCCCAAAATGTGCAAGGACCCCCCAAAACACAGGGAGGGACCCCAAAACACAGGGAGGGACCCCAAAACACAGGGAGGGACCCCTGATCTGTGGGGGACCCCACAAAATATGCAGGGACCCCTGAAGTGTGAAGGAAAACCTGAAAAAGGGGACCCCAAAATGAACAGAGACCCCAAAACACGGGAGGGACCCTAAAAGGGTTCGGGGGGTCCTCAAAATGTCGCAGGGACCCCAAAACACGAGGAGAGCCCCGAAAATTTGCAGGGACCCCAAAAGTATGAAGGAAACCCTGAAAAGGGGGGTCCTAAAATGTACAGGGAACCCAAAAATACAGGGACCCCCAAATCACGGGAGGGACCCCAAAACTCTGAACGGACCCCGAAAATGTGCGGGGACCCCAAAATACGGCAGGGACCCCAAAATGTGCAGGGACCCCAAAACACAGGGAGGGACCCCAAAAGTATGAAAGAAACCCTAAAAAAGGGACCCTAAAATGTACAGGGACCCCAAAAGGGTGCGGGGGGACCCCAAAACACGAGGACAGCCCCGAAAATGTGCGGGGACCCCAAAATACCGGGAGGGACCCCACAATGTGCAGGGACCCCCAAAGTGTGAGGCAAACCCTAAAAAGGGGACCCTAAAATTTACAGGGACCCCAAAATGTACAGGGACCCCAAAACACAGCGGGAACCCCTGATCTGTACAGGGACCCACCCCAAAACTGCGCAGGGACCCCCAAAAATCTACAGGGACGCCCCCAAATTATGAAGGAAACCCCAAAATACTCAAGGACCCCCCCCAAAAAAATTACACGGACCCCAAAATGTACAGGGACCCCAAAACACGGCAGAGACCCCGATCTGTAGGGGACCCCAAAAAAACAGGGACTCAAAGGGGTGCAAGGACCCCCAAAACCCCACAGAGACCCCAAAGCACAGGGGGACACCCCAAAAGTGTGTAGGGACCCCAAAAACCATTTAGGGACCCCAAAAACCCCTCTGGGCTGGACTGGGACGGGTTGGGGGTTTTGGGGTGCCGGGGGGTTCCTTTTGGGGTGCTCTGGGGTCTCGTTTTGGGGTCTCGGTTTGGGGTTTTGGGGGGTTCATTTTGGGGTGCTGTGGGTTCATTTTGGGGTCTCGATTTGGGGTTTTGGGGGGTTCATTTTGGGGTCTCGATTTGGGGTTTTGGAGGGTTCATTTTGGGGTCTCGTTGTGGGGTTTTGGGGGGTTCACTTTGGGGTGCGGGGGGCTCATTTTGGGGTCCAGGCCGGTTTCATTTTGGGGTGTCGTTTTGGGGTTTTGGGGGGTTCATTTTGGGGTGTCATTTTGGGGTTTTGGGGGGTTCATTTTGGGGTGTCATTTTAGGGTTTTGGGGGGTTCATTTTGGGGTGCGGGGGGCTCATTTTGGGGTCTCGTTTTGGGGTCCTGGAGGGCTCATTTTGGGGTCCGGGGTTTCGTTTTGGGGTGGCGCAGATTCATTTTGGGGTCCTGAGCTCATTTTGGGGTCCGGGGGTTCGTTTTTGGGGTGTTGGGGGGCTCATTTTAGGGTCTCGTTTTGGGGTCCTAGGGGGTTCATTTTGGGGTTTCGTTTCAGGGGTCCTGAAGGTTCATTTTGGGGTCTGATTTTGGGGTCCGAGGGGTCGTTTTGGGGTCTCATTTTAGGGGTTCTGGGGCCTCATTTTGGGATCCGGGGTCGTTTCATGTTGAGGTCTCTTTTTGGGGTCCTGGAGGGCTCATTTTGGGGTCCGGGGTTTCGTTTTGGGGTGGTGCAGATTCATTTTGGGGTCCTGAGCTCATTTTGGGGTCCGGGGTTTGGTTTTGGGGTGCTGTGGGTTCATTATGGGGTCCTGAACTTATTTGGAGGTCCGGGGGTTCGTTTTTGGGGTGTTGGGGTGCTCATTTTGGGGTCTCATTTTGGGGTCCAGGGAGGTCGTTTTGGGGTGCTCCAGGGTTCGTTTTGGGGGTCTCATTTTGGGGTTCTGGATGGCTCATTTTGGGGTGCGGGGGTTCGTTTTTGGGGTGTTGGGGGGCTCATTTTAGGGTCTCGTTTTGGGGTCCGGGGTGCTCATTTTGGGGTTTCGTTTCAGGGTCCTGAAGGTTCATTTTGGGGTCTCATTTTGGGGTCTCATTTTGGGGTGCTGTGGGGTTCGTTTTGGGGTCCTGAAGGGCTCTTTTTGGGGTGCTGGATGTTTCATTTTGGGGTCCCGAGCTCATTTTAGGACTTTTGGGGGGTTCGTTTTGGGGTTCTGGGGGCTCATTTTGGGATCCAGGGTCGTTTCATTTTGGGGTCTCTTTTTGGGGTCCTGGAGGGCTCATTTTGGGGTGCGGGGTTTCGTTTTGGGGTGGTGTAGGTTCATTTTGGGCTGTTGGGGTGCTCATTTTAGGGTCTCGTTTTGGGGTCCTGGGGGGCTCTTTTTGGGGTGCTGGATGTTTCATTTTGGGGTCCCCGAGCTCATTTTAGAACTTTTGGGGGGTTCGTTTTGGGGTGTGGGGCTGGCCTCATTTATGGGGTCCTGGGGGGCTCATTTTGGGGTGCGGGGGCCTCGTTTTATGGGGTCCTGGGGGGCTCATTTTGGGGTGCGGGGTGCTCACTTTGGGGTCTCGTTTCAGGGCTCCTGAAGGTTCATTTTGGGGTCTCATTTTGGGGTCCAAGGGGGTCGTTTTGGGGTGCCGTGGGGTGCTTATTTTGGGGTCTCGTTTTAGGGTCCTCGGGGGTCCCTTTGGGGTGCTGGGGGTTCATTTTAGGGGTCCGGGGTTATTTCATTTTGGGGTGGTCATTTTAGGGTTCTGGATGTTTCGCTTTGGGGTCCTGAGCTCATTTTAGGGGTGCTCGTTCTGGGGTTTGGGATTTCGGGGCGCTCGTTTAGGGGCGCTGTGGGGCTCGTTTTGGGGTCTCAGTTTAGGGGTGCTGTGGGTTCATTTTGGGGTGCTGGGGGGGTTCGTTTTGAGGGTCTCCTTTTAGGGTTCTCGGGGAGCTCCTCTTGGGGTGGTGTGGTTTCATTTTGGGGTCCTGTGGGCTCATTTTAGGGGTGCTCGTTCTGGGTTTTGGGCTTTCGGGGTGCTCATTTAGGGGTGCCGTGGGGTTCGTTTTGGGGTTTCGTTTTGGGGGTGCTGTGGGTTCATTTTGGGGTCCTGAACTCATTTTAGGGGTTCTCGTTCTGGGGTTTTGGGGCGCTCATTGAGGGATGTTGCGGCGTTCGTTCTGGGGCCTCGTTTTGGGGTCCTGGGGGGCTCCTTTTGGGGTGCTGGGGGTCCATTTTAGGGGCCTGGGGTTATTTCATTTTGGGGTGTTCCTTTTAGGGTTCTGGATGTTTCATTTTGGGGTCCTGAACTCATTTTAGGGCTTTTGGGGGGTTCGTTTTGGGGCGCTCGGGGGTTCATTTTAGGGTCTCGTTTTGGGGTGTTTGGGGTCTCGTTTTGGGGTTCTGGAGGGCTCCTTTTGGGGTGCTGTGGGTTCATTTTAGGGGTGCTCATTTAGGGGTTTGGGATTTCGGGGTTCTCATTTAGGGATGCTGTGGGGGTTCGTTTTGGGGGTCTCCTTTTAGGGTCTTGAGGGGCTCCTTTTGGGGTTCTGGGGGCTCCTTTTGTGGTCCAGGGGTTCATTTTGGGGTTCTGGGGTTAATTTTGGGGTGCTGTGCGTTCATTTTAGGGTGATGGGCTGTTCATTTTGGGGTCCTGAGCTCATTTTAGGGGTGCTCGTTCTGGGGTTTGGGATTTCGGGGTGCTCATTTAGGGGCGCTGTGGGGCTCGTTTTGGGGTCTCAGTTTAGGGGTGCTGTGGGTTCATTTTGGGGTGCTGGGGGGGTTCGTTCTGGGGTCTCCTTTTAGGGTTCTCGGGGAGCTCCTCTTGGGGTGGTGTGGTTTCATTTTGGGGTCCTGCGGGCTCATTTTAGGGGTGCTCGTTCTGGGGTTTGGGGTTTCGGGGTGCTCGTTTAGGGGCGCCGTGGGGCTCGTTTTGGGGTCTCGTTTTAGGGGTGCTGTGGGTTCATTTTGGGGTCCGGGGGGGTTCGTTTTGGGGATCTCGTTTTAGGATCCCAGAGGGCTCCATTTGGGGTGCTGTGGGTTCATTTTGGGGTCCTGAACTCGTTTTAGGGGTGCTCATTCTGGGGTTTGGGGTTTCGGGGCGCTCATTTAGGGGTGCCGTGGGGTTCGTTTTGGGGTTTCGTTTTAGGGGTGCTGTGGGCTCATTTTGGGGTCCTGGATCCCAGAAAAAGCGGTGCCAGCGCCCCCATCCCACAACATCCCGGGATTTCGGGGGAACCCCCAAACGAGGCACCCCCTGAACCCCCCCCCCCCTTTGTGTGACACAGGGGACAAAGCGGGGGAGGGGACAAAGGTGACAAAGCGGCGCTCGGGCGGCGCTAACGCGGCCTGGCACGGGCGGCAGCGCTGAGCCGGGGGCGCCGTGACCGGGGAGTGACCGGGAGGGGACACGGGGGGGACACGGGGGGACACGGGGGGGACACGGGGGGACACGGGGGGGACACAGAGAGGACAGAGAGGGGACACAGGGGGGACACAGAGGGGACACAGAGGGGGACACAGAGGGGACACGGGGGGGACACGGGGGGACACGGGGGGGGACAGAGAGGGGACACGGGGGGGGACAGAGAGGGGATACAGAGGGGACACGGGGGGGACACAGAGGGGACACGGGGGGGACACGGGGGGGACACAGAGGGGACACGGAGGGGACACGGAGGGGACACAGAGAGGACAGAGAGGGGACACAGAGGGGACACGGAGGGGACACAGGGGGGATACAGAGGGGACACAAAGGGGGACACAGAGGGGGACACAGAGGGGACACAGAGGGGACACGGGGGGGACACAGGGGGGACACAGAGGGGACACAGAGGGGGACACAGAGGGGATACAGAGGGGACACGGGGGGGACACAGAGGGGACACAGGGGGGGACACAGAGAGGACAGAGAGGGGACACAGGGGGGACACAGAGGGGACACAGAGGGGGACACAGAGGGGACACAGAGGGGACACAGAGGGGACACGGGGGGGACACAGGGGGGACACAGGGGGGACACAGGGGGGACACAGAGGGGATACAGAGGGGACACAGAGGGGGACACAGAGGGGACACAGAGGGGACACGGGGGGGACACGGGGGGGACACAGGGGGGACACAGGGGGGACACAGGGGGGACACAGAGGGGGACACAGAGGGGATACAGAGGGGACACGGGGGGGACACAGGGGGGACACAGAGGGGACAGAGAGGGGACACAGAGGGGACACAGAGGGGACACAGAGGGGACACAGGGGGGACACAGAGGGGACACAGAGGGGGATACAGAGGGGGACACAGAGGGGACACGGGGGGGACACGGGGGGGACACAGAGGGGACACAGAGGGGGACACAGAGGGGACACGGGGGGGACACAGGGGGGACACAGAGGGGACACAGAGGGGACACAGAGAGGACACAGAGGGGATACAGGGGGGACACAGAGAGGGGACACAGTGGGGACACAGTGGGGACACAGAGGGGACACAGAGGTGATCGATGGGTGACCCCATGCGGGGGGTGCGGCCGAGCCCCTCAGAGCCTGGGAATGGCGCGGGCAGCGGGAAATGGGGGGGACAGGGGTGGGGACAAGGACAGGGATGGGGACAAGGACAGGGACAGGGAGGGCCTCCGGCTCCTCGCTCCCATCTCTGCGCTCCCGGAGAGGTACCGAGAACCTCCCGATCTCCCCCGATTCCCCCCAGTCCTTCCCGAACCCCTCCCGATCCCTCCCGACCCCTCTCGATGCCCCCCGAACCTCCCCGAACACCCTCGATCCCTCCCGATCCTTCCCCGATCTATCCCGAATCCGCCCGAACCCTCCCGATCCCTCCCCATGCCCCCGAACACTCCCGAACCCTCCCGAATCTTCCCGAATAATTCCGATCCCTTCCGAACACCCTCGAACCTCTCCGATCCCTCCCGATCATTCCCGATCCCTCCCGAACCCTCCCGATCCCTCCCGATCATTCCCGACCCCTCCCGATCATTCCCGATCCTTCCCCGATCTTTCCCGATCCCTCCCCGATCCTTCCCCGATCTTTCCCGATCCCTCCCCGATCTTTCCCGATCATTCCCGATCCTTCCCGAACCCTCCCGATCATTCCCGATCCTTCCCGAACCCTCCCGATCATTCCCGATCTTTCCCGAACCCTCCCGATCATTCCCGATCCTTCCCGAACCCTCCCGATCATTCCCGATCTTTCCCGATCCCTCCCGATCCCTCCCGATCATTCCCGATCATTCCCGACCCCTCCCGATCCCGCTCGCAGCCGCCCCCCGGGCCCGCCAGTCCGCGATAAATCCCCGAATCCTTTGGGGTGAGCGCGCCCCGCGTTTTGGGGCTCCCCCGCTTTGTCCCCGTGTCCGAATTTCCCCCGTTTTCCCCACAAATCTCCTTTTTCTGCCCCTTTTGAGGGCTCCGGGTACCCCAAAACCCCTGTGAAGCCCCCAAATAGCCCAAAACAGCGAGAATCCTGAGCACCCCAAAACCTCTGAGAACAACACGCGCCCTGGGCACCCCAAACACCCCAAGTACCCCAAAAACCCCAAAACTCCAGGTACCCAAGCACCTCAGATACCCCTGTGAATCTCACGTGCTCTGGGCACCCCAAATAACCCCAAACACCTCAAAACCCGAGACACCCCAAATATCCCAAACACCTCAAACAAAACCCCAAACACCCCAAAACCCCGAGCACCCCAAGCACTCTAAATACCCCAAAATCCCAAACACCCCAAATACTCCAAACAACCTCAAATCCCCCAAATCCCCCAAACACCCCAAATACACCAAACAACCCCAAATACCCCGAGAACCCCAAAACCCCTGTGAACCTCAGGTGTCCTGGGCACCCCAAACACCCCAAAACACCCCAAAAATCCGAGCGCCCCAAACATCCCAAATACCCCAAACAACCCCAAACACCCCAGAATCCCGAGCACCCCAAGCACCCCAAATACCCCAAAATCCTAAACACCCCAAATACCCCAAAAAAACACCCCAAATACCCCAAAATCCTAAACACCCCAAATACCCCAAAAAAACACCCCAAATACCCCAAAATCCTAAACACCCCAAATACCCCAAAAAAACACCCCAAACACCCCAATAGGGCGCCCCTCATCCCCACCCCTCCCCGTCACCCCAAAATCCCCCATTAGGGCATTTAGGGCCCTCAGAGCTGCGTGTGGGTTATTTTTAGGATCATTTTCAGGATCATTTTTAGGATCATTTTTAGGGTCAATTTTAGGGTCATTTTTAGAATTATTTTTAGGGCAATTTTTTGGATCGTTTTTAGGGCAATTTTTAGGGTTATTTTTAGGGTCAAGTTTAGGACTATTTTTAGGATCATTTTTAAGACATTTTTAGGAATATTTTTAGGGCAGTTTTTAGGATTATTTTCAGGGCACTTTTAGGTTACTTTTAGGGCTATTTTTAGAGCCATTTTTACAGCTATTTTTTCCCTTTTTTCCCTTTTTTTTTTTTTTTTTTGCAGGATTTTTTTTTCTCCTTTCCCATTTCCACTCCGCAACCAAAACCCCGTGAAGTTCCAGGCGGGCCCCGCCGGGAGCTGCCGGCGAATCCAGGCGTGAAAAACGCGCGAGAGGCGCCCCGGGAGCGCCGTTCCCTCCCTTTCCCTCCCCTTTTCCCGCTCCTGACCGAGCTCTCTGCCGCTCCCCCCTTCCCCTCACACCCCCGCCCCAAATCCACCCCACAGCTCCCCCAGGGATCCGGGATTGCAGCTTCCAGAAGGTTCTCGGGGAGTGGTTTGGGGTCCTCCATGAAATTTCGGGTGTTTGGTACCCCCACAGCTTGGCTTGAAGCCATGGATGGGGTTTGGCCACCCAAAATCCTTCTGGAGGGGTTTTTCCCTAAATCCCATAAATCCTCATGGATGGGGTTTTGTTTCCCCCAAATCCTTCTGGAGGGGTTTTTCCCTAAATCCCATAAATCCTCGTGGATGGGGTTTTGTTTCCAAGCCCCATAAATCCCCATGGATGGGGTTTTGTTCCCCCCAAATCCTTCTGGAGGGGGATTTCCCTAAATCCCATAAATCCCCATGGATGGGGTTTGGCCCCAAAAACCCCACAAATCCTCATGGATGGGGTTTTTTTCCCCCCAAATCTTTCTGGAGGGGTTTTTTCCCTAAATCCCACAAATCCTCATGGATGGGGTTTTTTTCCCCCCAAATCTTTCTGGAGGGGTTTTTTCCCTAAATCCCACAAATCCTCATGGATGGGGTTTTTTTTTCCCCAAATCTTTCTGGAGGGTTTTTTTCCCTAAATCCCATAAATCCTCATGGATGGGGTTTTGTTTCCCCCAAATCTTTCTGAAGGGGTTTTTTCCCTAAATCCCATAAATCCTCATGGATGGGGTTTTGTTTCCCCCAAATCTTTCTGGGGGGTTTTTTTCCCTAAATCCCATAAATCCTCATGGATGGGGTTTTGTTTCCCCCAAATCTTTCTGAAGGGGTTTTTTCCCTAAATCCCATAAATCCTCATGGATGGGGTTTTGTTTCCCCCAAATCTTTCTGGGGGGTTTTTTTCCCTAAATCCCATAAATCCTCGTGGATGGGGTTTTGTTTCCAAGCCCCATAAATCCCCATGGATGGGGTTTTGTTCCCCCCAAATCCTTCTGGAGGGGGATTTCCCTAAATCCCATATATCCCCATGGATGGGGTTTGGCCCCAAAAACCCCACAAATCCTCATGGATGGGGGTTTTTTTCCCCCCAAATCTTTCTGGAGGGGTTTTTTCCCTAAATCCCACAAATCCTCATGGATGGGGGTTTTTTTTCCCCAAATCTTTCTGGAGGGTTTTTTTCCCTAAATCCCATAAATCCTCATGGATGGGGTTTTGTTTCCCCCAAATCTTTCTGGAGGGGTTTTTTCCCTAAATCCCATAAATCCTCATGGATGGGGTTTTGTTTCCAAGCCCCATAAATTCCCATGGGTGGGGTTCTGTTTCCCCCAAATCCTTCAGGAGGGGTTTGTTGCCCCCAAACCTCATAAATCCTCATGGGTGGGGTTTTGTTCCCCTCAAATCATTCTGGAGGGTTTTTCCCCTAAATCCCATACATCCTCATGGATGGGGTTTGGCTTCCAAGCCCCACAAATCCCCATGGATGGGATTTGACCCTCAGTACCCCCCACTTCTCCCTGTCTGATTCCCATCCTCATTCCCATCCCCACTCCTTTCCCCATTCCCATCCCCATCCCCATCCCCATTCCAATTCCCACTTTCCATCCCCACTCCTGCAACCATTTCCCCATTCCCATTCCTGTCCCCATCTCCATTCCCATCCAGTTCCCATTCCCGTTCCCATACCTGTTCCTGTTCCCCATTCCCGTTCCCTCATCCTGGTTCTCATTCCCATTCCCCCATTCCCATTCTGATTCCCATTTCCCCATTCCTCTTCCCATTTCCCCATCCCCGTTCCCATCCCCATCCCCGTTCCCAGCTCCACCCCCATTCCCATTCTCATTTCCATCCTCATCCTCATCCCCAATCCCATCCCCATTCCCATTCCCCCATCCCTATCCCCATCCCCATTCTCATCCCCATTCCCCCATTCCCATTCCCACTCTCATCCCTGTTCCCATTCCCGTTCTCGTTCCCATTCCCATTTCCCCATCCCCATTCCCATTTCATCCTCATTCCCCTGCTCCCATTCCCCCATTCCCATTCCCGCTCTCATCCCCGTTCCCATCCTCATTCCCATTGTCATCCTCATTCCCCCATTCCCAATCCCATTCCCATCCCCATTCTCCCTTTGCCATTCCCTCATCCCTTTCCTGTTCCCATTACCCCATTCCCATTCCCACTCTCATCCCCGTTCCCATTCCCCATCCTCGCTCCCAGTTCCTGTTCCCGTTCCCATCCCCAACCTTGTCCCCATTCCCATTCTCATCCCTGCTCCCCCATTCCCATTACCCCGTTCCCATTCCCGCTCCCATCCCTGTTCCCATTCCCCCCTCCCGGTTCCCATTCCCATTTCCTCATCCCGGTTCCCATCCCATTTCCCCGTTCCCATTACGCCATCCCCTTTCCCAATCCCATCCCCATTCCCCATTCCCCATCCCCCCATTCCCACTCCCATCCCGGTTCCCATCCCCGTCCCTGTTCCCATTCCCATTCCCCCACCCCAAATCCTCCATTCCCCTATCCCGGTTCCCATTCCCGTTCCCCATCCCGTTCCCGTTCCCGTTCCCCGCACGCCTGGCCGCGCTGCCCGGGGCTGTCAGAGCCGCCCCCGCCCCGGCTCCCCCCGCGCCGCCGCCGCCGCCGCTCATCGGCTCCGTGTTGCGGCGCGGGTCGCGCTCCGGTCAGCCCTGCCTGATCCGGGCCCCGCTCCCCCCGGAGCGCCGCTCCCGCCGGCTGCCGTCAGCTCCGCTCAGCCTCCCGCGCTCCCCGAACCGTGAATGCACCGCGGCCGGGGACCGAGCCCGCCGCCGCTCCTCCCGCTCCTGCTGCTGCTCCCCGGACCGGGACCGGGTCCGTTTCTGCTGCTGCTCCCCGGGACCGGCCCTGCCCCCGGACGGGCCCCGTTCCTGCTGCTCCCCGGGACCGGCTCTGCCCCCCCTGGACCGGCCCTGCCCTGGGACCCGCCCCGCTCCTGCTGCTGCGGCTGCTGCTCCCCGGGACCGGCTCTGCCTCCCTGGGACCGGTTCTGCTGTTCCCCGAACAGCTCTACCCTCTACCTCCCCCGAACCAGCCACTCTGTTCCTCGGGACCGGCCCCGCTCCTGCTGCTCCCCGGGACCGGCCCCTCTCCTCCCCGGGACCGGCTCTGCCTCCCGGGACCGGCCCCGCTCCTGCTGCTCCCCGGGACCGGCTCTGCTTCCCGGGACCGGCCCCGCTCCTGCTGCTCCCCGGGACCGGCTCTGCTTCCCGGGACCGGCCCCGCTCCTGCTGCTCCCCGACCAGCGCTGCTGCTGCCCCCGGGACCGGCCCCTCTCCTCCCCGGGACCGGCTCTACCTCCCGGGACCGGCCCAGCTGCTGCCCGGGACCGGCTCCACCTTCCCCAAACCAACCCCTCTGTTCTCCGGGACCGGTCCGCTGCTGCTGCTGCCGGGGACCGGCCCCGCTGCCCCCCGGGACCGATTCTGCTGCTCCTGGGAGCGGCTCTGCCTCCCCGGGACCGGCCCAGATGCTCCCCATGACCGGCTCTACCTCCCGCGAACCAGGGGGACCGGCCCCGCTGCTGCTGCTGCCCCGGGAGCGGCTCTGTCTCCCGGGACCGGCCCTACTGCTCCCCGGGACCAGCTCTACCTCCCCCGAACCAGCCCCGCTGCTCCCCGGGACCGGCCCCGCTGCTGCTGCTCCCCGGGACCAGCTTTGTCTCCCGGGACCGGCCCAGATGCTCCCCTGAACCAGCCCCGCTGCTCCCCCGGACCGGTTCTGTCTCCCGGGACCGGCCCCGCTGCTGCCCCGGGACGGGCGGGGGAGCAATTGGGAAAAGGGGGAGCGATGGGGAAAAGGGGGAGATCAATGGGAAAAAGGTGGGGAGAACTCGGGAATGATGAGGGATCAATGAGGAAAGGTGGGAGATCAATCGGGAAAAGGGGGGGGGATCAATCGGGAAAAGAGGAGATGATCAAGAAGGATGGGGGGGATCGATCGGGAAGGATGGGGAAAGGTCTGGAAGGATGGGGGCATCGATTGGGAAAAGGGAGGGATCAATCAGGAAAATCAATCAGGAAAAGGCAGGGGAGCAATTGGGGATGATGGGGATCAATTGGGAAAAGTGGATCAATCAGGAAGGGTGAGGGGACCAGTCAGGAAAGGTGGGAAAATCAATCGGGAAAAGAGGGGGAGCAGTCAGGAAAGGTCGGGGGACCGATCAGGAAAAGGTGGGAAAATCAATCAGGAAAAGGTGGGGGAGCAATTGGGAATGACGGGGATCAGTTGGGAAAAGGGGGGGCAATCAAGGAGGATTGGGGGGATCAGTAAGGGAACAATGGGGGGATCAATCAGGAAAGGTGGGAAAATCAATCTGGAAAAGGTGGGGGAGCAGTCGGGAAATAGGGGATCAGTCAAGAAGGGGGAGGATCAATCAGGAAACGGGGTTCAATCAGAAAAGATGAGATCAGTCAGGAAGGGGAGAATCAATCAGGAATGGGGTGGGATCAATCAGGAATGATGGAGATCAATCAGGAAAGGTGGGAAAATCAATCAGGAAAGGGGGGGGAGCAATTGGGAAAAGGGGGAGCTATTGGGAAAGGTCAGGGCATCAGTCAGGATGGGGGAGATCGATCAGGAAAGGTGGGGGGATCAATCAGGATGGGGAGGGATCGATCAGGATGGGGAGATCGATCAGGAAAGGTGGGGGGATCAATCAGGATGGGGAGGGATCGATCAGGATGGGAAGATCGATCAGGAAAGGTGGGGGGATCAATCAGGAAAAGGGGGGCGATCAGGAAGGATTGGGGTTTGATCAGGAAGGATTTGGGATCGATCAGGAAGGATTGGGGAATCGATCAGGATGGGGGGAATCGATCAGGGATCAGGAATGATTTGGGATCGATCAGGAAGGATTGGGGGACTCCCACTGCCCGCACCCCCCGGGGACCCCCGGGATGGGGGCCCGGTGTCCCCACAGACCCCAAACGGCAGAGGGGACACGGAGTGGCCGCATCTCCTCCAGGAGGGGTTTGGGGGCACCCCCGGATCTGCTCCGGCCCCTGCAGCCCCCGGGTGTCCCCAGAATGGTTTTGGGGTGACAAAGGGTGGTGGCAGCGGATCCCCAATGTGGGATGGTGCTGTGGATTTGGGGTCTGGAAAAGGGCCCGGGGTTACCCCTGGATTTGGGGTGCCCCCATCCCCTGCTCCATCTCCTCCCCTGTCCCCATCCCTCGTGGGGTGCCCAGGACACCCCGCCTGTCCCCAGGGGGGATTCAGGGGTCCCATTTCCCCTCGGGTGGGATTCTGGGGACTCCATCTCTCCTCAGTCCACGTTTGGGGTTCCATTCACCCTCAGCCAGGATTTGGGGGTCCTGGGGGGGATTCAGGGGTCCCATCTTCCCTCAGAGGAGATTTGGGGGTCCTGTGTCCTCCTGACCGTGGTTTTGGGGTCCCCTGTCCCCTTGTCATGGCTTCAGGGGCCCCGTCAGACGGGTTTTGGGGTCCCCCGTACCCTCAGTCGGGTTTTGGGGTCCTCTCTGCCCTCGGTGCTCCTGCTGGGGCTCCTTCCCAGCTCCTGGGGAGCACTGGGAGACTCCCAGTCCATTCCAGTTCATCCCAGTCCATCCCAGTCCCTCCCAGTCCATCCCAGTCTGTCCCAGTCCCTCCCAGTCCATCCCAGTCCATCCCAGTCCGTCCCAGTCCGTCCCAGTCTGTCCCAGTCCCTCCCAGTTCATCCCAGTTCATCCCAGTCCATTCCAGTCCCTCCCAGTCCCTCCCAGTCCCTCCCAGTCCATCCCAGTCCATCCCAGTCCGTCCCAGTCCGTCCCAGTCTGTCCCAGTCCCTCCCAGTTCATCCCAGTCCCTCCCAGTCCATCCCAGTCCGTCCCAGTCTGTCCCAGTCCATCCCAGTGCAACCCCGCCACCCCCGCCTGTCCCTGCCACCAACCCAGGTGACACCGTGGCAGTGCCACCAGCCCAGTGACACAGTGGCAGTGCCACCAGCCCCGGTGACATGGAGGTAGTGCCACTAGCTCAGGTGACACCATCGCAGTGCCACCAGCCCGGGTGACATCGAGGTAGTGCCACCAGCCCGAGTGACACCGAGGCAGTGCCACCAACCTGAGTGACACCATGACAGTGCCACCAACCCGAGTGACACAGTGGCAGTGCCACCAGCCCGGGTGACATTGAGGCAGTGCCACCAACCCAGGTGACACTGTGGCAGTGCCACCAGCCCGGGTGACACCGCGGCGGTGCCAGCAACCCGGGTGACACCGAGGCAGTGCCACCAACCCGGATGACATCGAGGCAGTGCCACCAGCCCGAGTGACACCGTGGCAGTGCCACCAGCCCGGGTGGCGCCAGGGCGGTGCCACCAGCCCGAGTGACGCCAGGGCCGTGCCACCCGCGCGTCCCCAAGTCCCTCCCCAGAGCCCATTATCTCATTTTCAGCCCCGGCCCCGAAGTAGGTCAGGCGTGCGACACCGCGGCCACCGCACGGGTGACCCCAGGGGACAATCCCGGCCGTGTCACCTCCCCTGTGCCCCCCTCCCGCGGCACGGGCGGGGCGGTGACATCGCCGCGTGTCCCGTTCTGCGGGTGGAATGGGGAAACTGAGGCACGGACCGGGCGGAGCAGGGGGGGAGCTGCCCCGGGGGGATTCCCGCCCCCTGCCCCGCTCATTAACGACATCAATTAGCGATGGAGCGATCAGCTTTAACGAGCGGCGCCCCCCGGCTGCTCCCCTCTGCCCCATTGGAGCCCCACGGGAGCGGCCCCGCGGCCCCGCCGCCCCCGCCCCGACCCCACCGGTGGTGACAGGGACCCCTCGGGGCTGGCCCTGGCCCTGCTCTTGTCCCTGTCCCTGCTCTTATCCCTGTCCCTGTCCCCCCGGACACGTCCATAGCCCCTTTCCCACCCCCACTGCTGGTTCTATCCCTGTCCCTGTCCCCATCCCTGTCCCCATCCCTGTCCCTCTCCATCAATCTCCCTGTTCCCACCCTCATCCCTAACCCTGCCCCATTCCCATCTCCATCCCTGTCCCCCATCCCCATTCCCTGTCCCCATTCCCATCCCCATTCCCTGTCCCTACTCCCTGTCCCCATCCCTATCCCCATCCCTGTCTCCATCCTCATTCCCACTCCTTGTCCCCATTCCCTGTCCCTGTCCCCATTCCCATCCCCATCCCCATTCCCATTCCCTGTCCCTACTCCGTGTTCCTACTCCCTGTCCCCATTCCCTGTCCCTGTCCCCGTCCCCATTCCCTGTCCCCAGTACCCATTTCCTGTCCCCAGTCCCCATTCCCATTCCCATTCCCATTCCCATTCCCATCCCCATTCCCGTCCCCATTCCCTGTCTCCATCCCTGTCCAGCACGGCAGCTCCATGGCTGGACACCGGTGACATTCCCGGTCGGAAAGGTCACAGCCACATCCCGGCGCTCGTCCCCAGCCCTCAGGCTGCTCCGTGACAGCTCCCGGGACAGGCCGGAGCCACCGGTGTCCCCAGTGCCACCGGTGTCCCCAGTGCCACCACCCCAGCGCGACTCGGCCCCAACAGTGTCACGTCCCAGCCCCTTCCTGATCCCCTCGGAATTCACCTCCTCTGGAATTCACCTCCTGTCCCTCCACGGTGTCCAGCTGAAAGGTGGCAGAGCCGGAGCGCAAATGTCACCGACATTGTCCCTGCCCGGATCCCTGGGATGGGGAGTGGGGTGGAGCGAGGGAGGGAGGGATGGAGAGATGGAAGGAGGGATGGAGAGATGGACAGAGGGATGGAGAGATGGACAGAGGGAGGGATGGAGGGATGGAGGGGTGGGGAGTGCGAAAATGGAGGAAGGGAGGGATGGAGCAATGGAGGGATGAAGGGACAAAGGGATGGAGGGATGAAGGAGCAAATGCTGGGATGGATGGAGGCACACAAGGAAGGAAGGAAGGACGGACGGACAGACAGAAGGATGATGGATGGATGGATGGATGGATGGATGGATGGATGGATGGATGGATGGACGGACAATCAGACAAATGGACGGACTCTGGGAATGGGACAGAAAGCAGCACCCAGGGCACAGCTGGGATCTCCGGGAACACAGCGAGATTCTGGAGCCACAAGAAGGTGACCGGACACAGGGAAGGACACACGGACAGACCCCGCTTCCCTGTGTCCCAGCTCTCCCGGTTGATCCCTTATCCCGGTACCGGTGGCATGGATGGGATCCTGTGTGGTCTATTTGGGATGGGGACGGGTGTGGGATCATCCATTTGGGATGAAAACGGGTGTGGGATCATCCATTTGGGATGGAGACGGGCACAGGATCATCCATTTGGGATGGGATCACCTGCTGGGATGGGCACCCCAAATCCAACCACAGCAGCCGCCGGCCCGTGGAGCAGCCGCCCACCCCACCCCATTCCACCACTGCCCCATTCCCGTTTCTCCACTCACCATCCTCCTCCTCCGGCCGGGATGTCACCGAAATGTCCCCGAGACGTCCCTGGGATGTCCCCGGTGCCGCTCCAACCTCGGCTCAGCAGCCGGGGATGGATCCAGAGCCCGGAATTCAACCCAGCCCCCTGAAATCAGCGCTTCGCCCGGAGCCGAGCCTGGGCCTCCTTCGCTCCTTTCCCAGCCGGATCCGCCGGGGATGCTCCGCGGGTGGAGCTCGGGATGGCGGAGGGGGCTCGGCCCGGCTTTGGGGGGTTCGGCCCGGGTTTGGGGGGCTCGGCCCGGCTTTGGGGGGTTCGGTCCGGCTTTGGGGGGCTCGGTCCGGCTTTGGGGGGGCTCGGCCCTGGTCCCCTCGTCCCCTCTCGGTCCCGCTGCCCTCGCAGTCCCTCCGTGCTCCCATCGGGAACCCACGGGAGCTGCGGCGATGGAGCCTCACCGCCATTCCCGGGCTCTGCTGGCACCGGGCTGTCCCTCGAGCGTTCCCGGCTCCCGCACCCCATTCCCGGTGTGGGTCCCGCCGCTTGTTTGCCCCGAGCTCCCCAAACCTCCGTGTCCCGTCCTGCCGGTGCCAGCCGATCCCAGACGGGAGAAGCCACCTCCCCCAGGCTGGGGACAGCTCAGGGGACAGCGGGGTCCCTCCTCCTCTCCCCGAGCTGATGGCGAGATGCGATCGGGGCACTGCCCCGCCGTCCGGCTGGCGCCGAGGGTGGCAGCGGGGACAGCGCTGTCCCCAGGCCGCGGCCTCGTGGGACTCACCGGCACTCCCGGCTCCGCTCCAACTTTGCCACAAGTTGAGACAAAAGGCGCCTGTCGCCTGTCCCCGCTGTCCCCAGACAGGCTGGTGCCACCGGGACTAATAAGGGCACGGGGCGGTGGGCGCGGGGCTGCTCACGAACACTCCCCGCATTAACCCTTCCCCTGCCGCCGCCCCCGCCTTGGGGGGAGCCGGGCTCGCTCCTCCCGCGGGGCCCGGGACCTCCAGCATGGAAAATGGGGACAGTCCCGAGGGTCCGCCTGGAAAATGGGGACAGTCCCGAGGGTCCGCATCCTTGGGGCGGTCACAGCTCCCAGGAGGAGGTGACACACGGTAAGGAGACTCCGCCACACCCTAGTGAAGGGCTGGGGGACGCGACATGATCCCAGTCCTGGGATGGCTGTGTCACCATCCCGGCTATGTCCCTGTCCCTGCTGCCCCATTTTGTCCCCGTCCCAGTGTCCCAGGACCACAGAACACCTGACAGTGGCAACGTGGCCATGCCAGATGTGGGATGTGGGATTTGGGATTTGGGATTTGGGATTTGGGATTTGGGATTTGGGATTTGGCATGGCCTGGCTGGTGCTGCCAGGTGGGAAGGGGGTCCTGACCATGCTGGGCCACCTGTCCCCTCCACTGGTCTCTGGGCCGTTGTCCCAAGCTGGTTGCAGTTGTCCCTGCTCCTCCTGCCCATTCCTCATTGCTACTATCTCTTTCCATTTGGGTGTGCCCATTCATCCGTCCATCATCCATCCATCCATCCATCCATCCATCCATCCATCCATCCATCATCCATCCATCCATCCATCCATCCATCCATCCATCCATCCATCCATCATCCATCCATCCATCCATCATCCATCCATCCATCCATCATCCATCCATCCATCATCCATCCATCCATCCATCCATCATCCATCCATCCATCCATCCATCCATCCATCCATCCATCCATCCATGGATCCATCCATCCATCCATCCATCCATCCATCCATCCATCCATCCCTGCATCCATCCATCCATCCATCCATCCATCCATGGATCCATGGATCCATCCATCCATCCATCCATCCATCCATCCATCCATCCATCCATCCATTCATCATCCATCCATCCATCCATCCATCCATCCATCCATCCATTCATCATCCATCCATCCATCCATCATCCATCCATCCATCCATCCATCCATCCATCATCCATCCATCCATCCATCCATCCATCCATCCATCCATCCATCTATCCACCAATCCATCCATCCGTCCGTCCGTCCATCCATCCATTCCTCCCTCTTTCCCTTCACATTTTCCATCTCTCCATCTCCCCCCTCCCCTCTCTCCCTCCTCTCCCTCCCTCCCTCTCCTCGGGGCGGGAACATCGCCGGCTCTGCTGTCACTGCTGCCATCACCGTCACCTCTGTCATCACTGTCACCTCTGCCACCGCTGTCACCGCTGCCATCACTGTCACCTCTGTCCCCCGCTGAGCCCGCGGGGCCCGGCAGGGTCTCAGCTGTGACCTCGCTGACCCGGGGAGGGGGACGGGCAGCGGCTGCCGAGGGACACCAGGGGAGGGGACACCGGGGACACCGGGGACAGAGGGGACACGTGGTCCCAACCCCTCCGTGGCGACAGAGGGGACAAGGGGACCCCCCTTAGCTCGGGGGGATTCTGGGAAGGAGAGGCTGAGTGCAAGGGGGGGTCTGAGCCAGGAGGGAACGGGGGATTTGGGGGATTTCTCACCACCGATGGTACGGGGGGATCTGGGGAGATTTGTCACTTGTGGGTTTTGGGGGGATCTGGGGGAATTTGTCACTTGTGGGTTTTGGGGGGATTTGGGGGAATTTGTCACTTGTGGGTTTTGGGGGGATTTGGGGAAATTTGTCACTTGTGGGTTTTGGGGGGATTTGGGGAAATTTGTCACTTGTGGGTTTTGGGGGGATTTAGGGGAATTTGTCACTTGTGGGTGCGTGGGGCTGTGCCACGGATGGGTCCAGAGGTATTTGGGGGATTTCTCATGTGTGGGATTTCTCACAGGTGGGGTACAGGGGGATTTGGGGGATTTCTCAGGGGTGGGATACAGGGGGGATTTGGGGGATGTCCCACAGGTGGGTATAGAGAGATTTGGGGGATTTCTCACATATGGGTATGGGGCGATTTGGGGGATTTGCCACTTTGGGGTGGGTTTTGGGGGGATTTAGGGGAATTTGTCACTTGTGGGTGTGTGGGGCTGTGCCACGGATGGGTACAGGGGGATTTGGGGGATTTCTCATGGATGGGTACAGAGGGGATTTCCGGGATTTGTCACGGGTGGGTAGAGAAAATTTGGGGGAATTTGTCATTTGTGGGTGCGTGGAGCTGCGCCACGGATGGGTACAGTGGATTTGGGGGATTTGGGGGATGATTTCTCACGGGTGGGGTACAGTGGATTTGGGGGATTTGTCACTTGTGGTTGCTTGGGGTTGTGCCACGGATGGGTGCAGGGGTATTTGGGGGATTTCTCACGGGTGGGTACAGAGGGGATTGGGTGATTTCTCACGTGTGAGTTTCGGGGTGATTCGGGGTATTTACCCCATTCCGCGGCCCCACACGCTTCGGGCCGTGTCCTCAGCGTGTCCGTGGGGCCAGCAGCGCCCCGTGCCGCGGGCGGGGTCCCGGTGCCATCGCGGGGTCCCCCTGGACAGGGAGGGGACACCGGGACCCGGAACGGGCGCGGGGGCGGAGCCAACGGGGAGGCGTGGCCATTGACAGGGATGGCGCTGCTCTTTGCCCATATATGGAGATGGGCGGGTCCATGGGACGTGGCCGCGGATGGGCGTGGCCACTGTCCATAAATGGTCATGGGCGTGTCCCTGAGTGTGGCCCCGCCCCTGGGCGTGCCCGGCACCGGGGGGCGGGGCCAGTGGCGGCCGCGATGGCGTCGCTGTTCGGCGGCGTGGAGGGGTGAGGGGCGCGGCGCGGCCGGGGGGGCTCCGGGGGCTCCTCCGCACCCCCAAACCCTGCCCGGACACCCCCAAACCGGGGGGACGGGGACCGATGGAGGGGGCTCCGCACCCCCAAACCCATCGCCCCGCCCGGGCACCCCCAAACCGGGGACCGATGGAGGAGGCTCTGGGGGTCCGCACCCCCAAACCGCGCTCGGGCACCCCCAAAACAGGGGGGCCGAGGGGAGGCAGCCGATGGAGGGGGGCTCGGATGGACCCCCCCGGGTGGGGGTCAGCACCCCCCATTTCAGGGCCCCCCAGTGACCCCTTGGGCGGGGCTCAGCGGGGTCCCCCTGCTCGGTGGGATGGGGACAGGGACAGGGGACAGGGACAGGGACAGGGACAGGGACAGGGGCGGTGCTGGCAGTGTCCCCCCCCTCTCTCCGCAGCGGGGGCACCCACTCCAGGGTGGTGCTGGTGTCCGGGGATGGCCAAATCCTGGCCGAGACCGAGGGACCCTGCACCAACCACTGGGTGAGCTGGGGGACAGCCCTGTCCCCAGGCTGGGCTGGGACACGGGGACAGGGACGGGACACGGGGACAGGGGGTTTGGACATTGGGACAGGGGATGGGACACAGAGATATGGGATATGGAGATCGGTTTGGGACATGGAGATGAGTTCCAGACATGGAGCAGGATGTGGATCACAGAGTGGGGTTTGGGACACGGGGAGGGGTTTTGGGACACAGGGAGGGGGTTTGGGACAGGGGGACAGGGGGTTTGGGACACAGAGATATGGAATGTGGAGCTGGGTTTGGGACATGGAGGTGGGTTTGGGACACGGGGAGGGAGTTTTGGGACACAGAATGGGATTTGGGACATGGAGGTGGGTTTGGGACACGGAGATGTGGGATATGGAGATGGCTTTGGGGCACGGAGCTGGGTTTGGGATATGGAGATGAGTTTGGGGACACGGGGACAGGGGGATGGGACACGGGGAGGGGGTTTGGGGACACGGGGACAAGGGCTTTGGGAAATGGAGGAATGGGACATGGAGATGGGTTTGGGACACAGAGCTGGATGTGGGACATGGAAATGGGTTTGGGACATGGGAAGGAAATTTTGGGACACAGTGTGGGATGTGGGACACGGAGCTGGGTTTGGGACATGGAGATGGATTTGGGACAAAGAGTGGAATGTGGGACATGGAAATGGCTTTGGCACACAGACATGGGTTTGGGTCATGGAGCTGGGTGTGGGACATGAGATATGGGATTTGGAGATGGCTTTGGGACATGGTGCTGGGTTTGGGACATGCAGTGGGATGTGGAGATACGGGATATGGAGATGGCTTTGGGACATGGAGAAGGGTTTGGGACACGGAGCTGGGTTTGGGACATGGAAATGGGTTTGTGACATGGAGTGCGCTGTGGGACATGGAGATATGGGACATGGAACAGGGTGTGGGACACGGAGTGTTGCTGTTTCTGGTTGTCCCCAAACTCACGGACACTTCGGTGGAACGCAGCCACTGCAGATGGTGCCACAGTGTCCCCATTCCCAAAAACCCTCATGGGACACCTGGGATGGCACTGGGGTGGCCTCAGGGTGTCCCTGTGCCCAAAAACCTATGTGGGACCCTTGGGTGGCACTGGGGTGGCCTCAGGGTGTCCCTGTGCCCAAAAACCTATGTGGGATCCCTGGGATGGCACTGGGGTGGCCTCAGGGTGTCCAAAACCTGTGTGGGACTCCCAGGGTGGCTTCAGGGTGTCCAAAATTCGCATGGCACCCCCGGTGTGGCACCTTGGTGGCCTCAGACTGTCCCCTGGCCGTGTCACAGCTCATCGGCTCCGAGAAGTGCCTGGAGAGGATCGAGCGCATGGTCACCGAGGCCAAGAGCAAGGCGGGCGCCGACCCCCAGGTGCCCCTGCGCTCCCTGGTGAGCCCCCGCGCTGTCCCTACGCCCTGTGCCACCCCCCCGGTGCCACCACGGGGGTGACATGGCCCTGGGTGCGGCAGGGGCTGTCCCTGAGCGGAGGGGACCAGCAGGACGCCATCGGGAAGCTGACGGAGGAGCTGCAGCGCCGCTTCCCCCACCTGAGCCAGAGCTACTTCATCACCACCGACGCCGTGGGGGCCATGGCCACGGCCACCGACCACGGTGCGCTTGGGCCCTGTCCCCATTGTTCCTGTCCCCATTGTCCCTGTCACCCATTTGCGTCTGCCACCCATTTGTCCCTGTTCCGTTTGTCCCTGCTCCCCTTGTCCCTGTCCCTGTCCCCGTTGTCCCTGTCCCCTTGTCCCAGTCCTTATTGTCCCTGTCCCCATCCCTGTCCCCATCCCTGCCCACCTTGTCCCTGTCTTCATTGTCCCTGTCACCCATTTGTCCCTGCCCCTCCTGTCCCTGTCCCCCTTCCCATCCCTATCCCCCTTGTCCCTGCCTCCCTTGTGCCTGTCCCCCTAGTCCCTGTCACTCATTTGTCCCTGTAACCCTTATTCCTGTCCCAATTGTCCCTGACTTCTTGTCCCTGTCACCCATTTGCCGCTGTCCCACTTCCCATTCCTGTCCCCATTTGTCCTTGTCCCCATTTGTCCCTGTTCCCCTTGTCCCTGTCCCGCTTCCCATCCCTGTCCCCCTGTCCTCTGCTGGCTGGGATGGCATTGGTGACATTGGGCACCGTGCCACCCCCACGGGTGTCACCCCACAGGTGGCATCGTGCTGATCTCGGGCACGGGCTCCAACTGCAAACTCATCAACCCCGACGGCTCCGAGACCGGCTGTGGCGGCTGGGGACACATGATGGGGGACGAGGGGTCTGGTGAGCCCGGGGGGGCACCGGGGAGGGGGGACCCCAATGCTGACCCCACTGCTGACCATCCATTGATCCATCCATGGATCCATCCATCCATCATCCATTGATCCATCCATCATCCATCCATCCATCCATCCATCCATCCATCCATCATCCATTGATCCATCCATCATCCATTGATCCATCCATTGATCCATCCATTGATCCATCCATCCATCCATCCATCCATCATCCATTGATCCATCCATCCATCCATCCATCCATCCATCCATCCATCATCCATCCATCCATCCATCCATCCATCCATCCATCCATCCATCCATCCCTCCATCCATCATCCATCCATCCATCCATCCATCCATCCATCCATCCATCCATCCATCCATCCATCATCCATCCCCGATCCCGTTATTCCCAGCGTACTGGATCGCTCACCAGGCTGTCAAGATGGTCTTTGACTGCATGGACAACCTGGAGGTGCCGCCCCACGACGTCGCCTACGTCAGGCAGGCCATGTTCGACTATTTCCAGGTGCTGCCAGGGTTTTTGGGGTGCTTGGAATCGGCTTTGGGGTTGTTGGGGGGGTTTGGGATGGGTTTTGAGGGATCTGGGATGAGTATCAGAGTTTTCGGATTGGTATCAGGGTCTTGAGGGGCTTTGAGATGGGTATCAGGGGTCTTGGGGTGGTTTGGGATGGATTTTGGGGTTCTTGGGCGCTTTAGGATGGGTTTTGGTTTTTTGGGGAGGTTTGGGATGGGCTGGAGTCTTGAAATGGGTTTGAGATGGGTTTTGAGGGATCTGGGATGGGTATCAGGGTCTTGAGGGGCTTTGGGATGGGTATTCGGGTTCTGGGAGGGTTTTGGGATGGGTTTTGGAGTTCTTGAGGGCTTTGGGATGGGTTTTAGGGTTCTGGGGGGCTTTGGGATTGGTTTTGGGCTTCTGGGAGGGTTTTGAATGAGTTTTGGTGTTCTTGAGGGCTTTGGGATGGGTTTTGGGGTTCTCGGGGGGTGGGATGATGTTGGGAACTTGAGGGGGTTTGGGATGGGTTTTGGGGTCCTGGAAGGGCTCTGGGATGGGTCTCACAGTCCTGGAAGCAGGGCTGGGATGGATATCAGGTGCTAGAAGGGTTTTGGGATGGTGTTGGGGTCCAGGGTGGCCCTGAGCCGTGTTTGGGGTCCTGGGGGGCTCAGGGCCGTGTGCCAGGATCTGGGGTCACTCCCAGCTGTACCCGGGGACATTGGGGTGTCCAGGACGGGTCCCCAAGCCTCACCCATGGCCGCCCTGCCCCCCGACCCCACAGATCTCGGACAGGATGGGGCTCCTGACCCACCTCTACCGCACCTTCGAGAAGTCCAAATTTGCGGGGTTTTGCCAGAAACTGGCGGAGGGTAGGGAAACCCCTTTCCCCGGAATGACCCCATTGTCCTTGTCACCTGTTTGTCCCTGTCCCCATTGTCCCTGACCTCCTTCCCATCCCAGTATCCCTTATCCCTGTCCCCCTTGTCCCTGTCTCTTTTGTCCCTGTCACCTGTTTGTCGCCATCCCTGTTTGTCCCTGTCCCCCTTCCCATCCCGGTCCCCCTTGTCCCCATCCCCCTTGTCCCTGTCCCCCCTTGTCTCTATCCCTGTTTGTCCCTGCCTCCTTATCCTTGTCCCCTTATCTCTGTCCCCTTGTCCCTCCCGCTGCCACTCCCTGCTCTCTGCCCCGGGCGCACCTTGACCCCGAGCACAGGGTGGGGACACCTAGGTGCCACCTCCAGGGGAGGGGGCACAGAGGAATGTCCCACGTCCCCATGGGTGCCACCCTCAGGTGCCACTCCCAAGGGGGGCACAGAGGAGTGTCCCATGTCCCCAAGGTGCCACCCCTGGGGTAGGGGGCACAGAGGGGTGTCCCATGTCCCCGTGGGTGCCACCCCCAGGTGCCACCCACGGGGGAGGGGGCACAGAGCAGTGTCCCACGTCCCCACGGGTGCCACCCGCAGGTGCCCAGCTCGGTGACCCGCTGTGCTGCCACATCTTCACCAAGGCGGGCGAGGTGCTGGCGCGCCACGTGGTGGCCGTGCTGCCCAAAATCCACCAGGTGAGGCCACAGAAGCCGGTGCTGCCGGTGCCACCGCGCCCTGCCGGGTGTCCCCACCCCCTCGGCGGTGCCACCGTGTCCCTCTGAGTGTCCCCACCGCTGTCACAGAGCCTGTTCGCGGGCGAGCTGGGGCTGCCCATCGTGTGCGTGGGCTCGGTGTGGAACAGCTGGGAGCGCCTGCAGGCGGGTGAGCGCTGCGGGGGATTTTGGGCATTTTGGGGTCGGGGTTTCGGGGTCCCCCTGACGGCGTGCCGGTGTTTGTAGGGTTCATCCAGGTGCTGGAGCGGGCGCGGGGCGAGGCCCGCGGGGATTTCTCCAGGTTCAGCCTGCTGAAGCTGCGGCGCTCCTCGGCGCTGGGGGGAGCGCGGCTGGGGGCGCGCAACGTGGGGGCGGCGCTGCCGCTGGACCGCGCCGGCAACGTGGATGTGTTCTACACGCACGTGTTCTGAGCGCCGCGCCCCAAACACGGCCCCAAAAACGGCACTGCGCCCCAAAACTGCCCCCAAAACACGGGACAGCGCCCCAAAACTGACCCCAACACGGGGACAGCGCCCCAAAACTGCCCCCAAAAATGGAGACAGAGCCCCAAAACTGCCCCAAACACGGGACAGCGCTTCAAAAATGGGACAACGCCACAAAACTACCCCCAACACGGGACAGTGCCCCAAAACTACCCCCAACACGGGACAGCGCTCCAAAATTGCCCCCAGAAATGGGGACAGCGCCCCAAAACTGCCCTCGGAGCCACCTCCCAGAGGGAGGAGGCTGGGGGGTTTGTGGGGTTTGCGGGGTGTGTGGGGTTTTGGGGTGTGTGGGGTTGGTTTGTGGTTTGGCAATAAAACGGTTGCACTGGCCCAGGGGAGTGGGAATGGGGCGGGAATGGGAATGGGGATGGGGGAGTGGGAATGGGAATGGGGCAGTAATGAGAGAGCAGGATTGGGGTTGGGAATAGGGCGGGAATGGGGTGGGGGAGTGGGAATGGGGGAGAGGGAATGGGGTGGGAATGGGGACTGGGAGGTGGGAATGGGGGTTGGGAGGCGGGAATGGGGTGGGAATGACAATGTGGATGGGGATGGGGTGGGAATGGGGTAGGGGAGTGGGAATGGGGATGGGGATGGGAATGTGAGAGATGGAATGGGGTGGGAATGGGGACGGGGGACAGGGTGGGAATAAGATGGGGGAGTGGGGATGGGATGGGATGGGATGGGATGGGATGGGATGGGATGGGATGGGATGGGATGGGATGGGGAGGTGGGAATGGGATGGGGATGGAAATGGAAATGGGAATGGGGGAGTGGGAATGGGGATGGGATGGAGGAGTGGGGGAGTGGGATGGGATGGGGAGGTGGGAATGGGAATTGGGGGAGAGGGAATGGGGATGGGAATGTGGGAGAGGGAATGGGGTGGGAATGGGATGGTGGAGTCGGAATGGGGATGGAAATGGGAATGGGGGAGAAGGAATGGGGATGGGGGAATGGGGATGGGAATGGGATGGGGAGGTGGGGATGGGAATGGAAATGGAAATGGAAATGGAAATGGGAGAGAGGGAATGGGGTGGGAATGGGGATGGGGGATTGGGGATGGGACTAGGATGGGGAGGTGGGAATGGGAATGGGAATGGGGTGATAATGGGAGTAGGATTGGGGATGGGAATGGGGCGGGAATGGGGATGGGAGGTTGGGAGTGGGAATGGGAGAGTGGGAATGGGGTGGGATGGGACCAGGAGTGAGGGGATGGAGCAGGATGGGAATGGGGCAGGATGGTGATGGGAATGTGGGAATGGGGCAGGATAAGAGATGGCATGGGCTAAGGGGTTGGGAATAGGGATGAGACTATGAATGGGAATGGGGACGGGGATGGGATTGGGAATGGGGATGGGAATGCGAACAGGACTGGGAAAGGGAATGGGAATGGGATTGGGGATGGGAATGGGATTGGGGTGCTGAGCCTGCCAGCACAGGCAGGGATGGCTCTGCATCCAAGGAAAAGCAGGAAGGAGGCAATCCCAAAGATTGGGATCAGGGATGACATCCACGACCTGGGAATGGACGTGGAGCTGCCGGAGCAGCTTTTGGGAGAATTCCCGCTGGAAAGGGGAAACAAAAAAAGGGGAAAAAAAAATCCCTTTTGGGAATCAGAAGTGCCCAGAAAGGCTAAAGTGCTGGAAAATCCTCTGGGAGCTTTTCCAGGAGGGGAATTCCCAAGCAGAGCCAGCACGGGCTCCAAACTGGGAATGACTGGGATCACTGGGGCGGCCAAACCCGCTCGTGGAGACCCCGCAGTTTTCCAAGGAAAACTCTGGCCCCACTCCCTTCCAAAAAAAGTTTATTTGGGATTCACCTCGTCCAAAATTTACAGCATTGGGGGGTGGTGGGGGAAAAGGAGGGATTTGGGGGAGAAATCCAAGGAAAACCGGGAAAAAGAGGAGGGGAAAACGTGGCATCGCTCCACGGGATGGATCCCAGCCTGCCCAGCCCAAATGGGGTTTGTGGGGTTTCCAGGGGGGCTGGGAACAGCGGGAATGCCGGGAATTCCATGAGCTCAGCCCTGTTCACGCTCCAGCGGCCCCGATCCCGCTGATCCATGGGGATTTTCAGGGATGAGCAGCGGGAATGGCGCTGGGGCTGCTGCTTTCCCGGGGTTCCCCAGCCCAGCAGATCCCAATTTCCCTGGAAAAGGGTTTGGAGCCTTTGGAATGCGCCTGGTTTGGGATTCCCAACCCCAAAAAGGTCCCGTTTTCCAGGGATAGGGGTTTGTAACCCTGGGAGGCTCCTGCTTTCCCTGGACAGGGATTCCCAATCCCAAAAACTTCCTGCTTTCCCAATCCCAAAGAGCTCCTACGTTCTCCAGACAGACATTCCCAATCCCAAAAAGTTCCTGATTTCCCTGGACAGGGGTTTCTGGCCACAAGGAGCTCCTATTTTTCCTCTGTAGGGATTTTCAATCCCAAAACACTCCTGATTTCTCCAGACAGGAATTCCCAATTCCAGGAAGTTCCTGGTTTCCCTGGATAGGGTTTCCAACCTTGGGAAGTTCCTGATTTCCCTGGACAGGGATTCCCAATCCTACGGAGCTCCTGATTTCCTTGGACAGGGATTTCTGACCTTTGGAAGATCCCGCTTTCCTTGGATAGGGATTCCCAATCCCAAAAAGCTCCTGATTTCCTTGGATAGGGATTCCTGACCCTAAGGAGCTCCTGCTTTTTCTCTGTAGGGATTTGCAATCCCAAAAGATTCCCAATTTCTCTGGATAGGGATTCGCAATTCCAAAGAGCTCCCACTTTCTCTGGATAGGGACTTCTGACCTTGGGAAACTCCTGATTTCCATGGATAGGGATTCCCAATCCCAAGGAACTTCTGATTTCCTTGGATAGGGATTTCTGACCTCGGGAAGCTCCCACTTTTCTTCGAGGGGCATTTCCAATCCCAAAAAGTTCCTGATTTCCTTGAACAGATTTCCCAATCCCAAAAGTTTCTGGATTTCCTTGGATAGAGATTCCTAATCCAAATCAGCTCCTGCATTCCCTGGATAGAGATTCCAAATCCCAAGGAGTTCCTGCTTTCCCTGGATAGGGATTTCCAATCCCAAAAATATTCTGATTTCCTTGGATAGGGATTTCTGACCTTGGGAAGCTCCCATTTTTCCTGGATAGGGATTCCCAACCCCAAAGAGCTCCCACTTTCTCCAGATAGGGATTCCCAATTCCAGGAAATTCCCGATTTCCCTGGACAGGGTTTCTGACCTTTGGAAGTTCCTGATTTCCTTGGATAGGGATTTCTGACCTTGGGAAGCTCCCATTTTTCCTGGGGAGGGATTTCCAACTCCAAAACATTCCTGATTTCCTTGAACAGGGATTGCTGGCCCCGAGGAGCTCCTGATTTAATTGGATTTCCAATCCCAAAAATCTCTTGACTTCCTTGGATACAGATTTCTGACCTTGGGAAGCTCCCACTTTCCTGGACGGGCATTTCCAATCCCAAAAATTTCCTGATGTCCTTGGATAGCGATTCCTAATCCCAAGGAGCTCCTGATTTCGTTGGACAGGGATTCCCAATCCCAAAAAGTTCCTGCTTTCCCTGGATAGGGATTTCTGACCTTGGGAAGCTCCTGCTCTCCTTGGATAGGGATTCCCAATCCCAAAAAGTTCCTGATTTCCTTGGATGAGGATTCCCAACCCCAAGGAGCTCCTGCTTTTCCTCTGTAGGGATTTGCAATCCCAAAACATCCCCGATTTCTCTGGACAGGGATTTGCAATCCCAGAGAGTTCCCGATTTCCCTGACAGGGATTCCCAATTCCAGGAAGTTCCTGGTTTCCCTGGATGGGGTTTCTGACCTTGGGAAGTTCCTGATTTCCTTGGACAGGGATTTCCAATCCCAAAAATATCCTGACTTCCTTGGATAGGGATTTCTGACCGTGGCAAGCTCCTGCTCTTCTTGGACAGGGATTTCCAATCCCAAAAATTTCCTGATTTCCTTGGATAGAGATTCCCAATCCCAAAGAGTTCCTGATTTCCCTGGACAGGGATTTCTGACCCTGAGGAGCTCCTGATTTCATTGGATAGGGATTCCCAATCCCAAAAAGTTCCTGATTTCTCCAGACAGGGATTCCCAATCCCAAGGAATTCCTGATTTCCCTGAACAGGGATTCCCAATCCAAATGAGCTTCTGATTTCCTTAGATAGGAATTTCTGACCTTGGGAAGCTCCCACTTTTCCTGGATAGGGATTTCCAATCCCAAAAACTTCCTCATTTCCTTGGACAGGGATTCCCAATCCCAAGGATCTCCTGCTTTCCTTGGATTTCTGAGCATTTCAGAACTTTGGGAATTGGCCGGGATTTAGGGAGCTGCAGCTGCCATGGATGGAGAAGGAAATTCCCAGGATCAAATTCTGATGGAGACACGGATCCCACCCCAGGATCCTTGGAAAAGGGATCAGCACCAGGATATTCCCACCACATCCCAAAATACCCCTCATCCCAACCCTCTCTTTTCTCAGGAATTCAGTTTTCCTTGGATTTTTCACCTGTGAGGAATTAGGGGCTGTAGTGTTGGATGAGCTGAGGAATTCCATAAGGGGAAGAGGAGTTTGGGGAAATCCAGGTTTCCCTAAAAACCTCTGGGATTGGCAGGATCCCCCTGCTCAGCTTCCATATGGAGGAATTTCGGGATTGCACCTCGGAACCCTTCACTTCCAGCAGGGAAAATCCCATTCCGGAAAAATCAGGGGAAATTCCAGTCCAGAAAAATCAGGGAAAATCCCATTCTGGAAAAAATCGGGGAAAATCGCATTCCAGAATAATCAGGGAAAATCATATTCCAAAAGACCAGGGAAAATCCAGTGCAGCTCCCAATCCTAAATCCTCTGGAAGCAGGAAAACCTGATTTTCCCATTATTGATTTCCCATTATTTTTCCATGATTTTCCCGTTATTGATTTCCCATTATTTTTCCATGATTGTCCCATTATTGATTTTCCATTATTTTTCCATAATTTTCCCATTATTGATTTCCCATTATTTTTCCATGATTTTTCCATGCTTTTCTTGTGATTTTTTTCCATGATATTTCCCAGGATTTTTCCATTATTTTGCTGTGATTTTCCATTATTTTTCCATTATTTTTCCCAAGATTTTCCCGTGATTTTTCCATGCTTTTCTTGTGATTTTTTCATGATTTTTCAATTATTTTTCCCAAGATTTTTCCATTATTTTCCCATGATTTTCCATGATTTTTCCATTATTTTTCCCATTATTTCCCCCCAAGATCTTCCATGATTTTCCTGTGATTTTTCCATGATTTCTCCATATTTTTCCTGTCATTTTCCCATGATTTTTGCCAAGATTTTCCCATTATTTTCCTGTGGTTTTTCCATGATTTTCCTGTGATTTTTCCATTATTTTTCCCAAGATTTTCCCATGATTTTCCTGTGATTTTTCCATGCTTTTCTTGTGATTTTTCCATTATTTTTCCCAAGATTTTTCCCATTATTTTCCTGTGATTTTCCCATTATTTTCCTGTGCTTTTTCCATGATCTTTCCATTATTTTCCCCAAGATTTTCCCATTATTTTCCCATGATTTTCCATTATTTTTCCCAAGATTTTCCTGTGATTTTCCCATCAATTTTTGCATTATTTTTCCATGATTTTCCTGTCATTTTCCCAAAAATTTTCCATGATATTCCCGTGATTTTTCCATGATTTTCCCCCAAGATTTTCCCGCTGGCGGGGTCACCGCAAATCCCAGGAAGCCAAAAACTGCCAAGAAAAAGTGAGGAAAAGCCAGGAAAAAAAAGAAAAAAAAAAAATTAGGGAAAACCAGAAGTACTTGGAGCCGGAGCAGATCCCGGTGCCGGAGCCGCTCCGGGCTCTTCCCATGTCCCAACTTTTCCCTGGAGCAGGGATTCAGTCTCTGGCCAGGCCATTCCCGAATTTCCGAGGTCAGTACTTCACTCCGGGAACGAATTCCTTGGCGTCTGGATTCAAGTTGCTTTTGCTCTGGGAAAAAAAAAAAAAAAAATGGGAATGGGATTGGTCATTGTTGGGAATTCCAGGGATTTTGGGATGGTTCCCGAGGTTTGGGGTCTTGGGTTGGATTTGGGAAATCTGGGGGTTCTGAGGGATGGTGTGGAGAGCGGATTTATGGAATTGTGGAATGGTTTGGGCGGGAAGGGATCCTTGAATCCTATCCTTAAATTCTATCTTTAAATCCCATCCCTAAATCCCATCAAATCCCATCCCAACCCCATTCCAATCCCCTCCTTAAATTCCATCCAATCCAAATATTCCAGGTGGATCCAATCTGGCCTTGGACACTTCCAGGGATCCAGGGGCAATTCCAGGGAGAGGACAATTTTAAGGATGGGACAATTCCAGGGACAGAATTCCAAGGAATGGACAATTCCATGGATGGGACAATTTCAAGCATGGGAGAATTCCAGGGATAGAATTCCAAGGATGAGACAATTCCAAGGACAGGACAATACCAGGGATTGGACAATTTTAAGGATGGGAGAATTCCAGAGACAGGAGAATTCCAAGGATGGGCCCATTCCAGGGATGGGCCAATTCCTGTGAAAAAATTCCAGGGATGGGGGACAGAATTCCAGGAATAGGAGAATTCCAAGGATGGGACAATTCCATAGATGGGACAATTTTAAGAATGGGACAATTCCAAGGGGGGATCCCAGGGGTAGAATTTCAGGGATGGGCCAATTCCAAGGATTGGTCAATTCCAGGGATAGGAGAATTCCAGGCATTGGACAATTCCATGGATGGGACAATTTCAAGGACGGGACAATTCCAGGGGTAGAATTCCAGGGATGGGAGAATTCCAAGGAATGTGCCAATCCCAGGGCTGTGCCAATCCCAGGATTGTGCCAATCTCAGGACCGTGCCAATCCCGGGAATGTGCCAATCCCAGGAATGTGCCAATCTCAGGGAATGCGCCAATCCCAGGGCCGTGCCAATCCCAGGAATGTGCCAATCCCAGGGAATGTGCCAATCCCAGGAATGTGCCAATCCCAGGGAATGTGCCAATCCCAGGGCTGTGCCAAATCCCAGGAATGTGCCAATCCCAGGAATGTGCCAATCCCAGGAATGCACCAATCTCAGGAATGTGCCAATCTCAGGGCTGTGCCAATCCCAGGGAATGTGCCAATCCCAGGAATGTGCCAATCCCAGGGCTGTGCCAATCCCAGGAATGTGCCAATCCCAGGGCTGTGCCAATCCCAGGGCCGTGCCAATCCCAGGAATGTGCCAATCCCAGAGAATGTGCCAATCCCAGGGCTGTGCCAATCCCAGGAATGTGCCAATCCCGGGAATGTGCCAATCCCCGGAATGTGCCAATCCCAGGAATGTGGCAATCTCAGGGAATGCGCCAATCCCAGGAATGTGCCCATCCCAGGGCCGTGCCAATCCCAGGGAATGTGCCAATCCCAGGGCTGTGCCAATCCCAGGAATGTGCCCATCCCAGGGCTGTGCCAATCCCAGGAATGTGCCAATCCCAGGAATGTGCCAAATCCCAGGAATGTGCCAATCCCAGGAATGTGCCAATCCCAGGAATGCACCAATCTCAGGGCTGTGCCAATCTCAGGGTGTGCCAATCCCAGGAATGTGCCAATCCCGGGAATGTGCCAATCTCAGGGCCGTGCCAATCCCAGGAATGTGCCAATCCCAGGGCCGTGCCAATCCCAGGAATGTGCCAATCCCAGGGCTGTGCCAATCCCAGGGCCGTGCCAATCCCAGGGCTGTGCCAATCCCAGGAATGTGCCAATCCCAGGGCTGTGCCAATCCCAGGAATGTGCCAATCCCAGGAATGTGCCAAATCCCAGGAATGTGCCAATCCCAGGAATGTGCCAATCCCAGGAATGCGCCAATCCCAGGGCCGTGCCAATCCCAGGGAATGTGCCAATCCCAGGGCTGTGCCAATCCCAGGAATGTGCCCATCCCAGGGCTGTGCCAATCCCAGGAATGTGCCAATCCCAGGAATGTGCCAAATCCCAGGAATGTGCCAATCCCAGGAATGTGCCAATCCCAGGAATGCACCAATCTCAGGGCTGTGCCAATCTCAGGGTGTGCCAATCCCAGGAATGTGCCAATCTCAGGGCCGTGCCAATCCCAGGAATGTGCCAATCCCAGGGCTGTGCCAATCTCAGGGCTGTGCCAATCCCAGGAATGTGCCAATCCCAGGAATGTGCCAACCCCAGGAATGCACCAATCTCAGGGCTGTGCCAATCCCAGGAATGTGCCAATCCCAGGGCTGTGCCAATCCCAGGGAATGTGCCAATCCCAGGGCTGTGCCAATCCCAGGAATGTGCCAATCCCAGGGCCGTGCCAATCCCAGGGCCGTGCCAATCCCAGGAATGTGCCAATCCCAGGGCTGTGCCAATCCCAGGAATGTGCCAATCCCAGGAATGTGCCAATCCCAGGAATGTGCCAATCTCAGGGCTGTGCCAATCCCAGGGAATGTGCCAATCCCAGGAATGTGCCAATCCCAGGGCTGTGCCAATCCCAGGAATGTGCCAATCCCAGGGCTGTGCCAATCCCAGGGCCGTGCCAATCCCAGGAATGTGCCAATCCCAGAGAATGTGCCAATCCCAGGGCTGTGCCAATCCCAGGAATGTGCCAATCCCGGGAATGTGCCAATCCCCGGAATGTTCCAATCCCAGGAATGTGGCAATCTCAGGGAATGCGCCAATCCCAGGAATGTGCCAATCCCAGGGCCGTGCCAATCCCAGGGAATGTGCCAATCCCAGGGCTGTGCCAATCCCAGGAATGTGCCCATCCCAGGGCTGTGCCAATCCCAGGAATGTGCCAATCCCAGGAATGTGCCAAATCCCAGGAATGTGCCAATCCCAGGAATGTGCCAATCCCAGGAATGCACCAATCCCAGGGCTGTGCCAATCTCAGGGTGTGCCAATCCCAGGAATGTGCCAATCCCAGGAATGTGCCAATCTCAGGGCCGTGCCAATCCCAGGAATGTGCCAATCCCAGGGCCGTGCCAATCCCAGGAATGTGCCAATCCCAGGGCCGTGCCAATCCCAGGAATGTGCCAATCCCAGGGCTGTGCCAATCCCAGGGCCGTGCCAATCCCAGTGCCGTGCCAATCCCAGGAATGTGCCAATCCCAGGGAATGTGCCAATCCCAGGGCTGTGCCAATCCCAGGAATGCGCCAATCTCAGGCCTGTGCCAATCCCAGGGCTGTGCCAATCCCAGGGCCGTGCCAATCCCAGGGAATGTGCCAATCCCAGGAATGTGCCAATCCCAGGAATGTGCCAATCCCAGGAATGCGCCAATCCCAGGGAATGTGCCAATCCCAGGAATGTGCCAATCCCAGGAATGTGCCAACCCCAGGAATGCACCAATCTCAGGGCTGTGCCAATCTCAGGGTGTGCCAATCCCAGGAATGTGCCAATCCCAGGAATGTGCCAATCTCAGGGCCGTGCCAATCCCAGGAATGTGCCAATCCCAGGGCCGTGCCAATCCCAGGAATGTGCCAATCCCAGGGCTGTGCCAATCCCAGGGCCGTGCCAATCCCAGGGAATGTGCCAATCCCAGGAATGCACCAATCTCAGGGCTGTGCCAATCCCAGGGAATGTGCCAATCCCAGGAATGTGCCAATCCCAGGGCTGTGCCAATCCCAGGGAATGTGCCAATCCCAGGGCTGTGCCAATCCCAGGAATGTGCCAATCCCAGGGCCGTGCCAATCCCAGGAATGTGCCAATCCCAGGAATGCGCCGCTCCTGCTCACCAGGATGTCGTCCGTCCCGTGCCCGTCGCCCACGGCCAGCCCGTGCAGCTGCTGCTGGAGCTGCGCCATTCCCTGCGGGAGATCCCGCGCCGGGATGAACCAGTCCTGGTCCTCCTCCTCCAGCATCTCCTGGAAGCAGCGATCCAGGAATTCCTGCTCCTGCAGCTCCTCCTCCACCTGCCCAGGGACATTCCAAGGGAAGGAATTCCAAGGGATTTTCCATGGGAAGGGCCTGGAAAATCCCTTGGGGCTCATGGAATTCTTGAGGAAAAGCCCTCAGAGATCCTTCCTGTCCCCAAGCGCCACATCCGTTAAATCCCACCAGGAATGGGGATTCCAGCTCTTTTCCAGGAATAATTCCAGGAATATTCCCAATTGGGAATGTGGGAATCTCTGGGAATTCCTGGATGTGGAATTCTCTGGGAATCACCTCCCCCCCCAGGCGGAAATCTGCCCCGTTCCCAAATCCTGAGAGTTCCACAATGTGGGAATGTCTGGGAATCATCCCCAGGCTGAACCCAAATCCCGAGAATTCCTGGATGTGGAATGCTCTGGGAATTCCTGGATGTGGAGTTCTCTGGGAATTCCTGGATGCGGAATTCTCTGGGAACCATCCCCAGGCTGAAATCCACCCTGTTCCCAAATCCCAACAATTCCCAAATGCAGGAATCTCTGGGAATCACTCCCAAGCTAAAATCCACCTTGGAGAATCCTCAGCTGTGGGAACCTCAGGGAATCACTCCAGGCTGAAATTCACCCTGAATGCGGAGAATTCCTGGATGTGGGAATGTCTGGGAATCATCCCCAGGCTGAACCCAAATCCCAAGAATTCCTGGATATAGAATTGTCTGGGAATCAATCCCAGGCTGAAATCCAACCTGAATCCTGAGCATTCCCCAATGTTGGAATCTCTGGGAATCACCCTCAAGCTAAAATCCATCTTGGAGAATTCCCAGCTGGAGGAATTTCTCTGGGAATCACCCCCAGGCTGAAATCCAAATCCCAGGAATTCCTGGATGTGGGAACCTCTGGGAATCACCCCCAGGCTGAAATCTGCCCCGTTCCCAAATCCTGAGAGTTCCAGAATGTGGGAATGTCTGGGAGTCATTGACAGACTGAAATCCACCCTGAATCCAGAGAATTCCTGGATGTGGGAACCTCTGGGAATCACCCCAGGCTGAACACAAACCCCAAAATTCCCAAATGTGGGAACCTCTGTGAATCAATCCCAGGCTGAAATCCACCCTGAATCCAGAGAATTCCTGGACATGGGAATCTCTGGGAATCACCCCCAGGCTGAACACAAACCCCAAGAACTCCTGGCTGTGGAATTCTCTGGGAATCACCCCCAGGCTGAAATCCAAATCCCAAATTTTCCCAAATGTGGGAACCTCTGGGAATCACTCCCAGGCTAAAATCTGCCCTGTTCCCAAATCCCAAGAATTCCCAAATGCAGGAATTTCTGGGATTCACCCCAAACTGAAACCCGCCCTGAATCCCAAATCCCAAGAATCCCTGGATGTGGGAATCTCTGGGAATCACCCCAGGCTGCTCCCAAATCCCAAGAATTCCTGGATGTGGGAATCTCTGACAATCAGTCCCAGGCTGAAATCCAAATCCCAGGAATTCCTGGATGTGGGAATCTCTGGGAATCAATCCCAGGCTGAAATCTAAATCCCAAGAATTCCCAAATGTGGGAATCTCTGGGAAATCCCCTTAGGCTGAAGTCCAAATCCCGGAATTCCTGGATGTGGAATTCTCTGGGAATCAACCCTAGGGTGAAATCTGCTCCATTCCCAAATCCCAACAATTCCCAAATGCAGGAATGTCTGGGAATCACCCCCAGGCTGAAATCTGCCCTGAATCCCAAGAATTCCCAAATGTGGGAATCCTCTGGGATTCAGGCTGAAGCAAAATCCCAAGAATTCCCAAATGTGGGAATCTCTGGGAATCACCCCAGGCTGAAATCCAAATCCCAAGAATTCGTGGATGTGGGAATTCTCTGGGAATCAACCCCAGGCTAAAATCCAGCCCGTTCCCAAATCCCAACAATTCCCAAATGTAGGAATCTCTGGGAATCACCCCCAGGCTGAAATCTGCCCTGATCCCAAATCCCAAGAATCCCTGGATGTGAGAATCCCTGGGAATCACCCCCAAGTTAAAATCCACCTTGTAGAAATCTCAGCTGTAGGAATTTCTGGGAATTACTCCAGGCTGAAATCCACCATGAATCCTGAGAATTCCTGGATGTGGGAATCTCTGGGATTCAGGCTGTTCCCAAATCCCAAGAATTCCCAAACTGGGAATTTCTGAGAGTCGCCCACCCCCAGACTGAAACCCACCCTGAATCATGAGAATTCCTGGATGTGGGAATCTCTGGGAATCAATCCCGGGATGAAATCTGCTCTGAATTTCACGAACTCTTGGATGTGGAATTCTCTGGGAATCACCCCCAGGCTGTTCCCAAACCCCAGGAATTCCTGGATGTGGAATTCTCTGGGAATCACCCCCAGGCTGCTCCCAAACCCCAGGAATTCCTGGATGTGGAATTCTCTGGGAATCACCCCCAGGCTGTTCCCAGACCCCTGGAATTCCCAGCTTTGGAATCTCACCTGCCGGTTGAAGTCCTCCTCGTTCTCCATCCACATGTACTCGGCGAAGGGATTGTTCTCCTTCTCCTCGTGCCCATTCCCCACGGGATCCTCCTTGGATTTGGGGCTGGAGGCCGTGCTGCCGGCGAGCTCGGAGCCATTCATCCTTGGGGACTCTGGGAATTTGGGATTCGGGAATGAGGGAGCAGCTGCAGGTCCCACAGCCAGCCCTGATCCCACGGGATTCCATTCCTGGCCCTCTCCAGCTCTCCTGGAGCCTCTTTTGGGATTTTAAATATTCCCTGGAATTTTTCCCTTCTCCAGGGGAACATTCCCAGCTCTCCCAGAGCAGAGGGGCTCCACAATCCTGGAATGGTTTGGGTTGGAAAAGACCTTAAATCCCAAAAATTCCCATCCCATCCATGGGCAGGGACACCTCCCACTGTCCCAGGTGGATCCAGCCTGGCCTTGGATTAATTAATTCCAGGGATCCAGGGGCAGCCACAGCAAATCTGGGAATTCCAGCCCAGCCCCTGCCCACCCTCCCAGCCAGCAATTCCTTGCCAAGATCCCAGCCCAATCTCCCCTTTCCCAGTGGGAGCCATTCCCTGGCTCCTGTCCCTGCAGGCCTTGTCCCCAGTCCCTCTCCAGCTCTCATGGAGCCCCTGCAGGGACTCTGAGCATTCCCTGGATTTTCCCTTCTCCAGGGGAACATTCCCAGCTCTCACAGAGCAAAAGAGTCCCAGAATTCTGGAATGGTTTGGGCTGGAAAAGACCTTAAATCCCATCCAGTCCCACCCCATCCATGGGCAGGGACACTTCCAACCATCCCAGGTGGATCCAGCTTGGCCTTGGGCACTGCCAGGGATCCAGGGGCAGCCACAGCAAATCTGGGAATTCCAGCCCAGCCAGCAATTCCTTGCCAAGATCCCAGCCCAATCTCCCCTTTCCCAGTGGGAGCCATTCCCTGGCTCCTGTCCCTCCATCCCTTATCCCCTGTTTTATAATCCCTGATCCCTGAAACCCAAACATTCCTTTTTCCATTTTCCCCCTCTTTTTTCTCCCATTTTCTCCTTTTTTTCTCTCTTTTTTTTCCCCCTCCCCCCCCCCCCCCTTTTTCCTTTCTCCAGCTCTCCTGGAGCCCCTTCAGGGACTCTGAGCATTCCCTGGATTTTTCCCTTCTCCAGGGGAACATTCCCAGCTCTGCCAGCCTGGCTGGGTGCATCCCCATGGCACAGGAAGGGTTAACCAGCAGAATTCCTTCCCTGGGGAAAATCCAACAGGAGCAGCAATTCCAGCCAGGAATTCCACAGGGAATTCATCCCTGGCTCTGCTCCCCAGCCCCATTCCCTCTGGAAAAGCGGGAAGGGAAGCCCAGCTGGGATTTGGGATTTCTCATCCCTTTTCCCACCAGAACCATCCCACAATTCCGGGATTCCACTTCCCAAAAATCCCAAAATCCCACCGGAACAGGCGGGACCGGGACCACGGCAGATCCTGGGATGGGGAGCTGGAATTGTCCTGGGATTCCAAAGCTGGAATTGTCCTGGGATTCCCAAACTGGAATTCTCCTGGGATTGCAGAGTTGGAATTCTCCCAGGATTCCAAAGCTGGAAATATCCTGGGACTCCAAAGCTGGAATTCTCCCAAGACTCTGGAGCTGGAATTCTCCAAAACTGGAACTCTCCCAGGATTTCAGAGCTGGAATTCTCTCGGGATTCCATAACTGGAATTCTTCCAGGATTCCAAAACTGGAACTTTCCCAGCATTCCAAAATGGGAATTCTCATGGGATTTCAGAGCTGCAATTCTCACAGGACTCCAAAGCTGGAATTGTCCCAGGATTTTGGAGCTGGAATTCTCCCAGGATTCCCAAACTGGAATTCCCTTGCGATTCTGGAGCTGGAATTCTCCTGGGATTGGGATCTGGAGTTCTCCCAGCACTCCACAGCTGGAATTCTCCCTGGATTCCAAAATTGGAATTTTCCTGGGATTCCAGAGCTGGAATTCTCCAAACCTGGAATTCTCCCAGGATTTCAGAGTTGGAATTTTCCTGGGATTCCAAAATTGGAATTGTCCTGGGACTCTGGAGCTGGAATTCTCCCAAGATTTCAGAGCTGGAATTTTCTTGGGATTCCAAAATTGGAATTTTCCTGGGATTCCACAGCTGGAATTTTCTTGGGATTCCAAAATTTGAATTCTCCCAGGATTCCAGAGCTGGAATTCTCCCAGGATTTCAGAGCTGCAATTCTCCTGGGATTCCAAAATTGGAATTTTCCTGGGATTCCAAAGCTGGAATTCTCTAGGGATTGGGATCTGGAATTCTCCCGGGATTTCAGAGCTGGAATTCTCCCAAGATTCCGGAGCTGGAATTCTCCAAAGCTGGAATTCTCCCAGAATTTTAGAGTTGGAATTCTCCTGGGACTCCAGAGATGGAATTTTCCCAGGAATCCACAGCTGGAATTCTCCCGGGATTCCAAAGCTGGAATTCTCCTGAGGTTCCAGAGCTGGAATTCTCCCAGGATTCCCAAACTGGAATTTTCCTGGGATTCCAAAAGTGGAGTTGTCCCAGGATCTTAGAGCTGGAATTCTCCTGGGATTCCAAAGCTGGAATTGTCCCAAGATTTCAGAGTTGGAATTTTCCTAGCATTCCCAACCTGGAATTCTCCTGGGACTCCAAAGCTGGACTTTTCCTGGGATTCCCAAACCAGAATTCTTCCAGGATTTCAAAATTGGAATTCTCCTGGGATCCCACAGCTGGAATTCTCCCAGGACTCCAAAGCTGGAATTCTTCCAGGATTTCAAAACTGGAATTCTCCCGAGATGCCACAGCTGGAATTCTCCCAGGATTTCAGAGCTGGAATTCTTCCAGGACTCCATAACTGGAATTCTCCCAGGATTTCAGAGCTGGAATTCTTCCAGGACTCCATAACTGGAATTCTCCCAGGATTCCAAAGCTGGAAATCTGGGGTTTCAGAGCTGGAATTCTCCTGGGATTCCACAGCTGGGATTCCCCCAGGAGCAGTGACAGCTCCAGGATTGTCCCACCCCATTGGGAATGGCTGAGCCCTGGGGGTTTTCATCATTCCCAAAATTTCCTGGGAAGGGAAAATCCCATTTCCCTCCTTTCCTGTGGAGTGAGAGGAGCCCTGGATTGGGATGGGAATCTGGGAGAATTCCCAAAGGGTTAAATCTGTATGGAACTGGGAGAGGAGCCAGGCTGGGAGAGCTGGGAATGTTCCCCTGGAGAAGGGAAAATCCAGGGAATTCTCTGAGGGCCTGAAGGGGCTCCAGGAGAGCTGGAGAGGGAAAAAGGGGGGGAAAAACAGGAAAAAAATGAGGAAAAAGGGGAGAAAAAAAATGGGGGGGAAAGGGGAAAAAATGAGAAAAATGGAGGGAAATGGGAGAAAAAAATGGGGGGGAAAACAGAGAAAAAAATGGGAAAAAAAATGGGAAAAGGAATGTTTGGGTTTCAGGGATCAGGGATTATTTTAAAAAGGGGACACGGGATGGAGGGACAGGAGCCAGGGAATGGCTCCCACTGGGAAAGGGGAGATTGGGCTGGGATTCCTGGCTGGAATGGAATTCCCAGGGAATTCCTGGATGCCAAGGCTGGGCTGGATCCACCTGGGATGGTGGAAAACATCCCTGGATGGAATTTAAGGTTTTTCCAACCCCAAACCATTCCAGGATTCCATGAAAACCCCAAATTCCCCAGACGTGGATGTTTGCAGGATAACGCCCCAAATCCCAAAGTTTTTATCCCAAAAATCCCATGGAGTGTGGGAAAGCCTTTCCCAAATCCTGGATTTGGGATGCTGGACACCCAGCCTGGTGTCCCCACGTGGCCCTGCAGGCTGGCATGGCTTGGAAAAGATCCCAAAAATCCCAGGAACGTCCCAAATCCCGGTGGGAGGGGGAATTTGGGGGCAGAGACCTCCCCTAAATGTGAGAGTGGTACAGGCTGGGGGATCCATTGGGAATCGGGGGTGCCTGAGCCTAAGGAATGGGATTGGGATGGGATTGGGAATGGGATTGGGATGGGATTGGGGTGGGATTGGGATGGGATTGGGGTGGGATTGGGATGGGATTGGGAATGGGATTGGGATGGCATTGGGATGGCATTGGGAATGGGATTGGGGTGGGATTGGGATGGCATTGGGAATGGGATTGGGATGGGATTGGGATGGGATTGGGGTGGGATTGGGATGGGATTGGGGTGGGATTGGGATGGGATTGGGATGGGATTGGGGTGGGATTGGGATGGGATTGGGAATGGGATTGGGATGGGATTGGGATGGGATTGGGGTGGGATTGGGGTGGGATTGGGGTGGGATTGGGGTGGGATTGGGGTGGGATTGGGGTGGGATTGGGATGGGATTGGGAATGGAAAAGGGAACAGGAATGGGAATGGAAAAGGGAACAGGAATGGGATGGGAATGGGGATGGGATTGGGAATGGGGACAGGGATGGGATTGGGATGGGATTGGGAATGGGATTGGGAATGGAAAAGGGAACAGGAATGGGGAATGGGATTGGCATTGGGATGGGATTAGGAATAGGAATGGGAACAGGGATGGGACTGGGATGGGAATGGGAATGGAAAAGGGAACAGGAATGGGATGGGAATGGGGAATGGGATTGGGATGGGATTAGGAGTAGGAATGGGGACAGGGATGGGATTGGGATTGGGATGGGAATGGGAACCAAGATGGGATTGAGAATGAGAATGAGAATGGGTATGGGATGGAAATAGAATGGGAATGGGAATGGGAATGGGAATGGGAATGGGAATGGGATTGGGATGGGAACAGGATTTGGAATGGGAATGGGAACCGAGATGGGATTGGGATGGGAATGGAGAAGGGAACGGGAAAGGGAATAGGATTGGGAACAGGATAGGAATGGGATTGGGATTGGGATGGGAACGGGAATGGGATTAGGAATGGGAATGGGATGTGATTGGGATTGGGATGGGAATGAAAAAGGGAATGGGAACAGGATTGGGAATGGGATGGGGATGGGAACCGAGATGGGATTGGGATGGGAATGGAGAAGGGAACGGGAAAGGGAACTGGATTGGGAACGGGAAAGGAATGGGATTGGCAATGGGAATGGGAGGGGCATTGGGAATGAGATGGGAATGGGACGGGATTGGGATGGGAATGGGGATGGGATTGGGATTGGAATGGAAAAGGGAATGGGAATGGGATTAGGAATGGGAATGGGATTGGGATGGGAATAGGAATGGGACGGCAATAGGACTGGGAATTGGAACGAGACTGGGATGGGAATGGGAACAGGATTAGGAATGGGAATGGGAACGGGGATGGGAATGGGAACAGGACAGGAATGGGAATGGGAATGGGAATGGGGTTGGGAATGGGACGGGAATGGGAATGGGAACAGGATTGGGAATGGGAACGGGGTGCGGGAGCCGATCCCGGCCCACAACGAGCGCACTCCGGGGCTCTCGGGAATGCCGCGGTGCCGCTCCCGGGGGTGCCGCGCCAGGAGCCCCCGGAGCCCGCGGGACAGCGGGGCCTGCTCGGGCCCGGGCCCGGAGCCCCCATGGCCCCGCCGGTGCCGCGCTCCCCGCGTGCCCCCCGGGGCGCCCCGCGCCGCTCCCCCCGCCGGGCCCGGGCCGTGTCCCGGAGCCGCCCCCGGGTCCCCCCCGGTACCTCGGGCCCGGCCGGTGCCGCTCCGCGCCCTCCGCCGCCGCCACGCCCCGCCCCTCCCGCCGCCGCCACGCCCACCCCTCCCATTGGCCGGCCCCGCCGCGTGGCCCCGCCTTCCAGCGTTCTGGTTGGACGGCACGGATATAAAGCGCGTTGCTATTGGGCCGCGGAGTTGTCAATCATGCGGTTAACCCCACCCACCGAGCGGGTCTCCGGATTGGCTGATGTCGGCGGCTCTGATTGGCTGAGCGCACGCGTCGCCCACGTGGGGCAGACAGGCAGCGCGCGGGGGGCGGGGCCACGTGCGATGTAAATAACACCGAACGCCCCGCCCCCGCGGCTGGAGGATGATTGACAGGCGCTTCGCCCAATGGGGAGAGACGTCACAAAGCCGCATCGCCGCCAGGGCGCCTTTGTAGAAGCACGCTGATTGGCTGGAACATGTAAACACAGGGAGGGGGCGGGGCGGTCACGTGGCTTGCGCGTGGCTTGGGGGGGGCCCAATTTTGGGGACGGGGGGAGGGGACAGGAGGGGACAGCGGCTGTGACCCCGACAGTGCTGGGGACACCGGGAATGGGGACCGGGCCTGAACCCCGAAATGGGGCAGCACAAGGGGGGTGACCGGCCATGAACCCCAAAATGGGGACACGCATGGGGACCCGGCCCTGAACCCCAAAATGGGGGAGCACAGGAGGGGAACCGGCCCCGGTTCCGCTCCCCAAATCGGGGACACCGGGGGGGGGGGGTCCAACCCTGCACCCCCAAACTGGGGTCGGGAACGGGGGGCTTTACCCAGCCCTGCACCCCCAGTTTTGGGGTCAGGATCAGGGGGGGTTTGCCCAGGTCTGCACCCCCAAATTGGGGTCAGAAATGGGGCGGATCCAGCCCCGCACCCCCAAATTTGAGCCACGAACGGGGGGGATCCAGCTTGGCAGTTTTGGGGTCAGGAACGGGGATTTTACCCAGCCCCGCACCCCCAGTTTTGGGGTCACCGCCATGGGGGTTCCCCCATCCCCACACCCCAATATCGAGCAGCGCAGCAGTGGGAGGGACCCCAAATTTTGGGATCCCCCCCTCCGGCCCTGAAGCCCGCAATGCGGAGCGCCCCAAAACGGGGCGGGGGGGGGCTCCCGGTTGTGCCCCCGCACTTTTGGGGTCACGGGGGGATTCCCGCATCCCCGCACCCCAATAACGCTCAGACCCATTTTTGGGGGGGATCCCCTTCCCGAAGCCCCCCCTGTTCCTCCAGCGCCGCCTCCCCGCCGTGACGATCCCAAAGGAAATCCCAAAGGAAATCCCAAATATCCCGGTTGTGCACCTGCACTTTTGGGGTCACTTTTGGGGAATTCCCGCATCCCCGCACCCCAATAACGCTCAGACCCATTTTGGGGGGTTCCCATCCCCGCACCCCCGTTCCCGCAGCCCCCCCGGCGGTTCCAGGGCCCCTCCCCGCCGTGACGATCCCAAAGGAAATCCCAAAGGAAATCCCAAATATCCCGGTTGTGCACCCGCACTTTTGGGGTCATTTTTGGGGTCACTTTTGGGGAATTCCCGCATCCCCGCACCCCAATAACGCTCAGACCCATTTTGGGGGGTCCCGTGCCCGAAGCCCCCCCGGCAGTTCCAGCGTCGCCTCCCCGCCGTGACGATCCCAAAGGAAATCCCAAAGGAAACCCCAAATATCCCGATCCTGATTGTGCCCCCGCACTTTTGGGGTCACTTTTGGGGAATTCCCGCATGGCCGCACCCCAATAACGCTCAGACCCATTTTGGGGGGTCCTGTGCTCGGGATCCCCCCCCCCCCCCCCGGCGGTTCCAGCGCCGCCCCCCCGCCGTGACGATCCCAAAGGAAATCCCAAATATCCCGGTTGTGCCCCCGCACTTTTGGGGTCACTTTTGGGGAATTCCCGCATGCCCGCACCCCAATAACGCTCAGACCAATTTTGGGGGGTTCCCATCCCCGCACCCCCGTTCCCGCAGCCCCCCCGGCGGTCCCAGGGCCCCTCCCCGCCGTGACGATCCCAAAGTCGATCCCAAAGTCGATCCCGAAGTCGATCCCGATCCCAAGCCCGCGATGCCGGCGGGCGGCGGCGCCTCCTCCGCGCCCCCCCAAAACCATCGGGGTCCCCCCAGGCCCCCCCCGAACCCCCCGGACCCCCTCGGACGGTGAGTGCCCCCCCCTTTCCATGGGGGTCCCCAAAATCCCCCCGCGAGGTTTGGGGCGGGTTTGGGGTCTCCCCTTTCCTCTCTCCTTTTGGGGAGACGCAGCCGCGCACCCCCGGATTTGGGGGGACAGCCCCGGATTTGGGGTCGGGGTTGGGGGGACACCCCCGGGAGCTCCCCCAGGGCAGAAAAGGGGGACCCGAAATGTTCCCCCCCCCCCCACCCCTCGGTGTGACCCCAAAACCGTTCCCTGCTCCGGGATGGGAATTTTGGGGTGCGTGGGCAGTTTTGGGGGGGGGGGTGAGGAGTTTTGGGGTCACCTGAAGGATTCCCTGGAGGATTCATGCTCAGTTTGGGGGGACCCCAGAAAAGGGGGACCCAAAATGTCCCCGCACCCCTCGGTGTGACCCCAAAACCGTTCCCTGCTCCGGAATGGGGTTTTTGGGGTGCAAGGAGCAGTTTTGGGGTCTCCTGGAGAGAAAAAGCCTCCTCCCTTCGTGCTCAAATTGGGGGGACCCCAGAAAAGAGGGACCCAAAATGTCCCCTCACCCCTCGGTGTGACCCCAAAACCGTTCCCTGCTCCGGAATGGGGTTTTTGGGGTGCAGGGAGCAGTTTTGGGGTCTCCTGGAGCTCCGTGGGCAGTTTTGGGGTGCGGTGAGAGGTTTTGGGGTTTCCATGACCTGGGAGATTCCCTGGAGGCTCCGTGCGCAATTTTGGGGTGCAAGGAGCAGTTTTGGGGTCTCCTGGAGAGAAAAAGCCTCCTCCCTTCGTGCTCAAATTGGGGGGACCCCAGAAAAGGGGGACCCAAAATGTCCCCGCACCCCTCGGTGTGACCCCAAAACCGTTCCCTGCTCCGGGATGGGTTTTTGGGGTGCAGGGAGCGGTTTTGGGGTCTCCGTGTCCCGGGGGATTCCCTGGAGGCTCCATGGGCAGTTTTGGGGTGCAGGGAGCGGTTTTGGGGTCTCCGTGTCCTGAGGACTCTCGGTGGGCAGTTTTGGGGTGGGGGGAGAAATGTTGGGGTCTCCGTGCACTGGGGAGTTTCCTGGAGGGTCCGTGCGCAGTTTTGGGGTGCACGGAGCAGTTTTGGGGTCTCTTGGGGGATTCACCCCTCGGTGTGACCCCAAACCCATTCCCCGCTCCGGGCTGGGATTTTTGGGGTGCAGGGAGCAGTTTTGGGGTCACCTGGGGATTCCCTGGAGGATTCATGCTCAGTTTGGGGGGACTCCAGAAAAGGGGGACCCAAAATGTCCCCTCACCCCTCGGTGTGACCCCAAAACCGTTCCCTGCTCCGGGATGGGAATTTTGGGGTGGAGGGCGCAGTTTTGGGGTGCACGGAGCAGTTTTGGGGTGCACGGAGCAGTTTTGGGGTCTCTTGGGGGATTCGCCCCTCGGTGTGACCCCAAACCCATTCCCCGCTCCGGGATGGGGTTTTTGGGGTGCAGGGAGCAGTTTTGGGGTCTCTGTGCCCTGGGGGATCCCCTGGACACTCCATGGGCAGTTTTGGGGTCCGTGGGCACTTTTGGGGTGCAGGGAGCGGTTTTGGGGTCTCCGTGTCCTGGAGGATTCCCTGGAAGCTCCATGGGCACTTTTGGGGGAACCCCAGAAAAGGGGGACCCAAAATGTCCCCGCACCCCTCGGTGTGACCCCAAAACCGTTCCCCGCTCCGGGATGGGATTTTTGGGGCGCAGGGAGCAGTTTTGGGGTGCATGGGCGGTTTTGGGGTCTCCAGGTGCAGTTTTGGGGTCCCTGAGCAGTTTTGCGGTCCCTGGGCGGTTTTGGGGTCTCCAGGTGCACTTTTGGGGTCCCTGGGCAGTTTTGGGGTCCCTGGGCGGTTTTGGGGTCCCCCAGGGGTGCTCCTGGCCCGGGCCCCCCCCGATCCTTTGGGGTTTGTCCCTCCCCAGGCGCGGGGTCCTGCCCTGGCCTGGCCGGTGTCCCCAATGTCACCAATGTCCCCAATGTCCCCAGTGTCCCCCCCAATGTCCCCAGTGTCCCAAATGTCCCCAATGTCCGCAGTGTCCCCCCCAATGTCCCCAGTGTCCCCAATGTCCCCAATGTCCCCAGCGTCCCCACTTTGGGGTGGGCTGTCCCCAGTGTCCCCAATGTCCCCAGTGTCCCCCCCAATGTCCCCAATGTCCCCAGTGTCCCCCCCAATGTCCCCAGTGTCCCCGGTGTCCCCCCCAATGTCCCCAATTTGGGGTGGGCTGTTCCCCGTGTCCCCAATGTCCCCAGTGTCCCCCCCAATGTCCCCCCCAATGTCCCCAATGTCCTCAGTTTGGGGTGGGCTGTCCCCAATGTCCCCAATGTCCCCAGTGTCCCCAATGTCCCCAGTGTCCCCCCCAGTGTCCCCAGTTTGGGGTGGGCTGTCCCCAATGTCCCCAGTGTTCCCAGTGTCCCCAATGTCCCCAGTGTCCCCAATGTCCCCAGTTTGGGGTGGGCTGTCCCCAATGTCCCCAGTGTCCCCCCCAATGTCCCCAATGTCCCCCCCAGTGTCCCCAATGTCCCCAGTGTCCCCAGTGTCCCCCCCAATGTCCCCAGTGTCCCCAGTTTGGGGTGGGCTGTCCCCAATGTCCCCAATGTCCCCAGTTTGGGGTGGGCTGTCCCCAGTGTCCCCAGTGTCCCCCCCAATGTCCCCCGTGTCCCCAATGTCCCCAGTGTCCCCCGTGTCCCCAGTTTGGGGTGGGCTGTCCCCAGTGTCCCCAGTGTCCCCAGTGTCCCCAGTGTCCCCAGTGTCCCCAGCGGGACGGGGACAATTCCCCCCGGAGCTCGGGGACACAGCGGGGCTGGATGCAGGGCAGTGTCCCCAAATGCGTCCCCAAGGCCACCGCGAGGGCCACCAGTGTCGCCAGAGCTATTTGTGTCACCTCGGCGGGCGCTAATCCCGGCTCGGTCCCACAAACAGGGGACAAACACCGCGAAGTGTCCCCAAGGAGCGGGAGGTGACAATCCCCGAGCTCGTGTCGCCGTCAGCAGCTCGGGCCACCCACAAGGCGACACTCGGGGACAAGTGTCCTCCCCCGGGGTGGCTCCTTGTATGGTTGGGGACAGCGGTGTCGCCGGATGGGACAGAAATAGCGCGGGGGAGGGGACAAGGGGGTGGCACCTCGGGGGTGGCACCTCGGGGGTGGGGACACTGCGGTGGCACTGGGGGTGGCACCTTGGGGACAGATGTCCTGTGGGGTTTGGGGTGGCAGTGTCGCAAATGCAGGAGGGGTTTGTGGGGCGGGAGGGGACAGAGGGGACAGGGGGGGACAGGGGGGGACAGGAGAGCCCCGCAAGGTCACCGAGGGCCACCGAGTGGGGACGGGAATGTCACCGACACGGGCACGCGGCCGGCGATGACAGCAATGTAACACAGCGGCTGGGATGGCAGCGACACCAGGGCACGGCCAGGGGACAGCGACAGCGGCTGGGGCTGGCTGTCACCAACAGCGACGCGGGGCTGGCTGTCCCCTGTCCTGTCCCCAACAGTGACACAAGGCTGGCTGTCACCAACAGCGACACGGGGCTGGCAGTCACCAACAGCGACACGGGGCTGGCTGTCCCCTGTCCTGTCCCCAGCAGTGACACGGGGCTGGCTGTCACCAACAGCGACACGGGGCTGGCTGTCCCCTGTCCTGTCCCCAGCAGTGACACAAGGCTGGCTGTCACCAACAGGGACACGGGGCTGGCTGTCACCAACAGCGACACGGGGCTGGCTGTTCCTGTCCCCAAACAGTGACACGGGGCTGGCTGTCCCCTGTCCTGTCCCCAGCAGTGACACAAGGCTGGCTGTCACCAAACAGTGACACGGGGCTGGCTGTCCCTGTCCTGTCCCCAACATAGACTCGGGGCTGGCTGTCCCCTGTCCTGTCCCCTGTCCCCAACAGTGACACAGGGCTGGCTGTCCCTGTGCTGTCCCCATCATTTACCCGGGCTGGCTGTCCCCTGTGTCCCCTGTGTCCCCTGTGTCCCCTGTGTCCCTGTCCTGTCCCCGCCCCGGCGCCGCTGTCGCTCAGCGCGGTCCCCCCGGGGCTGGTGGCCCCATCTGCTGTCACCCCTTGGGGACAGCGCTGAGAGCTCCGCGACCCCCGGAGCCACCTGACGAGCTAATGGCTTAATGAGTTAATGAGTTAATGAGTTAATGAGTTAATGAGTTAATGAGTTAATTGGGGCCAGCAGCTGCCCCCAGCCTCCAGCGCCACCATTACCCCGAGGCCACCACATGTCCCCAAGTGCCACCAGCACCCCCAGGGACGGGGACTGGCGCCGGCAGCTGCGGCAGGGCTGGGAAAGCTCTGCCAGGAGGAGAATTCCCCCTGTCCCCAAATCCCAATTCCTGTCCCCAAATCCCAGTTCCTGTCCCCAAATCCCAATTCCTGTCCCCAGATCCCAATTCCTGTCCCCAAATCTCAGTTCCTGTCCCCAAATCCCAGTTCCTGTCCCCAGATCCCAATTCCTGTCCCCAAATCCCAATTCCTGTCCCCAAATCCCAGTTCCTGTCCCCAGATCCCAATTCCTGTCCCCAGATCCCAATTCCCACCCCACAAATCCCCTTTTTGTCCTGCCCCAGCTCCCTCAGCTTTTCCTGCTGCTCCAAATCCCCCAAATCCCCTCATTTCTGGCTGAATCCCAAAATTTTGCTCCTCAGCCCCCAAATCTTTGTGGGATGGAGGATTTAGGGCTCATCAATTTTGGGATTTCCTCACATTTCCAGATTTTGATTTTTTTGGGATTTATTTTAACTCCCAGGATGAGTAAAAGTGATTTGGGATTTCTCAAAACCCCTAAAAGAGCAGAATACCTTGTGCTCATCCTTTAGTTTCAATATTTTTCATCATTCCTTCAATTCTTCAATTTAAATTCCTTAATTTCCTTCATTTATTTAATTTAAAATGACCAAATCCCCTGATTTTGGGGCTCACCCCAAAAGCTGTTTTGGGTTCACCATGGATTTTCCCTCCCAATTCTTTTCATCAGGAAGGATCCTCAGGCTGGAATTGGCAAATTTCATGGAATTCAGCTGGGAATTTCATGTAGGAATTTAGGGATTCTTCTTTTATTTTTTGGGGGGAAATTCAGCCCCAAGGAGTAATTTTAGCTGTGGGAACCCCAAATTCAGCTGGAGGTGTCTGCCAGGCTTCCAGCAGCCCCAAAATCCCCTCAGAATTCCCTGGAAATGCGGGGTGGGATGGGGCAGGGCTGGTGCCACCCCTGCTTTGGGATTTGGGGAATTTTAAGGGAATAATGGCAGCTTTTAAGGGTTTTTTGTGGGTTCTGAGGTGTTTTTGTGGGACATGAACCTGGATTTGGGGACAGTGACTCACTGTGTCCCAAGGGACCTGAACCCATTGGAAATTCCAGGGATTTCTGCTGCTGCTCCAAAGGAAATCCCGCTGATTTACGGTGGGAAAGGACCTTAAATCCCAAAAATTCCACCCCATCCATGTGTAGGGACACCTCCCACTATCCCAAGCTGCTCCAATTCCTTTCCAACCCGACCTTGGTCATTCCAAGGATGGATAATTCATCCCAAAAACCCTCATGGATGTCAAATGTCTCATGGTTTTCCCTGGAATTACTGGGGAAATTGTTTCTCCAAAGAGCCCAGAAGAAAAATTTGGAATAAACCCACGTGGCTGGAGGAGCATTCCTGAAGCTGCTGCTGAGGGAGGATGAGGTGCAAACCCAACCTGAGGCCGGTATTTCTGTATTTAAGGCAAATTTTAACCCAAACCAACAATTCCCAACAGCCAGATCCCCCTTTTTAAGGTAAAAATGCTGAATTTATGGATTTAAATGCCAGAGTAAGGATGAAATTAAGGCTCTAAGTGTTAATTGACGAGCAGAGGAACAATACAGCTCCCGGTCCCTCACGGACTGGCGGGGCTCGGCAGTAGGGCGGGAAGGGCTGTGCTACACACAGCAAAACAACGAGGGGACCACAAGGAGGGCAGAATACGCTGCGGGAATTACAAAAACAGCCGCCGAAGTGCCAAAAGTAGCAATAATACAACAAAAGCCGGCAACCGAACACTACGGACGCCAGCGCCACTCTGAGGCGGCGCGCGCCTCGGCCGTCGCTTTATATGAGGGCAGCTCCCAGCATGCCCCGCGGCAGGGGCCGGCTGCCCTTTTGCACACGGCGCGCATGCGCGGCCCCCCCTTCTCCGCCACCTCCCCCCAGCGAATCCCGCGCTGCCTCCGCGCACGCGCAGAGCGCCCGGCGCGCCATGTCTCTCCGCCCGCCGCTCCCGGGGCTCTCCCCGCCGCTTTTCGGGGCTTCCTCCCGCTTTTAGGGACTTCTCCCCGCTTTTAGGGGCTTCTTCCCGGCTCGTCCCGGCGGCGGGGGACGCGGGGAGAGCGGCGGCTGCGCGCCGGCGGAGGTAGGAGGCGAGCGGCGGCCGCCCCCCCTCCCCAGCGGTGAGGGCTGAGGGGGACGCGCGTAATGGCGGCTGGGGGGGGGGCGGCTGAGGGGCCCTCATGAGGAGCTTCGGGCTGTGGGTGTTTATTGTTTATTTTTTTTATCTCTTCTCCTTTATTCCTTTATTTGTAGTCACTTTGTCGTTAATCTTTTATCCTTTTTCTTCCGGCACGCGGATAAAGCCGCCCTGTAGCCACCGACCTGCACTGCAGCCGCAACCCCGCAAGGGATTCGCCACATTTTGTACCCGGCACGGATTTAAATTTGGTTTTTTAGACATTTCAGTCTCGGGTTTACGCGGTTTGAAGTGAGGTCAAACTGCCCTGGTCCTCCCTCCATTCCCCTACACGTCAAACAACACTCAAAGCCTTGATTTTATCCTTACACAGGATTATAAATCCATAAATTCAGCATGTTTACGTTAAAACAATGGGATATGGATGCTGGGAGTTGTGGTTTTGGGTTAAAATTGACCCTAAAAAGAGCAACACCAGCCTTAGGTTGGGTTTGCACCTCAGGACCTGGACGTGACCTCAGGCACCTCCACGTGGTTCGAGTTAAAAACGCGGATTTTCCCTTTTTTCTGCTTTAAAACAGGAATAATTGAGCAGAATTGGGTAAAATACCCAAAGAAAAATGATTTTTACGGAAGGCCAAATGCTGTAGCTCAGTAGCATCACGTGGTTTGCAGGAACTTCCTCTTTTGGGGGATTTAACCTTTTTTAAAATGCGATTTTAGTGCAGGCTCCTTGGATGTTTTTACTGTTATTTTAAACCAAAAATGTAATGTGGGTTGTTACTTAATTTTTTTTTTAAATCTCTTTTTATAGGGTAATTTTTGAAGAGTATTTACATAAAACTTAATAGTTTTTTTTGACTCAGAACCCAAACCAAGCCCCAAAAAATCTCATTCCAACCCAGAATTGATGTTTAAATATTGTTTATTTGGGGGTTTTTTGCTCCTTTCTCTGACGTGGGATCCTTCCCTGGACATCCAAAACTTTCAGTCAGCTCCTGGGAGCATCAGAGAGGGTGGATCTGACATGAGCTCATGATTTTTTTTGGGATAAGACATTCCCCAAGGAAAAGGAGTATCCTGAATTTAATTTTTAATTTCTTTTTCCCCATTTAAATCTGCCCTGGGCTGTGGGGATGGAAGGGACCAGCCCACCCTCTTCTTCCCCAATTTCTGCTGAAATTGAGGATATTTATCCAAGGGTGAGATTTTCCAAAGGCTTCCAAAACCTGGATTCCTTCTCTTCCCTCTTTTCCTTCCCTAATTTGGGATTTGAGTTGATTTTGCTGCCACACAAGGACCTCATCTGGGTATTTCCCTTTTATCTTTCACTCTTGAAGGTAAATAAAACCTATTTTCCTACTTCCTTGCCATCAGTTAAATATTCTGTGTGGAATTTGGCCTTTTTTTGGAGGAATTTTAGGCAGGAATGGGAGTGATGGAGTCGGGGACCTGTTGCTGGTGTTTAAATTGATTTATCAAACTTTGTGCTGCTCTGAAAGTGGAACTTGAGGAAAATTCCTGGTGTGAAAATGCCTGATTCTGGTCCTGTTTCAGGAATTCTTGGTTGAAAGGCTTGTCCTGATTTTTATTTTCTTGGATAGAAACCTACCCCGAAGGCTGGGATGGGGCAGAATTTTGGGAATATTCCAGTGGATTTCAGGGCTGGTGTTGATGTTCTGCTTGGGATGGGATTGACTTTTGCTGGGAGTTTTGTTTGGGATTTGGGAGCTGAGTTTGGCTTTCTCTGAGCTGGGAATGAGCCTGGAGTGGCAGAAGGGATATTCCATACCTGCAAAATGTCCTTTTCCATAGGAAAACTGGGATAGGGGAGTGGGGAAATGGGATTTTGGCTTCCAGGATGGCACAGAGTGGGAGGAATAACTTTGCTTGGGGTTTGGGTCCCTTTTCCCCCATGGTTTTATCTCATCCCAGGAGTTTTTTTATTCAATGCTTCCTTTCCCATCCTGGTCCTTTTCAAGGATCTGCTTCCTTCAGGCTTTACAATTCCAGCTCAGCCTTTGATGTTCCCTTTTTCCTGGCAAATCCAAATTTCCAGGCTGGGATTTGTCCTCTTCCCATTATCCAGGTGCTCCGGGACCATTCCCATTCTGCCTTCCTCTTCTTCCTCATCCTCCACGACACATCCCAACCCCTTGTGTGTCCTGGTGTGGCTGGAACATTCCCAGTGATCCTGGCTCTTGGAATTCCAAATCCACTGATCCCAGCTGAGATCCTGCTGGATCTGGAGCTGGTAACCAGAATGTCCTCAGGGAGGATTTTGCCTGGAGCTGCTTTCACCTCGAAAATCCTGGGAATTCTTGCTTGAGCAGGCAGGTGGTCCTGCTGGAATGGGAGAACCTGGAGTACCAGCCCACTATGAATGGGAGACCACCATGGATGGGAGAACCTGGAATGGGAGCCCACCATGAATGGGAGCCCACCATGGATGGGAGAACCTGGAATGCGAGCCCACCATGGATGGGAGAACCTGGAATGCGAGCCCACCATGGATGGGAGAACCTGGAATGTGAGCCCACCATGGATGGGAGAACCTGGAGTGCCAGACCACCATGAATGGCAGAACCTGGAATGCCAGCCCACCATGGATGGGAGAACCTGGAATGGGAGCCCACCATGAATGGGAGAACCTGGAATGCCAGCTCACCATGGATGGCAGAACCTGGAATGCCAGCCCACCTGGAATGCCAGCCCACCATGAATGGGAGAACCTGGAATGCCAGCCAACCATGGATGGGAGAACCTGGAATGCCAACCCACCATGGATGGGAGAACCTGGAATGGGAGCCCACCATGGATGGGAGAACCTGGAATGCCAGCCCGCCATGGATGGGAGAACCTGGAATGCCAGCCCACCACGAATGGCAGAACCTGGAATGGGACAACCTGGAATGCCAGCCCACCTGGAGTGGCACAACCTGGAATGCCAACTCACCTGGAATGCCAGCCCACCATGAATGGCAGAACCTGGAATGCCAGCCCTCCTGGATCTGTCGTGCTCTGCTGGATTTGGGAGGAGCTGGAAGATCCCAGGATAGAGGGATAATAAGGATGGACACCACGGATAACCCAGAAACTCCAGGAGCTCCTGCTGGAACTGGGATGTCCCCTCGAGGTGGGGTTGTGCTGGCAAGGGGAGGTCTGGAGATGACAATCCCAGAGATCCAGAGGGTTGTGAAATATCCAGAGCCATCCAGAATCTCGAGAAGGAATTCCCAGCTGCAGGAAAAGGGCTGGGAATGCCTTGCCCAAGTCCTGACCTTGATGAGAGAACATCTGGGCTGCTGTGGGTGAGGAATTCTCCAGAGGGAAGGACCACGGCACCCTCTGGATGGGCAGCACAGGAAAGAGGAGGAAAATCCAGGTTCTTCCAGAACATTCCAAGATTTTGCCATCAAACATAGGAAGAGCAGGGGATTTGCAAAGGAGATCCAGGTCTTGGGAGTGGACTTGGTGAGATCTGTGGGGTCAGTTCTGGAAAAGCTCTTGGAAGGGCACAGCAGCTTCCCAGGCATGGCTTTGGTTCCAGCTTTGTTTATGTGCTCTGGAGTTAGCACAGAGCCAGAAAATTCCATGCTATTTATAGGGACAAATCAGGAAATTCTCCTTTTGGAATTTCCTTTTGGATGAACCTTCTGTGTAACAGGAGAAATCCTCTTCTGCCTTCTCCTGGGGCTCCTGGAGAAAAGGAGGCTCCAGAGGGACCTTGTGGCTCTCCACAAATCCCTGACAGGGAGGGGGAGTTGGGATCTGATCCCAGGGAATAATGGGATAAAAGGGAACGGCCTCAGGCTGTGTCAGGGGAGGCTCAGGGTGGAATTTCCTTGTGGAAAGGGTGCTCAGGCCTTGGAGGTGCCCAGGGAGCTTTGGAGTGCCCATCCCTGGTGGTCCTGGTTGTGGCACTCAGTGCCAAGGTGGGCAGTGGGCACAGCTTGGACCGGATGATCCCAGAGGTGTTTTCCAGCCGGGATAATCCCAGGATTCTGTGCTGGTGCAGGTTCCTTGTCCTTTTCCTCCATGCAGGAATTTTTGCTCTGTGCTCTAATCCAGGCTCTGCAAACACCAGGGAGAGTTTAAAATCCAAAACTTTCTGTTTCTCCATCTGCATTGGGAAGCCTGGAAAAATGGAGGCGGGAAGTTGAGGGGAAAGCAAGGAAGGTGTCGTTCAGCTTTTGTGTTGTGCTCTGAAGTTCTGAGATTGCCCTTCCCAGGGATCAGCTGGGAATGTTCTCCTGGAGAAGGGAAAGCTCCAGGGAGAGCTCAGAGCCTAAAGGGGAGCTGGAGAGGGACTTGGGACATGAGAGGTGGAGAGACAGGACACAGAGACAAGGATGGGAGTCCAGAGGAGGCCACGGAGATGGAGCCAGGCTGGGAGAGCTGGGAATGTTCACGTGGAGAAGGGAAAAATCCAGGGAATGCTCAGAGTCCCTGCAGGGGCTCCAGGAGAGCTGCAGAGGGACTGGGGACAAGGCCTGCAGGGACAGGAGCCAGGGAATGGCTCCCACTGGGAAAGGGGAGATTGGGCTGGGATCTTGGCAAGGACTTGCTGTCTGGGAGGGTGGGCAGGGGCTGGGCTGGAATTGCCAGATTTGCTGTGGCTGCCCCTGGATCCCTGGCAGTGTCCAAGGCCAGGTTGGCCATTGGGGCTTGGAGCAGCCTGGGATAGTGGAAGTGTCCCTGCTCTGGGGATGGGATTGGATGGGATTTAAGCTCTTTTCCCACCCAAACCATTCCATGATTTCCACTCAGTGTCGCCACAGCCCCAGCTCAGAGCTCGGTCCCTGCTGTGGTGTCCCTGTCCCAGCAGCGGCGCCTCCGAGGCTCCGACACTTCCCAAACAAAGCTGCCTGGAGGAGGAAGGTGAGGCTCTCCCTGATATCTCCAGACCATTGTTTCCTCCATCTTGGCATTTCCTTAGGAGCATTTCCAGCATTTCCTTTGGAAAGGTCGCTCAGGAGCTCCTTGTCCGCAGCCCTTCCTAGAATCCCGGACTAGTTTGGGTGGGAAGGGACCTCAAACCCCATCCAATGCCACCCCCTGCCATGGATGGGGATATTTTCCATAAACCAGGTTGCTCCAAGTCTTTCCCAACCTGGATTCTATCCCTGAGGTGTCAGAGGTGAGTTGTTATCCCTGATCCTGCTGTGGGAGCTTCCCTGCTCCCAGCTGTCCGTGTGAGATGCAGCACCTGGAAATACCTGGAGAGGTAAAAACCCATCCTGTGGGAATTCTGTGTTTTTTCCTCCTTTGGGAGATTCCTGATCCGTGGAATTAAGGTTGGTGGTGTTTCAGATTTGCTCTGCTGACCCATTCGTGGTTGTCCTGGTGGTGGGTGGCTTTGACAGCATTCCTTCTCCAAGTGCTTCCCACAGGGATGGGCTCAGAGGGAATTTTTGTCCTCCAGTGCTGGGAATTCTGGAGAAAACGCAATCAGAAAGGCAGGAGGTGGCTCGGGGAATGTTGGTTCACATTTGTTTGGAAGCCCTGTGGAACAAACTTGGCTTCACATGCAGCTCCTGTTGAAATCCAATTTAATTTATGGAGGGAGGAGGAATATTGGGTGAGAGGCCAGAATTTTGGGAATGCTGTCTGGTGGGAATCTGGTTATTGTTTGCTTGGCGAGGATTAATAGGATTCACATTTCTCCTGAGCCTGAACAGTTTGTACTTGGTTCAAATTAAATAATTCCTCAAAAAACCTCACACCCAGATGGGAACAAACTCCGGGAATTGTGCTGGAAAATCCTGCTGTCCTGCACCTGTGTTTGGTCATTCCCTGTAAGGTTTGTTCCTTGAGCTGTGATCTCAGTGTGAACCTCTGCTCGTGGAAAAACTTCCAGCTGGAGTCGACTTCCACGAGCTTGGAAAACAAAACCCCGTGACGGGCATCGGAGAGACGAGAACCTTGGTGCTGCAGGAACTCAGCGCAGAGCTCCGGGAACGGCCGGGAAAACTCCTGGAAAAGCTGCAAGAAGAGTTCATTTCCAGGAGACAAGAGATGGACAAGGGGGAAATGAGGAATTCCCGGGTTTGGAGTTTTCCTGGTTTGGGCTGGGACAGGGTTGGGAGTTTTTGCAGCGTTGCTCCGGCAGTGCCGTGTTCGGGGTTGGGAACGGGGATGGAGCTGGGGACGTGCTGATGTTGTGGCTGCTGCTTTGTCTTCGCCCTAAATCCAGAATTCCCGCTGTCCTCGCTCGGTCCCCGAGGAGCTGCACAGGGACTTTGCTGCTCTTTGATGTTTCACTGATCTCAGTCTCCATCCCTGACCTGCTTGGACAGGGCTTGGGGCACTCTGGGATAACGGGAGGTGTGGGAATGGGAATGGCAGGAGGTGGAATGGGATGGGCTTTAAGGTCCCTTCCAGCCCAAAGCCTTGTGTGATTCTCTCTCCAGAACTCTGTGGTGTTTCATTTTCCTCTCCCTGTATTTGTACCTTCTTTTACCACCCCGCAGCACCAAATTCTCAGTGATTTCACCCAAACCAAGCCCCACTTCCATTGATCACGGTGCTTTTTGTGTGGAGATTTTTTTGTTGTTGTTCCTGTACGGTTTTACTTCTCTCTGTTTCAAACCCTTTCTATTTAAGCTCTTGGAGAGATTGGATATTTTCTACGCACAGAATTGCAGCCTCGTCCCACCCTGTGAATTCTTGCAGGGTTTGCTCTTCGCCCATGAGAGCGCTCATGGGAGTGTCCTCCTGGAAACCGCTCCGGCCTCGGCTCAGCTCCACCCAGCTGGAACTGGTTGGAGTTCTCCACCTCAGTGGTTCCACTTCCAGCTCATCCCTCGTCACCCTCCCGACAGGGGGGTTTCACGCTTTGCCTTACTGCTCCTAAAATTATTAATTGTAATTCAACCCAAATTCTGTTGTCACAAAGAAGTGAAATGCCAGGTTTTAAGCGATGCTGTTGCAAGTGTCACCACCGGTTGTGTTCCCTGTGAGATCCAATTTGTTGGGTTAAGCTTGTTAATCAGCTGTTTAATTGATTAATCACCTGTTCTCTATATTTAAAATTTTAAACAGTGAAAGAAAATGATATTTTTGTGACTTTTGAGTGCCTTAAACTGTGGTGCAAATCCCGCTTCCGTGCCTCGGGTTGCTTTTCTCCCCGTCCTAGAAGCCGCTGTGAGCAGATGCCAAAGATGACCCATCTAATCCTTGTCTTTTAACTTGCAGCTTTGTGTTGTTCTTGGAAAGTTTCGCACCACTTGTGAATTCCCTGAACCTTGGCCTTGCCAGCCCCCTTGTGTTGGGCCCTCCTCCTTTTCAGCTTGCCCAAATTAAGACCCACTTGGCTCTCCAGCACTTGGCTGCCAGCGGCGGGCGGGCGCCTCCCCACGCTGGCGTCCGCCAGGCATTGCTGAAAGACGCAATGTTTAGCCCCAGAGGAACCTTGCCCCCGAGGCCCAGAGGACCCAACCCGGCGGGCACCAAACCCCCGGCAGCGTTCGGGGCCGGAGGCGCGGCGGGGCCTCCCAGGAAAGCCGCGCCCGCGACGCCCCAAGGAGCGCCCCAGAGATTCTCGGGGCAGGAATGGACGGGTTCGCAGAGGATCAACGTCCGCGTCACGCTGCACAGGGCCGATCCCAGGAAAGTCAAGGAGAAGACCGGCCTGCACCAGGAGCAGAAAGGAGACCCCCGTGCCACTCGCTGGGATGGCGGCCCCTGCCCCACCGGCACCGCCGGGCCGAAGCCGCCCGGCCCGGCGCCGGTCTTGGAGCAGAACTCCAACCCCCAGAACCGCTACACGCCCGAAAGCGCCTCCAGCATTTTAGCGAGCTTTGGGCTGTCCAACGAGGACCTGGAGGAGCTGAGCCGCTACCCCCGACGACCAGCTGACGCCCGAGAACATGCCGCGGATCCTGCGGGAGATCCGCATCCGCAAGATGGGCCACGCCGTGCCCGGCCTGCACGCTCCGAGCCGGGGGGAGGAGCCGGTGGGCGAGAGCAGCGGCACCGCCGTCAAGAGCAAAGTGATCGACTACGGCCACGCCAGCAAGTACGGCTACACCGAGGACCCGTTGGAGATCCGCACCTACAACCCCGAGGCGCTGCCCGAGGAACCGCTGGAAGCGCGCGTCTTCAATCCCGAAAGCTCGAGCGCGGAGAGCAGAGAAGAATTCCAGCGGGAGCAGAGCGTGCCGGTGGCCGTCCCACCGCCCAATGTGCCCAACGTGCCGTGCAACCCCGTGTTCCCGGCCGAAGACCTCATCAAGCTGCCGGCCTTTCCCGCCGACTCCTCGCCCGCTCCGTCGTTTTTCCCGGCCGAGCCGCCGGCCAAGGTGCCGGTGCTGTGCAGCGCCGCGCCCACTGTACTGCCGGTGGTGAAGCCGGCGTCCCAGCCGCCCATGCCGCCGGTGCTGCCGCCCATCCTGCCGGCGCTGCTGCCCACGCCGCTGCCGCAGCCCATGCTGCCCCCGGTGATGCCGCCGCTGGTCCAGCCGCCCGTGACCCAGCACGTGTTGCCGCCCTTGACGCCGCCGCCCTTCTCGGCCGGGCTCCTGGCCGCCATCAGCCAGCACGAGCAGAAGCAGCGCGACGCTGGCAGCGCCCATCCCGGCCCCAGCGCCCATCCCGGCCCCAGCGCCCATCCTGGGCCCAGCGCCCATCCCGGCCCCAGCACCCATCCCAGGCCCAGCACCCATCCTGGGCCCAGCGCCGCCGGCGGGGCCTCGGCGGGACACAAACCCTACCACAAACCCTACCACTCTCCAGCACAGGAGCCCATCAAATCCCCGTTCGGGGTGGTGAAGGCGTCCTGGCTGCCCGTGTTCCCCGAGAAGAGCAAACGCCTGCCCACCCCGTCCATGATGAACGACTACTATGCCACGTCGCCACGAATATTCCCACATTTGTGTTCTCTGTGTAACCTTGAATGCACTCATATGAAGGTGAGTGGCTTTCCCAGATTATTCCCTAAGCGTGTGTACTCGGCACCTTTTCCTGCCGCTGGTTGTTTGCCCTGGGAATTCTGTGGATTGGGATGCTGGTCGCCAAGGTTGAGTGTTGGGAATGATGCTAGAAATTATTGTAACGGCGTGTTCTGCTCCCAGTTGCATTTCAGAGTTGCTTTACGTGTTGATTTTAATTTTTATTTTAGTATTGAAATGTTTTTTTGACTTTGCAGCGGGTTTCAAACAACAAAACAAACCTTGAGCAGCGGAGTGAAATTTTAATGTCGTGTGTGGGGGACTCAAATCATGTCTGGGGGTGGGTGAGATGTCTGTGTATTCATTCCCCCCTCCTCCTCCTCCAAACTCTGCCTGAAAACAAAAGAGCCCATTTAGAACCTGAAATTTCATCTTCCAAATCTGCTCTGTGTGACAACGCTGAATATCCCAGAGGCTGGCTCGGGGCGACACGGAAAATGCGTCCATTCATCCCGCCGGGCTCTCAGCCTTGAAGGAAATCACAGTTTGAGCTTTGAAGGAAAAAATAAAGGGAGAAAATGGTGGATATTTGGAGATGAAAAATGTTTTGGAAGCTGTGGGTTTTCCTGGAAAAGCCCAAGGTTTGATCCATCAAAAATATTGGAGAACGTGATATAAAAACCCAGAGTAATTAATTAATAATTATTTAATGTGTTTGAATTGCAAAGTGTGGAGAGGCTGCGGGGGAGGGATTTTTGTAATTTGGCAAAATCCTGGAGATTTTAGGCTCTGTTTGCTGTGAGTTAAAAATCTGGCTGAAAATGGGGACGGCTTTGTTAGGGAAAAACCCAGAGATTCCCAAATCCTTTTCCCCAGGAAGTGCTGAGGGCCAGGGAGATGGGCAGCTGGAAGTGGGACGGGAAGGATGAATTTAAATAAAAATGGGTAAAATTGAACAGGAAGACGAAGGTGGGGAGTGTTAACAAAGGGAAAAACAATTTTGGAAAAGGGAATTAACTGAGATGGGAATTCTTAGCTCGTTTAAGCAGGGAAATGTTGTCACTAAAAATCTGTTGGCAAATCAGCTCTGGCTGAGGGTTTTGGGGTGGATTAAAGGTTGTGAGATCTTGTCCTGGTGGCACTGGGCTGGGATGTGTTCCCAGGAATCCTGATCCTACTGCAGCCCCCCAAACCTGCTCCCTGTCCTTCAGCTCTGGCCTGGATTCCCTTCCTTTGGGAAGTGTTTGGTGTTTTGTCTCCCAGGGACACAGGAGACCTCCTAGGACCAGCTCTGGTGCAGAAGAACCATGAGAGTTTGGGAGTTTAATCCCAAAAATAAAATTTTGATGAGGAAATGTGCAACTGGTGTATCTTGAATTGCAGAGATTGAAGAATTCCTCTCAATTCCAGCTGTGCAGTTCAGCAGATCTGGTCGGTTTTGGGTGGTTGGAGATGACCTGGACATTCAAGATTTATCATCCCAACCATTCCCTGTCCTGTGAGAGCTGGATGGGACCTCAGGTTGGAGGAGCCACCAGATCCAGTGATTCCCAAGGACTTGAGACATTTGATGCTGTCCCAGGTGGCATGGCTGCCCTTGGCCTGGAGAAATGGATTTCATGGATGGTGGCGCTTGGAGTTGTCACCAGCTCCATACCCAGGTAGGACCAGCCACCCTGAGATTGGGGTCAGCACCATTCAACGTCTCCATCGGTGACAAGGACACCGGGATCAGTCACCCTTGGCACGGTGAAGGTGACGCCAAGAACTGCCCTGGGATCACACCTGGAGGGATTTTCCTGGACAGCCTGGAGAGGTGGGACCATCCCAACCTCGTGAGGCCCAGCAAGGGCAGGAGCTCCTGGAGCAGGACAATCCCAGCACAGATCCAAGATAGGAAGAGAACGATTGGAACAGCTCTGGGAGAAGGACTTGGGGTGTCCTGGATGGGAAGCTCCAAATGTCCTGGGCTGATCCCACAGCGTGGGCAGCAGGAAAGGTGGGAATTCTGCCCAGGTGAGACCCCACCTGCAGAGCTGCCTCCAGCTTTGGGGCAATGCCAGGAGGACCTGGAGCTGCTGGAGCAAATCCAGAGGAGGCCATGGAGATGCTCTGGAGCCAGGCTGGGAGAGCTGGGAATGTTCCCCTGGAGAAGGGAAAAATCCAGGGAATGCTCAGAGTCCTTGGAGGGGCTCGAGGAGAGCTGCAGAGGGACTGGGGACAAGGCCTGCAGGGACAGGAGCCAGGGAATGGCTCCCACTGGGAAAGGGGAGATTGGGCTGGGATCTTGGCAAGGAATTGCTGGCTGGGAGGGTGGGCAGGGGCTGGGCTGGAATTGCCAGATTTGCTGTGGCTGCCCCTGGATCCCTGGCAGTGCCCAAGGCCAGGCTGGATGGATTTGGATCCACCTGGGATTGGGGAAGGTGTCCCTGCCCATGGCAGGAGCAGGAATGGGATAGGATTTAAGGTCCCTTCCAACCCAAACCATTCCAGGATTCTGGGATAACAGAACTGACATTGGATGAAGATGAAGGTGCCCAATGAGGAAAACCTTCTCTATCCCACATTTGAAGACCCTAAAACCAAAATTCCAGTGATGGATTCTGAGTTCAGGCTGTTGGTCCTGAGCTCCCTTTTCCCCATGTTTTCTTTGTGGATTTTTCATGCTTTTTCCATGGATTTTTAAAATCTACTCTTGAATTGACTCATTTTGGATCTGATCATGCTGTGTTGCCCATGGGAAGAGAATTCCAACCACTGGAATATGAAACCCAGAAGTTCCCACCTGGATGTGGGATATTCATCCCAACATCATCCCTCCAACTTGGCTGTGCCAAAACTCTGGGAGCTGAATTTTCCCTGAAAAAAAAAATCTCCCTGGATGTCATTTTTACAGATTTCTGATACATTTCAAGGGGGTTTTGTTTGTTTTTGGTTTAGAAGCCACACGTTTTGGTGTTTCCCACCTGCATCCAGAGGTTTTTATGGAAAATGGATCATTTGAAGCAGGCAGGTCCAAAAAATATTGGGAATTTGTGGAAAAAATGGTGGAATTTGTGGAGGTGCCCATGGAAGGTGGGGTTGGGGCAGCACCAGAATTTGACAGATTTGGCCTCATTTTGGTCTCAGGGAGGAAGGGCCGGGGTGAGAGGTTGGGCTCTGATCCTGAGGAACATTTCTGTGGGATCCTCAGGGCTGGCTGTGAGGAGCAGCCACACCAAGGTGGATTTTGGGGCATTAAAATCAGAATTTGAGACCAAAATCGATGCTTGGGCCAGGTATTCCCAAAAATCTTTGTGTCCTGGATGTTTTTTAGGGCAAAATTCCCAATTCTGCTCTGGGATAGGCGGAGTCTGACCCTCTGCTGTTCCCTTTCAATTCTAATTTCCCAAATCCTCAAAATCTCGAAGGATTTTATGGATATTCCATGGAACAGCTTCCTTTTCAGCTCAGAATTGCGTCCTGCAGGAATAACAAAGTGAGATTTGTGGGATTCCTCCTTCTCCAAACACTTCACGTCTTGGATGGAGCAGATTTCTTGGAATAACAGTTCCTTCATCCTCAGTCCCTTCACATCTGGAATGAAGTGGATTTGAAACATTCCCAGCACGAGGGATGGGATTTATCCTTATTTTTATCCACTTTTGTTTCCCAAATCCACTCAAAGTTGGGGCTGATGCCTCCTTGGACCTGGAATTTGTGAAATCCTTGGGATTTTCTGTTTTCCATGGAGATTTGCACTTGGAATTCCTTTCTTGGACACTTTGTTCCACCTCCTTCTGCTTCCAGGACTTCTTGGTGGTGATACCTGAGCGAGAGGAGGTTGGGATGGAATTAGGGAAGGTGGGAATGGAGGAGTTCAGATGGAATTTTTCTTCTCACCAGGATTTATGGGAAGGGATCCTGTAATTTCAGGGGAAGGATTTCTTTGGATCCCAGGAAAAATCGTGGCTGCTCCATCCCCGGAATGTCCCAATCCAGGTTGGATAGGGCTTGGAGCAACCTGGGATCATCTTTGGGTTCCCTTCCAACCCAACCATTCCATGATGGTTCCATGGGCAGTGGAATATTCCTGAAGAGTGGGAAGGGCCAGGAATGAGGCAAAAAGGAGCAAAATCCATAAATCCAGATGGTTTTGGATTCTGTGGACAGTGGAATATTCACAAAGAGCGGGAAGAGTTAGGAATGAGGCAAAAAGGAGGAAAATCCATAAATCAGAGGGTTTTGAATTCTATGAACAGTGGAATATTCCCAAAGAGTGGGAAGAGTTAGGAATGAGGCAAAAAGGAGGAAAATCCATAAATCCAGGTTTTGGGTTCTGTGGACACTAGAATATTCCCAAAGAATGGGAAGAGTTAGGAATGAGGCAGAAAGGAGGAAAATCCATAAATCCAGAGGGCTTTGGCTGGTGAGGACCTGGCAAGGAGAAGAAGATTCCCAAAAGTCTTGGATCAGCAGCTGGAGGGATTTGGGAGCCAAAACTCCTCCTTGGAACCATGGAATTGGAATCCTGGGAGTCAAATTCCCTTCTCATTCCCGCAAAGTTTTCCTTGAGGAGCAGCATTTTTTTTTTTTTTATCCTGGTTAAATTCAATCCTGGAAAAATCCGGATCCTTGGGAATGGGATTGCTTAGGGATGGTCTGGAATTAGGGAAAACCAGCTTGGAATGCTGAAAATGCTGCTTTATCCTCGTAGGAATTATTCCATCATCCCGACTCTTCAGATCCATTATTTTATATTAATTATTCCATATTTGATTTGAATTTATACTTTAAGAGCCACTGGAAGTTGATTTTTTTTTCCCAAGAATATTTAATAATTATCATTGGTGATGTTCCACCTTGAAGAATCCCAGAGTTTTCCAAGGAATATTCCTTTCTCCATAGAAAACTGCCTCCTTTTTTTTTCCCAGCTCCCTGTCAATTTTCCCATTTAAACCAGACTTTAGGCATTTTTATATGGAATTAAATCCTATTTTTATCTGATATTTTAATGATAAACGAGCGTTGAAAACATCCTGAGGCTCTGCAGTGACCTTTGAGCTGTGACATGATGGGAACTGAACATTTCCAGAGCTCCAGGCGCAGAAATTCCAGGCTGGGAATGAGGTTGGATATGGAGATGCCACGTTTGGAGGGAGCTGGAATTGCTCATGGATGTGACAGCAAATCATGGATTCATTCCCTTTAATTCTGATTTATTTTGGAGCAGCCTCTGGTGATCCATGTGCTGCTGCCATCCCGCTCATTAATTGATGAGTTAATTGATTTAATGAACTGATTTAATTAATTAATGTAATAGTTTCGTTTAATTAATTGATTGAATTAATCAATTTAATTGAGGCTCTTGTGCTAGAGCAGTGATAATCAGCTTTTAACCTTCTGCCTGAATTCCATGGGAATTTGACTTTTCCGAGGTAAAGATGGGCTGGAGAGTGCAAACCCAGCCCCGAGGGATTGGGGTGATCCTGGGCTTTCCACACCCTGATCCCACTTTTCCCAATGTTCTCTTTTCCCCAGGATTGGATCCTGCACCAGAACAACCCCGACCACCTCGAGAGCTGCCGCAGGCTGCGCCAACAGTAAGGGATCCACTGGGGGTCTGATGGGGATCTGCTAAGGATCCACTGGGAATCAATTGGGGATCTGCCAGGGATCCGTTGGAAATCAATTGGGGATCCATTGGGAATTTGGAAACCCAGTGGGAATCAATTGGAGATCCACTCGGGAATCAAGTGGGAAGCAATTGGGGATCCGCCAGGGATCCATTGGGAATGCACTGTTGAACCCATGTCAATCAATTTGGAATCTACTTTGGGATCCACTGGCGATCTTTTTGAGATCCGCTGGGAATTCGTTGGGAGTCCATTGGGAATCTGCTGTGGGATCCATTTGGGACACACTGGGGATCCACTGGGAATCAATTGGGAATCTGTTGGAGATCCACTGGGATGTCACTGGGGGATCCATTTGGGATCCACTGGGGATCTCCCAGGAATCTTGGGAGTCCATTGGGAATCCCCTGGGAATTCACTCGGGATCCACTGGGGATTTACAGGGAACCCACTGGGCATCCATTGGGAATGCACTGCTGAATCCATTTGGGTTCCATTGGGAATCCGCTTTGGGATCAACTGGGAATCAATTTGGAACCGACTGTGGAATCAATTCAGGATCCATTTGGAATCCACTGAGGATCCATCGGGAATGCACTGGGAATCAGTTGGGGATTTGCTAGGGATCCATTGGGAATCCATGGGGGAATTCATTTGGGATCCATTAGCAATCCACTGAGGATCCAGTGGGAATCAGTTGGGAATCAGTTGGAGATCCACTGGGATTGCACTGGGGGGATCCATTTGGAATCCATTGGGGATCTGCCAGGAGTCTGTTGGTAGTTCATTTGGAATTCACTTGGGATCCACTCGGGATCCATTTGGAATGCACTGTTGAATCCATGTGGAATCCATTTGGAATAAATTTGGAGTCCACTGTGGGATCCATTTGGGATCCATTGGGAGTATGTTGGGAATCACTGTGGAATCCATTTGGGATCCACTGGGGGATCCACTGGGGAATCAATTTGTGATCCATTGGGATTCCACTGGGGATCCGTTGGGGATATTTTTGAGATCCACTGGGGAATCCATTTGGGATCTTTTGGGAATGCACGGTGGGATCCATTTGGGATCAGTTGGGAATTCACTGGGAATCCATAGGGAACCCACTGTGAAATCCATTGGAAATCCACTGTGGGATACATTAGGAATCCAGCATTCCATGATTCCCAATGTGTCCCAAATGGATCCACTGTGGGATCCATTTGGGATACATTGGGGATCCACTGGGAATCAATTGGGGGTCCACTGGGAAGCCATTTGGGATCCATTGGGAATCCACTGGGGATATTTTGGGGATTCACTGAGAATTCACTGAGAATCCATTGTGAATGCACTGTGAATCAACTGGGGACCCACTGGGGATCTTTTTGAGATCCACTGGGAATCAGCTGGGTGTTCTCTAGGAACCCATTGTGGAATCCTTTTGGGATCCATTGGGAATCCACTCTGGAATCCATTGGACATCCACTGGGTAATCAGTTGGGAGGTCACTGGGAATCTGTTTGGGATCCGCTGAGGATCCATTTGGGATCCACTGGGGATCCATTGAGGATCATGGAATGCTGGAGAGGGACCTTAAATCCCAATAATTCCAGCCCATCCATGGGCAGGGACAGCTCCCCCTATCCCAGATGGATCCAAGCCCCAATGTCCAGCCTGGCCTTGGGCACTGCCAGGGATCCAGGGCTTGGGAATTCCTGGAAATTCCCTGGCAATTCCAGCCCAGCCAGCAATTCCTTGCCAAGATCCCAGCCCAATCTCCCCTTTCCCAGTGGGAGCCATTCCCTGGCTCCTGTCCCTGCAGGCCTTGTCCCCAGTCCCTCTGCAGCTCTCCTGGAGCCCCTGCAGGGACTCTGAGCATTCCCTGGAATTTTCCTTTCTCCAGGGGAGCATTCCCAGCTCTCCCAGAGCCAAGGGGCTCCAAATTCCTAGAATGGTTTGATTTGAGGTTCCTCCCACCCCATCCAGGGATATTCCCAGCAGAAATCAACATTTGGTGCTTTTGGGGTCCCAAATGGGAATATTTATCTGGAAAAATCCCCTTTTTTGGGGAATTTTGGCTTTTCCATTGACATTTTTCCCTTTGTCATTGACAGATATCCCGAGTGGAATCCTGAGGCTCACTCCTCCAGCAGGTACCTTGTGCTTTCCATTCCTTCCCCTAATTACTCATTAATTAATTAATTAATTTTAACAATTTCTTTTCCCTGGTTTGCACTTTCCAACCCCTCTCCACGAGGTCACATTTTTATTATAAAATTTTATAAAAAACAAATCTCATTTTCCCCTTTTCCCAAATCCCCCGTTTCCCATATTCAGCTTAATCAATTTTTACCATTTTTTCCAGTCTTATCCAGTTTTTCTAGTTTAGTCCAGATTTGTCCAGTATTTTCCTGGTATTTTTCTCATTTCTTCCCTTTTCCAGAAATCTCATTTCCCCCTTTCCCCAAATCTGTCTGGGGAGTTTTCCCCCAGTTTTTTTTCTCCCAGTTTTCCCCCAATTTCTAATCATTTTCTTGCAGATTTATCCAGCATTTCCCATTTTGTTTCTCATTTCCCCCTTTCCCCAATTCCCCCTTTCCCCAATCCTCCTTTTCCTCCCTTTCCCCATTTCCGCAATCCCTATTCCCCCCTTTTCCCCCAATCCCCCTTTTCCCAAACCCCACTTTTCCCCAAATCCTCCTTTTCCCCAATCCCCCTTTTCCAAAATCCCCCCTTTCCCCAAATCTCTTTGGGGAGTTTTTTCCCAGTTTTTAATCAGTTTTTTCCCAGTTTCTAATCAGTTTTTTCCCAGTTTTTCTGTTTTTTCCAGATCTGTCCAGCGTTTCCGATTTTGTTTCTCACTTCCCCCATTTCCCCAAATCCCCCTTTCCCCAATCCCCCATTTCCCCAATCTCCCATTTCCCCAAATCCCCATTTCTCCAAATCCCCCATTTCCCCAAATCTCATTTCCCCAAATCCCCATTTCCCCAATCCCCCTTTCCTCAAATCCCCCTTTCCCTTAATCTCATTTCCCCAATCCCCCATTTTCCCCAATCCCCATATTCCCATTCCCCCTTTCCCCAAATCTCATTTCTCCAATCCCCCTTTCCCCAATCCCCCTTTCCCCAATCCCCATTTCCCCAAATCTCATTTCCCCAATCTCCCATTTCCCCCAATCTCCCATTTCCCCAAATCCCCATTTCCCCAATCCCCCATTTCCCCAATCCCCCTTTCCCCAATCCCTCTTTCCCCAAATCTCATTTCCCCAATCTCCCATTTCCCCCAATCTCCCATTTCCCGAAATCCCCATTTCCCCAATCCCCCTTTCCCCAATCCCCCTTTCCCCAATCCCCCCTTTCCCCAATCCCCATTTCCCCAAATCCCCCTTTCCCCAATCCCCATTTTCCCAATCCCCCATTTCCCCAAATCCCCCTTTTCCCATATTCAGTTTAATCAGTTTTTCCCCAGTTTTTCTAGTTCAGTCCAGATTTGTCCAGCGTTTCCCATTTTGTTTCTCATTTCCTTCTTCCCCCAAATCCCCATTTCCCCAATCCCATTTCCCCAATCCCCATTTCCACAAATCTCATTTCCTCAATCCCCCATTTCCCCAATCCCGTTTCCCTTATCCCCATGCCCACCCCTTTCCTCACAATCCCTCGCCCCCCATCTCCCCAATCCCATATCCCCAATCCCATCACCCTTTCCCCAGCCTCACCCCCGTCTCTCTCTCTCTGTCCCATCGCAGGCATGGCGCCGAGCGCAAGGAGAACCGCACCCCGCGCCGCCGCTCGCTGTCCCCGCCCAGCCCGTCCCGCCGCCGCTCCCGGCCGCCGCCGCTCCCGCCCAGCTCCTCCTCGCGCCGCCGCCGCTCCCGCTCGCGCAGCCCCGGGCGGCTCCGGCGGCCGCGCTCGCGCAGCCCCGGCGGGCGGCACCTCCCGCGGCCCCGATCCCGGTCCCGGTCCCGCTCCCGCCCGCGCAGCCTGGCCAGGGGCAGCCCCCGGCCCCACCGGAGCCGCTCCGACAGCGCCGAGCGCCCCCGCGGCAGCCGGCCCAGCCGCTCCTCGGAAGGTCTGCACGCACACCGGGCACACGCACACCGGGCACACACACACCGGGCACACACTGGGCACACACACACAGCGGGCACACACACAGCACGCACCGGGGGAGGATAGGGATTAACGGGGTTCAGAGCATGCCTGCAGCCGGCCCAGCCGCTCCTCTGAAGGTCTGCACGCACCGGGCACACACACAGCACACAGAGCACACAACACACGCACACACACACACACAGCACACACACACACACACACACAGCACACACACACACACACACAGAGCACACACACACACACACAGCACACACACACACACACACACAGCACACACAGCACACACACACACACACACAGAGCACACACACACACACACAGCACACACACACACACACACACAGCACACACACACACACAGCACACACGCACACATACACACACACACAGAGCACACACACAGCACACACAGTGCACACACACAGCACACACACACACAGCACACACACACACACACACAGCACACACACACACAGCACACACGCACACATACACACACACACAGAGCACACACACACACACACAGCACACACAGTGCACACACAGAGCACACACACACACACACAGAGCACACACACACACACACAGCACACACAGTGCACACACACAGCACACTCACACACAGCACACACACACACACACACACACACAGCACACACACACACACAGAGCACACACACACACCGGGGAGGGTGGGATTCCCAAAGTTTATCCTCTCCTCCCACAAAGGGAATTTTGGGAATTCTCTGCTGTTCGCGAAGTTTTCTCCACCCCCCCCCCCAATGGGAATTTAGGGAATTCCCTGGTGTTCCTAAAGTTTTCTTCACCTCCCACAAAGGGAATTTTGGGAATTAACGGCAATTTACGAAGTTTTCTTCACACCTGATGGGAATTTTGGGAATGCTCAATGGGATTCCTGGTGGGAATTTTGGAAATTCTGTGGCGTTCCCAAGGTTTTCTTCACTGGGATTCCCAAAGGGAATTTTGGGAAATCTCAGTGAGGTTCCTGATGAATTTTGGGAAAGTTCAGTGGAATTCCCGATGATTTTTTAATCCTCAATTGGAACTTTGGGAATTCTCAATGGAATTCCCAAAGTTTTCTTCACCCCCAGTGGGAATTTTGGGAATGCTCAGTGGGATTCATGATGATTTTTTAATCCTCAGTTGGAATTTTGGGAATGCTCAGTGGGATTCCCAGTGGGAATTTTGGGATTGCTCAGTGGGATTCCCAATGGGAATTTTGGGAATGCTCAGTGGGATTCCCAGTGGGAATTTTGGGAGTTCTGTGGCATTGATGAAGTTTTCTTCACCCTCAATGGGAATTTTGGGAATTCTGTGGGGTTCCCAAAGTTTTCTTCACCCCCAATGGGAATTTTGGGAATTCTGTGGGGTTCCCAAAGTTTTCTTCACCCCCAATGGGAATTTTGGGAATGCTCAGTGAAATTCCCAATGGGAATTTTGGGAATGCTCAGTGGGATTCACGATGATTTTTTAATCCTCAGTTGGAATTTTGGGAATGCCCAGTGGGATTCCTGATGGGAACTCTGGGAATGTTCAGCAGAATTCCCAGATTTCCAACCCCAATGGGAATTTTGGGAATGCTCACTGGGATTCCCAGTGGGAATTTTGGGAGTTCTGTGGCATTGATGAAGTTTTCTTCACCCCCACAAAGGGAATTTTGGGAATTCTGTGGCGTTCCCAGTTTTCTTCACCCCCAATGGGAATTTTGGGAATGCTCAGTGAAATTCCTGATGGGAATTTTGGGAATGCTCAGTGGGATTCCCAATGGGAATTTTGGGAATGCTCAGTGGGATTCATGATGATTTTTTAATCCTCAATTGGAATTTTGGGAATGCTCAGTGGGATTCCCAATGGGAATTTTGGGAGTTCTGTGGCATTCATGAAGTTTTCTTCATCTCCAATGGGAATTTTGGGAATGCTCAGTGAAATTCCCGATGGGAATTTTGGGAATGCTCAGTAGGATTCCCAATGGGAATTTTGGGAGTTCTGTGGCATTGATGAAGTTTTCTTCACCCCCAGTGGGAATTTTGGGAATTCTGTGGGATTCATGATGTTTTTGTATAACCCCAAAGGGAATTTTGCGAATGCCCAATGGGATTCCCAATGGGAATTTTGGGAATTTTGGGATTCACAATGGTTTTTTACCCCTAATTGGAATTTTGGGAATGATCAGTGAGATTCCCTAAATCTTTTTAAACCCAGTGGGAATTTTAGGATTGCTCAGTGGGATTCCCAAATTTTCACCCCTAATTGGAATTTTGGGATCGCTCAGTGGGATTCCCAAATTTTCACCCCTAATTGGAATTTTGGGATCACTCAGTGGGATTCCCAGATTTTCACCCCTAATTGGAATTTTGGGATTGCTCAGTGGGATTCCCAAATTTTCACCCCTAATTGGAATTTTGGGATTGCTCAGTGGGATTCCCAAATTTTCACCCCTAATTGGAATTTTGGGATTGCTCAGTGGGATTCCCAAATTTTCACCCCTAATTGGAATTTTGGGATTGCTCAGTGGGATTCCCGATGGGAATTTTGGGATCGCTCAGTGGGATTCCCAAATTTTCACCCCTAATTGGAATTTTGGGATCGCTCAGTGGGATTCCCAAATTTTCACCCCTAATTGGAATTTTGGGATCGCTCAGTGGGATTCCCGATGGGAATTTTGGGATTGCTCAATGGGATTCCCAGGTTTTTTTCCACCCCCAAAGGGAATTTTGGGATTCCCAGGATTTTTTTAGGGATAAATTCAAAACCTTGGGAATGCTCCAGCCAATAACCGACCTGTGGGTTCTCCGCAGCCTCGCAGCAGCCGGGCATTAATTAAGGACTAATTAAGGACTAATTAAAGCAGCCCCAGCAGCGCAGGAAGGCAGAGTTAGAGGAAGGCTCCGAGCTTGTAAGTACTGCGGGCTCAGACAGGAGCAGGAAATTCCCAAAGAATTCCCAGGAAAATCCCAAAAAATTCCCAAAACATTGACAAAGAATTTGTTAAAAAATCCCAAAAATCTCCCCCATAAATTACAGGCGATTTTTTTGAAAAAAAAAAAAAAAAATTCCCTAAAAATTCCCATTTTATTCCCATAATTTAAAAAAAATCCCCCCAAAATTCCAAAATAAATTTCCCAAAATTCCCATTTTTCCCCCAAAATATAAAAAAAAATCCATAATTATTTTTCAAAAATTCCTATTTTTTCTAACATAACCCCCTAAAATTCTTAATTTTTCCCAAAATTCCCAAAGCAATCCCCTCAAAATTCCCATTTTTTCCCCCAAAATTCCCCTTTTTCCCTCAAAATTCCCAAAAATCCCCCCAAAATTCCCTCTTTTTTCCAAAAACATCCCCCCCAAATTCTCTTTTTTTTCCCAACGTTCTGCAAAATATTCCCAAAAAAATTCCCATTTTCCCCCAACCCCCAGCAATTCCTGTTTCTCCCTCCTGGCCAGGAAAGCCGCTCTGGAGGGCTTTTCCCAAAAAATTCCCTGGGTTTTTTCCCCAAAAATTAAAAAAAAAATTCCCAACAGAATCCCCAAAAATTCCTGATTTTCCCCCAAAATCCAAAAGAAAATCCCCAAAAATTCCTGTTTTTTTCCAAAAGTAGCCAAAAAAATCTCAAAAAATCCCAAAAAAACTCCTGGGTTATTTCCCAAAAAATTAAAAAAAAAAAATCCCATTTTTTTTCCTGAAAATTAAAAAAAAAAGATTACGAGAAAATTCTCATTTTTTCCCAAGTATGTCCAAAAGAATTCCCAAGAAATTCCTATTTTTTCCCCAAAATCCACAAAAAAAAATCCCCAAAAATTCCCATTTTTTAAAAAAAAATCCCATTTTTTCCCGAAATTCCCTAAAACATCCCCCCAAAATTCCCATTTTTCCCTCAAAAATGTCCATTTTTTTCCCAAAATTCCCAATTTTTTTCCCAAAAAAATCCCCAAAATCCCCCTTTTTTCCCCAAAAAAATCCCCATTTTTTTCCAAAAAGACACCCAGGTTTTTCCCAAAATTCGCTGAAATATCCCCCAAAAATTCCCATTTTTTGCCCAAAACCCCCATTTTTTCCCTCCAAAATTCCTAAAAAATCCCCTAAAATTCCCATTTCTTCAAAAAAAAAAAATCCCATTTTTTCCCGAAATTCCCTAAAACATCCCCCCAAAATTCCCATTTTTCCCTCAAAAATGTCCATTTTTTCCCCAAAATTCCCGATTTTTTCCAAAAAAATCCCTATAAAATTCCCGATTTTTTCCCCAAAAAATCCCCCAAATTCCCGATTTTTTCCCCAAAATTCCCTTTTTTTTTTAAAAAAATCCCCAAAATACCTGATATTTTCCCCAAAATTCCCTTTTTTTCCCAAAACAATCCCCAAAATTCCATTTTTTCCCCCAAAAACCCCATTTTTTCCCGTTTCCCTCACAGCCCGCCGGGCGGCGCTGGAGGCCGTGATGCGCACGCTGGGCCCGGGCTTCCAGGCCGAGTTCCAGAGGCACAAATCCCTGGGGGTTCCCCGCAAACCCTCCCGGGCCACCCCAAAAATCCCCCAAATCCCCTTTTTTTCCCAAAAACATCCCCAAAATCCCTTTTTTTCCCCAAAAAACCCATTTTTTCCCGTTTCCCTCACAGCCCGCCGGGCGGCGCTGGAGGCCGTGATGCGCACGCTGGGCCCGGGCTTCCTGGCCGAGTTCCAGAGGCACAAATCCCTGCAGGATTCCCTGGGCTCCGGGAAAACCCTCGGGGTTCCCCGAAAACCCTCCCGGGCCACCCCAAAAACGCCCCGCAAGGAGGGCGGGGCCGGGCCCAGCGACGCCCCCGAAGCCACAGGGGGGACCCCCAAAAAGGACAGGGAGCAGCAGCACGAGGAGGAGGAGGAGGAGTCGGGGAAGAGTCTGCCCTACAACAGGGTGGGTGGGGGAGTCACGGCGTTTGGGAATTCCTGGGGTTTGTGGGAATTCCTGGGGTTTGTGGGATTTCTGGGGTTTGGGGGGGATATTTGGGAATTTCTGGAGTTTGGGGCATTGCTGGGGTTTGGGGGTATTTGGGAATTCCTGGGGTTTGGGGCAGTTCCTGGGGTTTGAGGGTTTGGGCGACTCTTGGGGTTTGGGAATTCCTGGGGTTTTGGGGGTTATTTGAGAATTCCTGGGGTTTGGGGCAATTCCTGGGGTTTGGGGGTTGTGGGAATTCCTGGGGTTTGTGGGATTTCTGGGGTTTGGGGGGATATTTGGGAATTTCTGGAGTTTGGGAATTCCTGGGGTTTGGGGGATTGTTGGGAATTCTCTGGGTGTTCTATGGGGATTGTTGGGAATTCTCTGGGCCTTCCATGGGATTGTTGGGAATTCTCTGGGTGTTCCATGGGGATTGTTGGGATTGTTGGGAATTCTCTGGGTGTTCCATGGGATTGGGGATTGTTGGGAATTCTCTGGGTGTTCCATGGGATTGTTGGGAATTCTCTGGGTGTTCCATGGGATTGTCGGGAATTCTCTGGGTGTTCCGTGGATTGTTGGGAATTCTCTGGGTGTTCCATGGGATTGGGGATTGTTGGGAATTCTCTGGGTGTTCCATGGGATTGGGGATTGTTGGGAATTCTCTGGGTGTTCCATGGGGATTGTTGGGAATTCTCTGGGTGTTCCATGGGATTGTTGGGAATGCTCTGGGTGTTCCATGGGATTGGGGATTGTTGGGAATTCTCTGGGCGTTCCATGGGATTGTTGGGAATTCTCTGGGTGTTCCATGGGATGGTTGGGAATTCTCTGGGTGTTCCATGAGATTGTTGGGAATTCTCTGGGTGTTCCATGGGATTGGGGATTGTTGGGAATGCTCTGGGCGTTCCATGGGATTGTTGGGAATTCTCTGGGTGTTCCATGGGATGGTTGGGAATGCTCTGGGCGTTCCATGGGATTGTTGGGAATGCTCTGGGTGTTCCATGGGATTGTTGGGAATGCTCTGGGTGTTCCATGGGATTGGGGATTGTTGGGAATTCTCTGGGCGTTCCATGGGATTGGGGATTGTTGGGAATTCTCTGGGTGTTCCATGGGATTGTTGGGAATTCTCTGGGTGTTCCATGGGATGGTTGGGAATGCTCTGGGTGTTCCATGAGATTGTTGGGAATTCTCTGGGTGTTCCATGGGATTCTTGGGAATTCTCTGGGTGTTCCATGGGATTGGGGATTGTTGGGAATGCTCTGGGCGTTCCATGGGATGGTTGGGAATTCTCTGGGTGTTCCATGGGATGGTTGGGAATGCTCTGGGTGTTCCATGAGATTGTTGGGAATTCTCTGGGTGTTCCATGGGATTGGGGATTGTTGGGAATTCTCTGGGTGTTCCGTGGGATTGGGGATTGTTGGGAATTCTCTGGGTGTTCCATGGGATTGTTGGAATTCTCTGGGTGTTCCATGGGGATTGTTGGGAATGCTCTGGGTGTTCCATGGGATTGGGGATTGTTGGAATTCTCTGGGTGTTCCATGGGATTGTTGGGAATGCTGTGGGTGCTGTTGTTTTGCAGCTGCTCAGGGAGGAGCTGCTGAGCTGTGGCACGGTGCTGCAGATCTCGGACCTGCCCGATTCGGGATTTTCCGACCAGGACATCAAGAAGTTGGTGCAGCCCTTCGGGAAGGTCAGCGACCTCATCGTGCTGCGCTCCCGCAACGAGGTCAGCCCCAAAAATGGGATTGGGAGTTGGGGTTGGGAATTGGGGTCAAAATTCCCAAAAATTCCCTGTCTGGGATGGGCTGGGACTGGGGAGTTCAGGGCTGTTCCCACTCAGAGTTCTGGGATTTTATCGATGGGGGATTTTTTTCCTTCCCTTTTTCCCCCTTCCCATTCCCTTTTTTCTCTCTTTTCCCTTCATCTTTTCTCCATTCTTCCCTCTTTTTTCCTCCCTTCCCCCCCTTTATTTTCCTTCCTTCTCTTCTTTTCTTTTCCCTTTCCCTTTTCCCTTTCCTCCCTTTTTTTAATCTCCTTTTTTGCTTTTCCCTTTCCCTTTTCCTCTGTATTCCCCTTCCCTCTTTTCCTTCCCTTCCCTTCCCTTCCCTTCCCTTCCCTTCCCTTCCCTTCCCTTCCCTTCCCTTCCCTTCCCTTCCCTTCCCTCCCCTTCCCTTCCCTCCCCTTCCCTCCCCTTTTCCCTTTTCCCCCAATTTTTCTCCCATTTTCCTCCTTCCCTTTTTTCTCTTTCCCCCTTCCCTCTTGTTTCCCTTTGTTCTCCCTTTATTTTCCTTTTCCTTCTTCTTTTTCCTCCCTTTCTCTCCCCTTTTTCCCTTTCTCCCTTCTTTTAATCTCCTTTTTCCCTTTTCCTCTGTATTCTTTCCTTTCCTTTCCTTTCCTTTCCTTTCCTTTCCTTTCCTTTCCTTTCCTTTCCTTTCCTTTCCTTTCCTTTCCTTTCCTTTCCTTTCCTTTCCTTTCCTTTCCTTTCCTTTCCTTTCCTTTTTTCCCTTCCTCCCCCCTTTTTTTCCCTTTGTTCTCCCTTTATTTTCCTTTTTTTCCCATTTTCCCTTCCTTTTACCTTTCTCCCCTTCCTTCCCTCCCCCCCCCTTTTTCCCCTTTTCCCCCCGCTTTTATTCCCCCTTTTCCCCCTCTTTTATCCCCCCCTTTTTTCCCCTTTTCACCCTTTTTTCCTTTCCCTTCCCCCTTTTTTTCTTTTTGTTTTCCTTTTTGTTTTCTTTTTTCCTCTCCTTTCCCTCCCCTTTTTTCCCCTTTTTCCCCTTCCCTTTCCTCCTTATTCCCTTTCCCTTCTCTCCCTTCCCTTTCCCCTCCACCCTTGGATCCCCCCTGCAATTCCCGATCCCGGCCGGATTTCCCTCCCTCACCTCCCCCTGACCCCAATTCCCCCAGAACCCCCCCCTAACCCCCTGGAATTCCAGGAATTTTGGGAATTCTGGGATATCTCTGTGTTTCCTCCAGGCCTACCTGGAGATGAACTACAAGGAGGCCGTGATCGCCGCCGTCAAGTTTGGGGAGACGGCGCCGGTGCTGCTCAACGGGAAACGGGTGCGGATCAGCGTGGCCGAGAGAGCGCAGGTGGGAACAGCGGGAACGGGACTGGGAATGGGAACGGGAATGGGAACGGGAATGGGAATGGGAATGGGACTGGGAATGGGAACGGGAATGGGAACGGGAACGGGAATGGGAATGGGACTGGGAACGGGAATGGGAACGGGAATGGGAATGGGACTGGGAACGGGACTGGGACTGGAACGGGAATGGGAATGGGAACGGGAATGGGAATGGGACTGGGAACGGGACTGGGAATGGGAATGGGAATGGGAATGGGAATGGGAACTGGAACGGGACTGGGAACGGGAATGGGAATGGGAATGGGAATGGGACTGGGAACGGGACTGGGAACGGGACTGGGAACGGGAATTCTGACTGGGAATTGGACTGGGAACAGGAATTCCAGCGGGAACGGGACTGGGAATGGGAATGGGAATGGGAATGGGAATGGGAACAGGAATGGGAATGGGAATGGGACTGGGAACGGGACTGGGAATGGGAATTCTGACTGGGAATGGGACTGGGAACAGGAATTCTAGCGGGAATGGGACTGGGAACGGGAATGGGAATGGGAACGGGACTGGGAATGGGAATTCTGACTGGGAACGGGAATTCTGACTGGGAATGGGACTGGGAACGGGAATTCTAGCGGGAATGGGACTGGGAACAGGAATGGGACTGGGAATGGGAATTCCAACAGGAATGGGACTGGGAATGGGAATTCTGACTGGGAATTCCAATGGGACTGGAAATTCTGACTGGGAATTGGAATGGGAATGGGAATTCTGACTGGAACTGGGAATTCTGACTGGGAATTGGACTGGGAACGGGAATTCTGACTGAGAATTCCAGGGGGACTGGGAATTCCAGATGGGAATTCTGATTGGGAATGGGAATTCTGACTGGGAATGGGATTGGGAACAGGAATTCTGACTGGGAGTGGGACTGGGAACGGGAATTCTGACGGGGAATTCCAGTGGGACTGGGAATTCTGACTGGAAATTGGACTGGGAACGGGAATTCCAGCGGGGACGGGACTGGGAATGGGAATTCCTACTGGGAATTCCAGTGGGACTGGGAATGGGAATTCTGACTGGGAATTCCAATGGGACTGGGAATTCCAGATGGAAATCCCTACTGGGAATTCCAGTGGGAATTCTGACTGGGAATTCCAGATGGGAATCCCTACTGGGAATTCCAATGGGAATTCTAACTGGGACTGGGAATTCCAATGGGACTGGGAATTCCAGATGGGAATCCCTACTGGGACTTCCAACGGGAAGTGGACTGGGAATGGGAATTCTGACTGGGAATTGGACTGGGAATGGGAATTCCAACAGGAATTCTGACTGGGACTGGGAATTCCGACTGAGAACTCCAATGGGACTGGGAATTCCAATGGGAATTCTGACTGGGAATTCCAACTGGGAATTCCTACTGGGAGAGAGAATTCCAGACAGGAATCCTGACTGGGACTGGGAATTCCAACCAGGAATTCCAACCAGGAATTCCAGTGGGAATTCTGAATGGGAGTGGGAATTCCAGCCTGGAATCCCTACTGGGAGAGGGAATTCTGACTGGGAATTCTGACTGGGAATTCTGACTGGGACTGGGAATTTCAGCCAGGAATTCTACTGGGAATTGCAGCTGGGAGTGACAATTCTAATGGGAATTCTAATAGGAATTCTCACTGGGACAGGGAATTCCAGCTGGGAATTCCTACTGGGACTGGGAATTCCAGTGGGAAATCTGACTGAGAATTCCAGCTGGAAGTGGCAATTCCAACAGGAATTCCAATGGGAATTGTGACCAGGAGCAGGGATTCAACCAGAAATTCCATCCAGGAGAGGGAATTGCTGCCAGGAATTCTGGCTGGGACTGGGAATGGGAATTCCAACTGGGAATTCCAGCCAGGAATTCCTACTGGAATTCTGACTGGGACTGGAAATTCCAGATGGGAATTCTGACTGGGAGAGGGAATTCCAACCAGGAATTCCTACTGGGAATTCCAGCTGGGAGTGGCAATTCCAATGGGAATTCTGACTGGGACTGGGAATTCTGACCAGCAGCAGGAATTCCAACCAGGAATTCCAGCCTGGAGAGGGAATTGCTGCCAGGAATTCTGACTGGGAGAGGAGAGAGAATTCCAACTGGGAATTCCAGCCGGGAATTCTGACAGGGAATTCCAGCTGGCAGTGGGAATTCCAGCCATGAATTCCAACCGGGAGTGGGGATTCAGCTGGGAATTCCAACTGGGAATTCCAGCCAGGAATTGCAGTTGGGAGCAAGAATTCCAGCTGGGAATTCCAGCAGGGAATTCCGACCAGGAGAGGGAATTCCAGTTGGGAATTCCAACCAGGAGAGGGAATTCCAACCAGGAGAGAGAATTCCAGTTGGGAATTCCAGCCAGGAATTCCAACTGGGAGAGGGAATTCCAGCTGGGAATTCCAGCCAGAAATTCCGACCGGGGAGAGGGAATTCCAGTTGGGAATTCCAGCCGGGAATTCCAACCAGGAGAGGGAATTCCAGTTGGGAATTCCAACCAGGAGAGGGAATTCCAGTTGGGAATTCCAGTTGGGAATTCCAGTTGGGAATTCCAACCAGGAGAGGGAATTCCGGCCGGGAATTCCAGCCATTAATTCCAACCAGGAGAGGAAATTCCAGTTGGGAATTCCAGATGGGAATTCCAACCAGGAGAGGAAATTCCAGTTGGGAATTCCAACCAGGAGAGAGAATTCCAGCCAGGAATTCCAACCAGGAGAGGGAATTCCAGTTGGGAATTCCAGCCGGGAATTCCAACCAGGAGAGAGAATTCCAGCCGGGAATTCCAGCCATTAATTCCAACTGGGAGCGGGAATTCCAGTTGGGAATTCCAACCAGGAGAGGGAATTCCAACCAGGAGAGAGAATTCCAGTTGGGAATTCCAACCAGGAGAGGAAATTCCAGCCGGGAATTCCAACCAGGAGAGAGAATTCCAGCCGGGAATTCCAGCTGGGAATTCCAGCTGGGAATTCCAACCAGGAGAGGGAATTCCAGCTGGGAATTCCAACCAGGAATTCCAACCAGGAGAGAGAATTCCAGCCGGGAATTCCAGCTGGGAATTCCAGCTGGGAATTCCAACCAGGAGAGGGAATTCCAGCCGGGAATTCCAACCAGGAATTCCAACCAGGAGAGAGAATTCCAGTTGGGAATTCCAGCCGGGAATTCCAACCAGGAGAGGAAATTCCAGCTGGGAATTCCAGCCATTAATTCCAACTGGGAGAGGGAATTCCAATTGGGAATTCAACCAGGAGAGGAAATTCCAGCTGGGAATTCCAACCAGGAAAGGGAATTCCAACCAGGAATTCCAGCCAGGAGAGGGAATTCCAGTTGGGAATTCCAGCCAGGAGAGAGAATTCCAGCCAGGAATTCCAGCCATTAATTCCAACCGGAGAGAGGGAATTCCAACCAGAAATTCCAACTGGGAATTCTGACCGGTTCCATCCAGGAGTGGCAACCCCAGCGGGGAATTCCAACCAGAGCTATTAATTAATTACTGCCCTTAATTACTAATGATGATTAACCTTGTTTGTATAGATCTCTGTGTCCGTACACGCAGTTTTTAGAAGAATGAAATTAAAAAAAGAAATAAAAATGAAATTAATAGTTAATAATTAATGATCACAAATAAATGGTTTAATTTATGATTAAAAATAAGTAATAAAAATGAAATAAAAGTGAAATAAGTACTGTTAAAATTAATTAATGTGGTTAGTTATTGATAATTATTTGCTCATTTTATATATATATTTATATATAAAAATATGCACATTTATTAATAAAATCTTACTGAAACTTTAATTAATATTGGATATCATTCATATTTTGTAACTGCTTAATTAGCATTAATGAATTTAAATTAAGCATCTTATTTAAATGCAATGTCAGTTATTAATAATGAAACTAATATTGATTAATTGTTACAGGTAATGATTAATTATTATTAACTTTATTATTAAGGCATTTATTGTTCCATAGCCATATTTTTAATAAAATAAAAATTAAATTATCTTAGTCAAAATTAATCAATACTCTGAATTTTTGGTGTTAATTATTTTAATATATTTATATATAAATCTGCATATTTATTAATAAAATCTGAATTAAGTTTTAATTAACAGCAGTCATAAGTAATATTTTATCATTACTTAATTATCAGTAACTAATTAAAGTTAAGAATCCCATTCATAATTAATACCAATTGTTAATAAATCTTCATTTTTTCCCATTCCAGGCGAAAAAAACGGTGAAAAAACGAGTTCTGAACCCCAAAAAACCTCCAACAAGCACCAAGTAAGACCCTCATTAATTAATTACTGTTAATTACAATAATTGGGAACCCAAGGGCTCAAACTTTCACCTTTAATTGGGAGTTAATGATTAATAATTATTAATTAAATTGATTTTTTGGTGGTTTTTTTATCCTCCCAGGAAAGTCCCAAGCAGCAACACCAAGAGCCCCAAAGTCCTGACAGGTGAGGTTGCTCTTCATTAAGAATTAATTAGTAATTAGTTATTAATTAACTAGCTTAATTAATTGCCTTAATTAATTTTTATTTCATTGTCTTTTAATAGGAAATTAGCTGGTGCCAAATAATTGATTTTATTTTTCATTCCTGATCTTGTTTAATTATTAATGAATTATTAGTCAACTTAATTAATTAATTAATTAATGGATTAATTAATTAATTGGCTGAATTAACTTTAATTTTATTGGGTTATAATAGGAGATTCTTGGGTTATAAATTAATTGATTTTCATCCATTCCTGAGCTCAGTTTTGAGATTAATTCCAATTTTTGGATTAATTCCAATTTTGGGATTATTTAACCTTAAAAAATCTGAATTTCTCCTCCAGAATCCCCAATTTTCTTTCAAAAAAATCCCTCCTTTTTCTCCCCAAATCCAAATCCTTCTAAAATCCGTTTTTTTTTCACCTAAAATCCACTTTTTTCACCTAAAATCTTTTTTTTCCCCCCAAATTTGCCTGGATTTAATTTAAATTTTGGGATGTTTTGCCTCCAAAATCCCACAGAATTAATTAAAATTTTGGGTTTCTTTTACCCCAAAAATCCAATTTTTTTCCCCATAAATTGCCCTGTATTTCATTTAAATTTTGGGGTTTTCCCCTAAAAAAATAAAATTTTTTGCCCCAAATAATTTGGGTTTTTTGCTCCTATCCCTGGAATTCCTTGGAATTTTCTTGGAATTTTTGGGAATTTGTTCCCTTGGGAAGGAATCACTGATGGGAATTGGGAATTTTGGGGATTTTTTTGCAGGGAAAAAGGAAAAAGTGAAGAAAACAATGGGAGAGAAGAAAGTGAAGAAAGCCTCGAATGTGGAAGGTGAGGGGGAAATGGGGGAAAAATGGGAAAAATTGAGAAAAAATGGGGAAAAATCTTGGGGAAAAATGAGGAAAAAATGGAAAAAATCCCGTGGAAAATGGGAAGAAATGTGGGAAAATGGGGGAAAAAATCTCGGGAAAATGGGAAGAGAAAATAGAAGAAAAAAGCTCAGGGAAAATGGAAAAAAAGCTCTGGAAAATGGGGAAGAAATGGGGAAACAGGAAAAAAAATCTTGGGGGAAAAATGTGGGGAAAAATTGGGAAAATGAGGAAGCGGAATTTGGGAAAATGGGAAAAAATCTTGGGGCAAAATTGGGAAAAAAATGGAAAAAATCCCTTGGGAAAATGGGAAGAAATGTGAGATAAATGGGGGAAAGAACCTTGGGAAAATGGGAAAAATATTGGGGAAATAGAGAAAAAAATTTGGAAAATATCTTGGGAAAATGGGAAGAGAAAATAGCAGAAAAAACTCAGGAAATTGGGGAAAAAAAGCTCTGGAAAATGGGGAAAGAAATGGGGAAAAATTTGGGAAAACTAGAAAATGAAATTTGTGAAAATTGAAAAAAATCTTGGGGAAAAAGGGAAAAAAATCCCTTAGAAAATGGGGAGAAATGGAAAATGAGGGAAAGAACCTTGGAAAATGGGAAGGAAATGGGAAAAAATTTGGAAAATTGGAAAAAAATGTGGAAAATTGGAAAAAAATGTGGGAAATGGGAAGAGAAAATAGAAGAAACGATCTCAGGGAAAATGGAAAAAAAAGCTCTGGAAAATGGGGAAATAAATGGGGGAAATGGGAAAAAGAATGGGGAAACAGGGAAAAAATCTTGGAGAAAAAATTGGGAAAAGGAGAAAGTGAAATTTGGGAAAATGGGCAAAGAAAATGGAAAAAACCTTGAGGAGATGGGGGAAAATGGGAGGAAATGGGGAAAAAACTGGAAATGGGGAAAATAGGGAAAAATGGAAAATACCCCTTGGGAAAATGATAAAAAAATTAATAGGATTGCAAAAAAAAAAGGGGGAAAAGGGAAATGAATCCTGTGCAGATCTCGAGGTGCTGCTGTTTCCTCCCCACAGGGAAAGAGGCCGGGGAAGATTCCGGGGCTGCGGCCGAGGAAATTCCGGAATCGGAGCCCTCGGATCCCAACAATGCCAACAATTCCAACAATCCCAATCCCAACAATCCCAACAATCCCAACAATCCCAATCCCAACAATCCCAATCCCAAAACCTCCCCGGAGCCAGACAGACCAGGGGACCCCGGGACAGCCGCAGAGGCAGGGCCAGGTAATTCCAGGGAATTCATGGAATTCTCCCTTTGGTAATTCCAGGGAATTCGTGGAATTTGTGGAATTCTCAGTTTGGTAATTCCAGGGAATTCATGGAATTCATGGAATTCTCAGTTTGGTAATTCCAGAGAATTCATGGAATTGTCCCTTTGGCAATTCCAGGGAATTAATGGAATTCTCAGTTTGGTAATTCCAGAGAATTCATGGAATTGTCCCTTTGGCAATTCCAGGGAATTAATGGAATTCTCAGTTTGGTAATTCCAGGGGAATTCGTGGAATTCTCCCTTTGGTAATTCCAGGGAATTCGTGGAATTCATGGAATTCTCAGTTTGGTAATTCCAGGGGAATTCGTGGAATTCTCCCTTTGGTAATTCCAGGGAAAGTTTGGTAATTCCAGGGAATTCATGGAATTCTCCCTTTGGTAATTCCAGGAATTCATGGAATTCATGGAATTCTCAGTTCGGTAATTCCAGGGAATTCATGGAATTCGTGGAATTCTCAGTTTGGTAATTCCAGGGAATTCATGGAATTCATGGAATTCTCAGTTTGGTAATTCCAGGGAATTCATGGAATTCTCCCTTTGGTAATTCCAGGGAATTCATGGAATTCATGGAATTCTCAGTTCGGTAATTCCAGGGAATTCATGGAATTTGTGGAATTCTCAGTTTGGTAATTCCCAGGGAATTCGTGGAATTCTCCCTTTGGTAATTCCAGGGAATTCATGGAATTCTCAGTTTGGTAATTCCAGAGAATTCATGGAATTCTCCCTTTGGTAATTCCAGGGAATTCATGGAATTCTCATTTTGGTAATTCCCAGGGAATTCGTGGAATTCTCACCTTTGGTAATTCCAGGGAATTCGTGGAATTCTCAGTTTGGTAATTGAGGGAATTCTTGGAATTCTCCATTTGGGGTTGTTCCGGGATTTTTGTGGGGCTGGGGGAAAAATAATGGGAAAAGTCCTTGGGGAATTGGGATTAAAAGGGAATTTGGGAATTCTGTGGGATTGAGCTGCTCCTTTTCCCCATTTCCAGAGCCGGCGGTGAGCGAGGAACCCACGGATCCCGGCGGGAAGGTCAGCGGGGTTTGGGGAATTGGGGCATTTGGGGGATTTTAGGGGTTTGGGAAATGTGGGAGTTGTGGGATTGTGGGAATTTTAGGGGGTTTGGGAGTTGTGGGATTTGGGGAATTTTAGGGATTTGGGGGATTTTAGCGGTTTGGGAATTGGGCCATTTGGGGAGTTTTAGGGGTTTGGGAAATGTGGGAGTTGTGGGATTGTGGGAATTTTAGGGAATTGGGGGATTTGGGGGATTTTAGGGGTTTGGGAATTGTGGGATTGTGGGAATTTTAGGGAATTGGGGATTGTGGGAATTTTAGGGGTTTGGAGTTGTGGGATTGTGAGAATTTTAGGGGTTTGGGAATTGGGGGATTTGGGGAATTTTAGGGGTTTGGGAATTGGGGGATTTGGGGAATTTTAGGGGTTTGGGAATTGGGGGATTTAGGGGATTTTAGGGGTTTGGGAATTGTGGGATTGTGGGAATTTTAGGCGTTTGGGAATTGGGGCATTTAGGGGATTTTAGGGGTTTGGGAATGTTGGGATTGTGGGGTTGTGGGAATTTTAGGGAATTGGGGGATTTGGGGGATTTTAGGGGTTTGGGAAATGTGGGAGTTGTGGGATTGTGGGAGTTTTAGGGGTTTGGGAGTTGTGGGATTGTGGGAATTTTAGGGGTTTGGGAATTGGGGGATTTGGGGATTTTAGGGGTTTGGGAGTTGTGGATTGTGGGGATTTGGGAGAATGGGGAAAGGTGGAGATTGAGGGAATTGTGGGAATTCTTGGAATTTTAGGGCTTTGGGAACTGTGGGAATTTTTAGAATTGTAGGAATGTGTGAATATGGGAATTGAGGAATTCTGAGGATTTGGGAATTGGGAGAACTGGGAATTTCAGAATTCTGGAAGTTTTAGGGAATTGGAGAATTGTGGGAATTTGGGAATTATGGAGATTGAGGGAATTGTGGGGGACTTGGGAATTCTGGGAACACTGGGAATTTCCCTGCTTTCCCAAGGATTCCCAGCAATCCCAACCTCCAACCCCTTTGGCCTTGGTTCCATCCCAATCCCAAACCCCAGAACCTCCCTTTGGGATGGGAACAGAGAGCTCTGGGATTGGGGTTGGGATTGGGATTCCCTTCGGGATGGGAACAGGATTGAAATTCCCTTTGGGATGGGAACAGAGAGCTCTGGGATTGGGGACTGAAATTCCCATTGGGATGGGAACAGGAGTTCTGGGATTGGATGGGAATTTCCTTTGGGGTGGGAACAGTGAGCTCTGGGATTGGGATTGAGATTCCCTTTGGGATAGGAACGAGATCAAAATTCCCCTTTGGATGGGAATGGGGAGCTCTGGGATCGGGATTGGGATTGGGATTCTTTTTGGGATAGGAACAGGGTTAAAATTCCCTTTGGATGGGAGCAGTGAGCTTTGGGATTGGGATTGGAATTCCCTTTGGGACAGGATTGGGATTGGAATTCCCTTTGGGATGGAATGGGAGCTCTGAGATCAGAATTCCCTTTGGGATGGGAATGGGAGCTCTGAGATCAGAATTCCCTTTGGGATGGAATGGGAGCTCTGGGATTAGGATTGGAATTCTCTTTGGGATGGGAACAGTGACATTCTGGACTGGGATTGGGATTGGGATTGGGATTGGAATTGGAATTCCCATTGAGATGGAAACAGTGAGCTCTGGGATCGGGATTGGGACTGAAATTCCCTTTGGGATGGGAATGGGAGCTTGGGATCGAGTTTGGGATCAGGATTGAAATTCCCTTTGGGATAGGAACGGCCAACTGTGGGATTAGGATTGGGATCAGGTTAAAATTCCCTTTGGGATGTGAACAGGAGCATTGGGATTGGAATTCCCTTTGGGATGGGAACAGCGAGCTCTGGGATTGGGTTTGAAATTCCCTTTGGGGTGGGAACAGGAGCTGTGGGATCAGGAGTGAAATTTCCTTTGGGATGGGAACAGCAAAGTGTGGGAGTGGGATTGGATTGGGATTGGGATTGGGATTGGATTCCCTTTGAGACGGGAACAGTGAGCTCTGGGATTGGAATTGGGATTGAAATTGCCTTTGGGATGGGAATGAGATCTCTGATTGGGATTGGGAATTTCCTTTGGGATGGGAACAGTGGGAACAGTGAGCTCTGGGATCACAATTGGGATTGGGACTGAAATTCCCTTTGGGATGGGAACAGCGAGCTCTGGGCTGTGGGATTGGGATCAGGATTCAGATTCCCTTTGGGATGGGAATGAGAACTCTGGGATCGGCATTGGAAATTCCCTTTAGGATGGGAACAGTGAGGATTGGGATTGAAATTTAAATTCCCTTTGGGATGGGAACGGCGAGTTTTGGGATCAGGATTGGGATTCCCTTTGGGATGGGGAATGGGAGCTTTGGGTTTGGGATTGGGAATTCCCTTTGGGATGGGAACAGGAGTATTGGGATGGGGATTCCCTTTGGGATGGGAACAGGAACTGTGGGATTGGGATGGGGATGGGGCTGTAATTCCCTGACCCCACAGGAGGATGAGGATCCCGAGCAGTGCTGTGTGCTGCTGGTGTCCCAACCCGCCGGGATTGGGATGGGGATGGGGATTCCCTTTGGGATGGGAAGCTATGGGATCAGGATTGGGATTGGGATGGGAACAGCAGCTGTGGGATCAGACTGGGATCAGGATGGGGCTGTATTTCTCTGACCCCACAGGATGATGACCCTGAGCAGTGCTGTGTGCTGCTGGTGTCCAACTTGCCACGATGGGGATTGGGATTGGGATCTGGATGGGGATGGGGATGGGGATTGGGATCAGGATTGGGATCGGGATCAGGATGGGGATGGGGATGGGGATTGGGATCAGGATTGGGATCGGGATCAGGATGGGGAGGGGGATGGGGATTGGGATCAGGATGGGGCTGTAATTCCCTGACCCCATAGGATGATGATGACCCCCCCCCCCCCCCCGAGCAGTGCTGTGTGCTGCTGGTGTCCAACCTGCCGGGATTGGGATGGGGATCAGGATCAGGATTGGGATCAGGAATTCCATGACCCCACACGACGATGACCCCGAGCAGTGCTGCGTGCTGCTGGTGTCCCAACCTGCCGGATTGGATGGGGATTCGGATGGGGATCGGGATCAGGACTGGGATCAGGATCAGGATTGGGATCAGGATCAGGATTGGGATCAGGAATTCCGTGACCCCACAGGAGGACGCTGACCCCGAGCAGTGCTGCGTGCTCCTGGTGTCCAACCTGCCACACCAAGGGTTACTCCCAGAGGAAATCTCCAACCTGGCCAAGCCCTTCGGGGGCCTGCGGGACCTGCTCATCCTCTCCTCCCACAAAAAGGTATGGCCTGCCTGGGAACGCCGGGAAACGAGAGCCCTTGGGAATTTGGGGAACGTTTGGGGGAATTTGGGGCATTTTTGGGAGCTGTGGATGTGTTTGCCAGGCGTACCTGGAGATCCCCCCGCCGAGCCGCGGAGTCCATGGTGAAGTTCTACGGCTGCTTCCCCATGTGCCTGGGCGGGAGCCAGCTCCGCATCCGGCACGAGCCCCGGCACCCGTCCCTGCAGGATGAGGTGGGGAAACGGCAATCCCAAAACATGGGGGATTTGGAGATTGAGGGGATTTGGGAATTTGGGGAATTGGAGGAGTTGGGAACTTGCGGGATTGTGTTGGGAATTTTGGGAGTTTGGTGATTGTGAGGAATTTGGGGATTGAGTGGATTGAGTGAAGTGTGGGATTGAGAGAAGTTGGGGGATTGGAGGAATTTGGGAATTGTGAGGTTGGGAGAAGTTGGGGAATTGTGGGGATTTGAGAATTGTGGGATTGAGGGGAATTGGGGAATTTGGGGATTGAGGGGAATTGAGGGAAGTTGAGCACTTTGGGAATTGAGGGAGTTGTGGGGATGTGGGAATTTGGGAATTGTGAGATTGGGAGAAGTTGGGGAATTTTGGGGATTTGAGAATTGTGGGATTGAGGGGAATTGGGGAATTTGGGGATTGAGGGGAATTGGGGAATTGAGGGAAGTTGAGCACTTTGGGAATTGAGGGAGTTGTGGGGATGTGGGAATTTGGGAATTGGGAGATTGGGGGAAGTTGGGGAATTTGGGAGATTGGGGGAATTTTAGGAGTTGGGGGAAGTTGGGAATTTTGGGAATTTGGTGATTGTGGGGAATTGCAAGAATTTGGGGGATTGGGGGAGTTGGGAATTTGGGGGATTGTGAGGATTTGGGAATTGTGAGGATTGAGGGAAATTGGGGAATTGAGGGGAATTGGGGGAAGTTGAGCACTTTGGGAATTGAGGGACTTGTGGGGATTTAGGAGTTGGGGGAATTTGGGAATTGAGAGATTGGGGGAAGTTGGGAAATTTTGGGATTGTGGGAATTGGGGGAGTTGGAAATTTGGGCGACTGTGGGGATTTTAGGAATTTGGGGAATTGTGGGAATTTAGGAATTTTAGGGATTATGGGATTGAGGGAAGTTGAGCATTTTGGGGATTGGGGGAATTGTGGGAACTGTGAGAATTGCAGGATTGAGGGAAGTTGGGGAATTGGGGGAAATTGGGGATTTTGGGGGATTGAGGGAAATTGGGGAATTGTGGGAAGTTGGTGAATTTGGGAATTGTGGGGATGTGGGGAATTTTGGTAGTTGGGGACATTGTGTTCGGTAATTTGGGGATTGTGGGGATTTTAGGGATTGTGGGATTGAGGGAAGTTGAGCAATTTGGGGATTTGGGGAATCTGGGAATTGTGGGTTTGGGGAAAATTGGGAATTAAGAGGATTTGGAAATTGTGGGAATTTTAGGAATTTGGGGAATTCGGGTTTTGTGAGATTGGGGGAAGTTGGGGAATTTGGGGAATTTAGCAATTATGGCAATTGTAAGAATTGGGGGTTTGTGGGAATTGGAGGAATTGTGGGAGAAACTCTGGGAAAAAAATTCCCAATTTTCTGCTTCAAGCAAGATTTTAGTATTCAAATGGAATTTAAATAGAGTTTTTAGCACTTCCTGGAGTTTAAAACAAGAGATTTTTCCCTAGGAAAATTTTGGTTTTTGACATGATGAACACTTTAATGATGATTAATTATTGATCAATTATCAATTATTATTAACTAAACTCCAAACCCTTTTTTTTCTCCCTAAAGGAAGCCATTTTCATCTCTCTCATCAAGGAGTCTGATCCCAAGGTGGGTTTTCCCTCATTATCCCCAGTTTTTCTCCTCATTATCCCAAATTTTTCTCCTCATTATCCAAATTTTTCTCCTCATTATCCCAAATTTTTCTCCTCATTATCCCAATTTTCTTGGGAGTTTCATTAATTGGGAGCTGGGAGTGCTCATTCCTGAGCATTTCAGATTGGGATAAATCCCATTTTATCCCTGGAATGGGACTATTTGGGATTTCTGGAATCTTCCAGGCCCTTTGATCCTTTCAGAATTCCAGGATTAATTCCAGGATTCTCCTCAGGTGCCTCGGGGATTTTCCCTAAAAAAAAAGTGTTGGAAAGTTCAAAATGGGAATGGGGAGTTTATCTCAATTCCAGCTCAAAATTCCATTCTTTTATAGATGGAGAGATGTTTTTTTTCCCTTCCCCCCCCATTTTCTCTTTCTTTTTTCTCTTCCTTTTTTCCCCCTAATTTCCCCTTCCCCTCCCTTTTTGCCCCTCTTTTTTCCCTTCCTTTTCATTTCTCCCTTTTCCTCCCTTTATTCCCTTTCCCCCATTTTCTCTCATCTCCCCCCCACACTTCTCCCCTTCCTTTTTCCCATTTTTTCACTTTTCCCCCTTTCCCTATTCTTTCCCCTTTCCTTCTTCCCTTTTTGCCCCTTTATTCCCATTTTTTCCTTTTTCTCCCTTTTTTCCCTTCCCCTCCCCTTTTTTCCCCTTTTTCCCATTTTCCCCCTTCCTCCCTCTTCTCTTCTCTTCTCTTCTCTTCTCTTCTCTTCTCTTCTCTTCTCTTCTCTTCTCTTCTCTTCTCTTCTCTTCTCTTCTCTTCTCTTCTCTTCTCTTCTCTTCTCTTCTCTTTCCCTTTTCCCTTTTCCCTTCCCAATCCTTTTCCCTGTTTTTTTCTCCTTCCTTTTCCCCTGTCCTTTTCCTCTTTTCCCCCTTTTTTTCTGCTTCCCTTTTCCCCTCTTGCTCCTTTCCCCCTTTCCTTTCCCCCTTCCCCCCCTTATTTCCTCTTCCTTTTTTCCCTCTTTCTCCCTTTATTCCATTTCCCCTTCTTTCCCCTTTTCTCCCCCTTCCTTTTTTCCCTTTTTCCATTTTCCCCTTCCCATTTCCCTCTTTCCCTGCTTTCTTCCATTTCCCTCTTTTTCCCCTTTTTCCTCCTTCCTTTTTTCCTTCTTTGCCCTTTTTCCCCTTCCCTTTCCCCACTTAATTTTCTTTCCTTTTTCCCTCTTTGCCCTCCTTTGTTCCATTTTCTCCTTTTCTCCCTTCCCCCTTCTTCTCCCTTTTTCCCCCTTTTCCCCTTTTTCCCCCCTTCCCTTTTCCTCTTTTCTCCCTTATTTTCCCTTCTCTTTTTCCCTCTTTCCTCTCTCTTTGTTCCATTTCCCCCTCTTTTCCCTTTCCTCCTTTCCCCCCTTCTTTCCCCTTTTTCCCCTTCCCTTTTCCTCTTCCCCCTTCATTTTATTCCTTCTTTTCCCCTCTTTATCCCCCTTTGTTCCATTTTCTCCTTTTCTCCCTTCCCCCCTCCTCCCCCCTTTTTTCTCCTTCATTTTTTCTCTTTTTTCCCCCTTTTTCTTCCATTTTCCCCCTTTTCCCCCTTCCCTTTTCTCCATTACTTCTCCTTCTTTTTTTCCTTTTTCTCCTCTTTGTTCCATTTCCCTCTTTTCCCTTTCCTCCTTTCTCCCATTTTTTCCCTTCTTTGTTCCCTTCTTTCCCCTTTTTCCCTTCCCTTTCCTCTTTTCCCCCCTTTATTTTCTCCCCTTTTTATCCCTTTTTCCTCTCTTTGTTCCCTTCCCCCTCTTCCCCCTTTTTCTCCTTCCTTTTCCCCCTTTTCCCTTTTTTCCCCTTCCCTTTTCCTCTTTTCCCTGTCATTTTATTCCCCCTTTTTCCCTCTTTACCCCCTTTATTCCATTTTCTCCTTTCCCCTTTTTTCCCTCTTTTCCCCCCTTTCCCCCTCTTTTCCTCCATTTTCCTCGCTTCCCTTTTCCCTATTTTCCCTTTTCCTATTTTTCCCTTATTTCCCCTTCCTTTTTCCCCTCTTCCCCTCTTTGTTCCCCCTATTTTCCCTTTCCTCCTTCCCCCCTTTTCTCCTTCTTTGTTCCCTTCTTTCCCCTTTTTCTCTTCCCTTTCCTCTTTTCTCCCCTTCATTTTGTCCCTTTTTTTCCCTCTTTGCCCCCATTTGTTGAATTTTCTCCTTTTCTCCCTTTCCCCTCTCTTCCCCTTTTTTTCTCCTTCCTTTCCCCCCTTTTCCCCCTCTTTCTCCTCTTTGTTCATTTTTCACCTTTTCTCCTTCCTTTTTCCTTCTTTCCCTTTTTTCCCCTTCCCTTTTCCTCTTTTCTCCCTTCTTTCCCCTTTCCTCCTTTCTCCCCTTCTTCTTCCTTTTTCCATTCTTTCCCCTTTTCCCCCTTCCTTTTTCCTCTTTTCCCCCTTCACTTTATCCCCTCTTTTTCCCTCTTTATCCCCCTTTTTTCCATTTTCTCCTTTTCTCCCTTCCCCCATCTTGCCCCCTTTTTTCTGCTTTCTTCCCTTTTTTCTTCCCTATTTTTCCCCTTTCTTTTCCTGTTTTTCCCCCTTTCCCCCCCTTTCCCCACTTTTTTCTCTTTTCTCCCCCTTTTTTTCTCCTTCCTTTTTTCCCCTCTTTCCCCTCCTTCCCCTCTTTGTTCTATTTCCCCCTTTTCTCCTTCCTTTTCCCCTACTTTCCCTTTCTCCTCTTCCCTTTTCCTCTTTTCCTCACTTCACTGTATTCCCTCTTTTTCCCCTTTTCTCCTTTCCCCTTCACCCTTTTTTCTCCTTTTTTCTTCCCTTTTCCCCCATTTTTTTTTTGCTTTTTTCCCTCCCCCTCCCTTTTTTTTGCTTTTCCCCGTTTTCCCCTTCCCTTCCTCCCCCTTTCCCCCCTTTTCCTCCTTTTTCCCTTTCTTTTCCTTTCCCCCCCCCTTTTTCTTTTCCCTTTTTTTCCCTTTTTCCCTTCCCCCCCATTTTTCCCCTTCCCCCCCTTTTCCTCCTTCCCCTCCTTTTTCTCTTTTCCCTTTTATCCCCTTTTTCCCCCCCTCATTTTTTCCCTTTCTTTCCCATTTCCCCCCTTTTTCCCCCTTTTTCTATTCCCTTTTTTTCCCTTCCCCCCATTTTTCCTCTTCCCCCCCTTTTCTTCCTTCCCCCCCTTTTTCTCTTTTCCCTTTTATCCCTTTTTTCCCCCCCTCATTTTTTCCCTTTCTTTCCCATTTCCCCCCTTTTTTTTTTTGCTTTTTCTCCCTTTTTCTCCCTTTTCCCCTCATTTTTCCCCTCATTTTTCCCCTTTCTTTCCCCATCACCCACGGCTGCTCTCCCTGCAGGTGGACACCTCCTGTCTGCGCTCTCACCTGGTGCACCTGGGGAACCTCCCGGCCGAGGGTTACCGGGAGCTGGAGCTGGTGTGCGCGGGGCTGCGCTTCGGCAAGGTGGAGCACTACGCCGTGCTCAGCAACCGGCACCGGGTAAAACTGGGGAAAACGGGGGGAAAATGGGGTTTTATTGGGAAATTTTGGGGGATTTTTGGCAGAGGGGTTCCAGGAATTGGAGCTGCTGTGTGCGGGGCTGCGCTTAGGCAAGGTGGAGCACTGTGCTGTGCTCAGCAACCGGCACCGGGTAAAACTGGGGAAAACGGGGGAAAATTTGGGTTTTATGGGGGATTTTGGGGGATTTTTGGCAGAGGGATTCTGGGAAGCGGAGCTGGTGTGTGCGGGGCTGCGCTTCGGCAAGGTGGAGCACTACGCCGTGCTCAGCAACCGGCACCGGGTAAAACTGGGGAAAAATGGGGGGGAAAATGGGGTTTTATTGGGAAATTTTGGGGAATTTTGGCAGAGGGGTTCCAGGAATTGGAGCTGGTGTGTGCGGGGCTGCGCTTCAGCAAGGTGGAGCACTGTGCTGTGCTCAGCAACCAGCACCAGGTACAGCAGAGGAAAATTGGAGAAAATGGGGTGTTTTTGGGAAATGTTAGGGGATTTTTGAATGAGGGGTTCTGGGAAGTGGAGCTGCTCTGTGCCCCGTTGTACTTGGCAAGCTGAAGCACTGCACCGTGATCAGCAACCAGCACCGAGTACAGCAGGGGAAAATGGGGGAAAATGGGAGAAAATGGGTTTTTTTGGGGGGATTTTTGGGGGATTTTTGGCAGAGGGGTTCCAGGAATTGGAGCTGGTGTGTGCTGGGTTGTGCTTGGCAAGGTGGAGCACTGCACCGTGTTCAGCAACCGGCACCAAGTACAGCAGGGGAAAATGGGGGAAAAATGGGAGAAAATGGGGGTTTTTTGGGAAATTTTGGGGGATTTTTGGATGAGGGGTTCTGGGAAGTGGAGCTGCTCTGTGCCCCGTTGTACTTGGCAAGCTGAAGCACTGCACCGTGTTCAGCAACCAGCACCGAGTACAGCAGGGGAAAATGGGGGAAAATTGGAGAAAATGGGTTTTTTTGGGGGGATTTTGGGGGAATTTTTGGCAGAGGGGTTCCAGGAATTGGAGCTGCTGTGTGCTGGGTTGTGCTTGGCAAGGTGGAGCACTGTGCTGTGCTCAGCAACCGGCACCGGGTACAGCAGAGGAAAATTGGGGGAAATGGGAGAAAATTGGGTTTTTTGGGAGATTTTGGGGGAATTTTGGCAGAGGGATTCGGGGATTGGCACTGGTGTGCGCGGGGCTGCGCTTCAGCAAGGTGGAGCACTGTGCTGTGCTCAGCAACCGGCACCGGGTAAAACTGGGGAAAATAGGGGAAAAATGGGGGAAAATGGGGTTTTTTGGGGGATTTTTGGCAGAGGGATTTGGAGATTGGCACTGGTGTGTGCGGGGCTGCGCTTCGGCAAGGTGGAGCACTGTGCTGTGCTCAGCAACCGGCACCGGGTAAAACTGGGGAAAATGGGGGAAAATGGGAGAAAATGGGGTTTTGGGGGGATTTTGGGGGATTTTTGGCAGAGGGGTTCTGGGAAGTGCAGCTGGTCTGTGCTGGGTTGTGCAAGGTGAGCACTGTGCTGTGCTCAGCAGCCGGCACCAGGTAAAACGGGGAAAATGGGGGGAAATGGGTTTTTTTGGGGATTTTTGGGGGATTTTTGGATGAGGGGTTCTGGGAAGTGGAGCTGCTCTGTGCCCCGTTGTACTTGGCAAGCTGAAGCACTGCACCGTGTTCAGCAACCGGCAGCGAGTATAGCAGGGGAAAATGGGGGAAAAAAAGGGGCGAAAATGGGGTTTTTGGGGGGATTTTTGGCAGAGGGATTCTGGGAAGCGGAGCTGGTTTGCGTCCGGTTGTGCTTGGCAAGGTGGAGCACTGTGCTGTGCTCAGCAACCGGCACCGGGTAAAACAGGGGGAAAATGGGGGAAAATGGGGTTTTTTGGGGATTTTGGGGGATTTTTGGATGAGGGGTTCTGGGAAGTGGAGCTGGTCTGTGCTGGGTTGTGCAAGGTGGAGCACTGCGCCGTGCTCAGCAACTGGCACTGGGTACAGCAGGGGAAAATGGGGGAAAAAATGGGGGAAAATGGGGTTTTTTGGGGGGTTTTTGGCAGAGGGGCTCTAGGAAATGGAGCTGGTGTGTGCTGGGTTGTGCTTGGCAAGGTGGAGCACTGCACTGTGCTCAGCAACCGGCACCGGGTACAGCAGGGGAAAAATGGGGGGGAAAATGGGGTTTTTGTAGGATTTTTGGCAGAGAGGTTCCAGTAATTGGAGCTGGTGTGTGTTGGGTTGTGCTTGGCAAGGTGGAGCACTGTGCCGTGCTCAGCAACCGGCACCGGGTACAGCCCTGGGCCTGGGGGGAATCAGGGTTTTATGGGGGAAAAAATGGGGGAAAAATGGGGGAATTTGGGGGATTTTTGGCAGAGGGATTCGGGGATTGGAGCTGGTGTGTGCTGGGTTGTGCTTGGCAAGGTGGAGCACTGTGCTGTGCTCAGCAACCGGCACCGGGTACAGCAGAGGAAAAATTGGGGAAAATGGGGTTTTCTGGGGAATTTTGGGGGGTTTTTGGCAGAGGGATTTGGGAGCTGGAGCTGGTGTGTGCAGGGCTGCACTTTGGCAAGGTGGAGCACTGTGCTGTGCTCAGCAATCGACACTGGGTATGGCCCTGGGGCGAATCAGGGTTTGAAGGGGGAAAAAATGGGAGAAAATGGGGATTTTGGGGGAATTTTGGGGGATTTTTGGCAGAGGGGTTCCAGGAAGTGGAGGTGGTTTGTGTCAGGTTGTGCTTGGCAAGGTGGAGCACTGTGCCGTGCTCAGCAACCGGCACCGGGTACGGCCCTGGGCCTGGGGGAAAACTGGAGCTTGAAGGGAAAAAATGAGGTTTTGAGGATTTTGGGGGAATTTTTGGGGGAATTTTCCAGATTTTTTGGGAATTTTTGGGAGATTTTTGAGGGCTTTATTAAAATTTATTGGGTTTTTTTGGAAAAATTTTGGGGGATTGTGGAGTATTTTTTTTCTCTCCTTATTCCCATTTTTTCCTTTTCTCTCTTCCTTTCCCCATCCTTTCAGTTTTTCCCCTTTTTGCCCCTCTTTCCTCTGTCCCACTTTATTCCCCCTTTTCCCCATTTCCTTCTTTTCCTCTTCCTGTCCCTTTTTCCCTTTTCCCCCCCTTTCTGCCCTTTCCTCCCTTTGGTCTTTTCCTTTGGGATTTTTGGGGATCTTTTGGGAATTTTTGGGAGATTTTTGGTGGATTTAGTTGGAAATTTTAGGGGATTATTTCTATTTTTTTTTATTGGGGGATTATTTTTAATTTTGGGGGATTTTTGTGGAAATGTGGTTTTTTTTTTTTTTTTATTTTTTGTGGATTTTTTGGGATTTCTTGCGATTTTTGGGGGATTTTTTTTAATTTTGGGGGAGTTTTTGGTGGATCTGGGGGATTTTTTTTTTTAAGTTTTTGGGAAGGTTTTAGTGGATTTTGGGGGGATTTTTTGGGGGAATTTTGGGGACTTGGGGATGAGGGTTTTGGGAGTTTTTGGGAATTGGAAAGAGTGGGAATGGCAGAATTGCTGAGGTTTGGGGGGGATTTTTAGGTTTTAGATCCCAAAAAAAAGAAGGAAATGGTCTTTAAATAAGGAAAAAAAATTAAGAAAATGTTTTCAAATCCCAAGAAAAACAAGGAAAATATCCTTTGAATCACAGAAAAACCAAGAAAATGTTTTTCAAGTCCCAAAAACAAAAAGAAAAGACCCATAGAAATATTCTTTAAAATCCAAGGCAAATGTCCTTTAAATCCCCAATAAACAAGGAAAATGCCCTTAAAATCCCAAAATCCATTGAAAATGTTTTTTAAATCCTAAAAATCCAAGGAAGTAGTTTTCAAATTCCAGAAAACCCAAGAAAAATCCCCCAAAAATTAAAAAAACCCAGAATATATTTTGAAAATTGCCAAATCCAGGAAAAATATTTTAAATCCCAAGAAATCCAAGTTAGTTCCACCTTTAGGACCCAAATTGAGCCATTTAAAAGTGACTTCTAACCCTTTTTACGCCTGGAAAATGGCAGGGAAAAAGCAAGACATTCCAGCAGGTTTAAGAATTCTCATTTTATCTATAAATTAAGGAATTACCAAGATTTTTTTCCCTCAGGCAATCCTGCACCTGGACAGCCCCAAATCCGCGCGCTCCATGCACAGTTTCCTGCAGCAATATCCATATTCCATAGGAGAACACACACTCACCTGCTCCTTGTCCTCCCACGGAGACATTCCTGAGGTAAAAATTCCATATTTTCCACCATTTGGGGTTTTTTTGGGATGGGAGAACCTTCCTGCAAAGAGCTGTGGGATGGGATTTCCTTCAGGGTTGGGATTTTACCCTCAGGGCCAAGATCTTCCCTCATGGTTGGAATTTTTCCTCAGGGTTTGGATTTTTTTCCCTTGAGGTTGGGATTTCCTTCCCCGCCCCAGGGCTAGGATTTTCCCCCTCAGGATTGGGATTTTTTCCCCTCAGGATTGGGATTTCCCTCTCAGGATTTGGATTTTTCCCTCAGGGTTGGGATTTTTCCCTCAGGGTTGGGATTTTTCCCTCAGGGTTTGGGATTTTTCCCTCAAGAATGAGATTTCCCTCACAGTCAGAATTTTTTTCTCTCTGGGTTGGAATTTTTCCCTCAGGGTTGGAATTTTTCCCTCAGGATTGGGATTTCACCCTCAGAGTCGGGATTTCCCCCTCACGATTGGGTTTTTCCCTCATGATTGGGAATTTTTCTGTCAGGGTTGGACTTTTTCCCCCCAGGGTCAAGATTTTCCCTCAGCTTTGGGATATTTTCCCGTCAAGGTTTGGGATATTCCCCTCAGAGTTTGAGATTTCCTTCAGGGATTGGGATTTTTCCCTTCAAGGATGGTATTTTTCTCTCAGGATTGGGATTTTTTCCCTCGGGGTTGGGATTTTTACTCAGAGGTTGGGATATTTTCCCTCAAGGATAGGATTTTCCTCAGGATCATGGTTTTTCCCTCAGGGTTGGGATATTTTCTCTCAAGGATGGGATTTCTCTCAGGATTGGGATTTTTCCCTCAGGGTTTAGGGATTTTTCCTTCAAGGATGTATTTTTCCCTTAGGATCATGATTTTCCTGTCAGGATCATGATTTTCCTGTAAGGGTTGGAATTTTTCCTCAGGATTTGGGACTTTTTTTCCCTCTGGGTTGGAATTTTTCCCTCATGATTGGGATTTCCCCCTCAGGATTGGATTTTTCCCTCAGGATTGTGATTTCCCCCTCAGGGTTAGAATTTTCCCTTAGGGTTTGGGACTTTACCCTCAGGATTTGGGATTTTTTCCCTCAAGGATGGGATTTCCCTCAGGACCAGGATTTTCTCTCAGGTTGGGATTTTCTCCCTCAGAGCCTGTTTTTTGCCTCAGGGTTGGGATTTTTCCCTCACAGTTTGGAATTTTTTTCCCACAAGGATGGGATTTCCTCCTCAGGGTTGGGATTTTCCCCTTCAAGGATGGTATTTTTTCCTCAGGACTGGGATTTCCCCCTCAGAGTTGGGATTTCCCTCTCAGGATTGGGTTTTTCCCTCATGATTAGGATTTTCCCTAAGGGTTGGTACTTTTTCCCCCCCAGGGTCAGGACTTTCCCCTCAGGGTTGGGATTTTTCCCGCAGGGTTGGGATTTTTCCCTCAGAGTTTGAGATTTTTTCCCTTCAGCGTTGGGATTTTCCCCCTCAGGTTTGGGATTTTTCTCTCAGAGTTGGAGTTCTTCCCTCAGAATTGGGATTTTCCCCTCAGGATTTGGGATTTTCCTCTCAAGGTTGGGATTTTCTTCAAGGATGGAATTTTTCCTAAAGGGTTGGGATTTTTCCCTCAGAGTTTGGGTTTTTTTCCTAAAGGGTAGGATTTCCCTCAGGATCGTGATTTTTCCCTCAGGGTTGGGATATTTCCCTCAGGTCTGGGATTTCACCCTCAGGGATTGGGATTTTTGTTTTCCAGGCTGAAACCGGGAAAAAGGAAGTGAAGAGAGAGGATGGGAGCAAAGGAAGGTACAGCCTGCGAGGATTTTTGGGAATTTTATCCATTTCTTTTCCCTCTTGGAATGTTCATCCACGATTAGGGATTGCTGAGCCTCCCTCCAGCTGTGTCCTGCTGCTCCTCCTTCCCACTCCATGTCCTCCAGAGCCAAAATATTTGGGATTCATTAAAAAAATCATGGAAAAATGGCGTGAAACCCCAATTTCTGTGGAGTTTTTCCTTGTTTTTTCCCCTGCTCATGTCCTGGCTCCTCTTGTTGCTTTTATTCCATCCTGCAGCTCTTCCCTCTATCCCTGCCTCTGGAATGCCTTTTCCCGACTGCTGAATTCCCAGAAATTTTTAGGAATTTTTGTTAAATATGGCTTCAATCCCTTTTTTTCTGTGATTCCAGCTCGGATTTCTGGATGAGTTTTGTTGTTAAAACCCGCAAATTGTATAAGGATCATCCTCAAATTTAAGGAATTCTGTTATGGAAAAGCTCTGTATTCCCAGATCCCATTTCTTTCCTTGTCATTCTATGAAACTGCTGAATTTTGGGAGCATTAATTCCCAAATTAATGGGAATCTCTTCCTCACAGCCACTTCTTGATTCCAGACGAGTGGAATTAAAAATTAAAATTAAAATGTGACTTTTCCATGAGTCCCAGCTTCTGAAAAGTTGGAAAGTTGACATTTCTCCCTGCTCCACATGCACACAATTAATTTATTCTATTTCTTAGGGAGCAGAAAACAGCTGAATTATTATTTTAATTATTAATGATTTTTCTGAAACTTTAATTAATTAAACTTCACTCCTGGGCTCTGCTTTTCACAGGTCACATTTTCCATGAATCTGGGGTGGGGGGCGGTTTTCCATTTATTCCCAGGAGTTTTCTGTGCATCCCAGTGGAAAACAAACTGAGCACAGCCAGAAGTGTTGAATTGATGGGAAAATCCCTTTGGAGGATCCCAAATCCCGCTCTCCTGGACATTCCTGATTTTTCCAGGTTTTGGAGCAGAAATTCCCTGCTGGAATTCTGCTGGGATGTGTGCTCCAGGCACAGCCATTGAAACACTTCCCAAGCTGATCCTGTGGGATTCTTTCCCTCAGGGAAGTCTGAAATTCCCTGCAAAGCTCCATCCTGTGGCACCTTGGGCTGTGTTATCCCTGAGGGTTCTCCATGGAAATCGGGGATTTTAAACCCAAACTAAAACCTGATCCCAAATCCAAACCTGCTCTCTCGGGCTTGGGAGCTGCAGACAGAGCAAAGCTCCTCTAATTCCCTTATCTAGGAGCATCCTTTTGGTGGGATACTCCCAATTTTCCTTCTGTGGGACGGAAATTTTCCGAGACATGAGGTCTCCAAAATGTGAATTATTCACCTCAAGTGTCTCCTTTTCCCACAGAATTCCCAATCCCATTTCCTCATGCTCCAGAAAAAACTCCCACCGGTGGCATCCGGAGCTTTCTGAGACTTCTGGAATTCTCTCCCCATGGTTTGATTTTTGTTTCTTTTAAATGCTTTTAGCTCTGGCTTGAAAAAAATCCCAGAGGGATCAGGAACGGTGCAAAAACCAGCTGGGAATCCATCGGGAGAGGCCAAGAAAGGCCAAATTCCCACCCCAGATGTCCCGGAGGAGATTCCAGTGGGACAACTGGAGATTCCCGAGTCGCAGGCCGGAGGAGCAGCGAGGGAATCACCCACAGGGATGGACGTGGAGGGGTTGGATCCTGGAATTCCTCTGGATCCTGCTGGCAGCAAATCGCCCGGAGCGGGGTCGGAGGAGAAACCGGCGCCGCTTTCCGGAGTGGGGACGGACAAATCTCGGGATGGGCCAGAGCTGGAAATCCTCCAAAAGGAGGATGAGGAACCCTCTGCTCCCGCTGTGGAACCTCTGGAATCATCCAGCAAGGCCACCCCAGCAGCCGGAGGAACACCAGGAGCCATCCCTGGAGTGTCCCCGAGCTCGGAGGAGGCTCCCGCGGTGTCACCCGGTGTCACCCAGCCCAGCACGGAGCCGGCTGCTCCGGAGAAAACTCCCGTTCCCGAGGCTGGGAAAAGCAGCCAGGAAACGTCCACGGAGAGGAAAGCTGTCCCAAAAACTCTGCATGCTCCAGGGAATAAACTGGATGTGGCTGGAGCAGAGAGAGAGGCGACAGCGGAGGAATCCGTGCCCAAACTTGGGGAAAATCCAGGGAAGACTGGGGGCAAGGCTGGGACAGAACTGGAGAAAACACCGGGAAAAACATCCTCCAAGGGTGGGGAGAACTCTGGGAATGCTGTTGGTGAGACACACGGGGGAAGTTCGGTTAAAATCCCACAAAATAAAGGGATGGGAGCTGCAAAATCAGAAGAAAACCACGCGGCCGCTCCGGTAAATCCCGCTGCGTCCCTGAAGGAATCTTGCATTGGGAAAACCCTGCTGAAGGCTGTGGTGTCTGTCCCAGACATCCTGAAACAAAAAATTCCCGTCAGGATCACCGAGCCTTCCCTGGGAAGAGCTGGGGAGCAGAAAATGCCCCCCAAAGCAGGACTGGAGAAGAAAATCCCACCCAAAACCGCGGCTCAGCCAGGAGCTGGGAGCAGCCAGTGGAAGGGGAACGGAAATTCCGGAGTGGAAGCACAGGGAGACGGCGGGAAGAGCTCATCCCAGCAGGAAAAGGATTCCCAGCTGGAATCTCCGACGAGTTCAAAGCAGAGCCAGCAGGGAGAGAGCGGAACATCTGGCACGAAGGAAAATCCTGGTGGGAATCAGGTGAGGCGGGCAGGAGTGCCCAGGTGTTCCCTGAGCTTCTCCCACTCTGTGTTTCTGGGATCACCTCTTTTCCATAAATCCTGGGGCCACCAGAGGAGCTGCTGGGTAACCTGTTCCTTTTAGCTGCACCAGGAGGGTGGAACTGGTTGGAAAATCCTATGGAAGTTGTTTTGGAAGCGAATCCAAACTGAATTCCTTGGAGCAGCTCCAAGTGGGAATAAACCCTGTGTCCTCTGGGGAGCTGAAATTTGCTTTTCCAAGCCCTGCACAGATGGAAAAGAGGCTCCTGAGCCAGGTGTCACCCGTTGGTGGCAAATCCCCGGAGCTGTGGGGACATCCCAGCGCAGCTCCTTGATCCAAACAAAGCTGTGCTCGGTGAGGATTGGGATTTCCTGGGATTTCATGGAATTTTTTGTCCCATTTTGCAGGCTTCTGGTGGGGGCGGTGCTGCAGCTTTGAAAAGCAGCGCCGGCAGCACTGGAAAACAGAAGGAGGTAAGGATGGAAAACCATGGGATTAAAAGGATGGAGTGTATGGAAATGGGGATTTTTGATATTCCAGGGTGTGGGATTGGATGGGATTTAGGATCTTCTCCAACCCAAACCATTCCAGGATTCCATGATGTTCCTGCTCTCAGGGATCTTTCCCCTCTTCCCAAAATGGGATCACCAAATTCCTGCCCTTTTTCCTTCTGGTGTCCATGGATCCCGTGGGCTCTGAATCCCTTTGCATCCATTCCCTTTGGATCTCTCCAGTCCCTATTTCCAGGCTCACAGAGCCAGGACCACCAGGAAACCCCAGCTGAGATCAGATCCCATAAATCCATCCCCAAATCCCAGTTTCACAGTTTGTGTTAAATATCCATGAAAATGTGAGGGTAGGATGGAATAATTTGGCAAAAAAAGTAACAAAAATTCAGAATTCTCAACGGAAGAAATCAGAGGCATCATTTGGGATGGGGCACCCATTCCTTTGGACCCAGAACTTTGAATTGGCAGGAATTTTATCTGTTGACTTTTATCTGTTGAACTTTACCGAATGAATTTTATCCACTAAGTTTTGTCCCTTCAGTTTTATCCACTGGCCTTTCTCCACTGAATTTCATCCACTGAATTTTATCCATTGAATTTTATCTGTTAAATTTTATCCACTGAATTTTATCCCTTCAGTTTTATCCTTTGGCCTTTCTCCACTGAATTTCATCCATTGATTTTTTTTCCACTGAACTTTATCCGTTGAATTTTGTCCCTTGAAATTCATCCACTGAATTTTACCTGTTGAATTTCGTCCCTTTAACTTTATCTGCTGGATTTTATCCAACTAATTTTGTCCCTTTAATTTTATCCACTGAATTTTATCAGTTGAATTTTATCCACTGAATTTTGTCGATTGACCTTTATCCCACTGGATTTTATCCATTGATTTTTATCTGCTGAATTTCATCCATTGAATTTTACCCATGGAATTTTATCCCCTATTGACCTGCTGCGATTTTTCCAGAGAACTTTGGCTTCCTGAACTAAACCTGAGTTAATTTAAATTAATTACTCAGAAATGTTGAATTTCTGAGTAATTAATTTAAATTAACTCAGGTTTAAGCTGCAATTTAAGCCCTGACCACTTTTTTTTTTGTTTTTTTCACTCTCAAATTAAATTTGGGATTATTTTTTATATCCTGCCGGTGATGACAGTTAACTATTCCATTCCCAGGATGAAGAGCTCTTCCCATTTAACCTGGATGAGTTCATCATGGTGGACGAGGTTAAACCTGAGTTAATTTAAATTAATGACTCAGAAGTTCAACATTTCTGAGTAATTAATTTAAATTAACTGAGGTTTAAGCTGCAATTTAAGCCCTGACCACTTTTTTTTTTGTTTTTTTCACTCTCAAATTAAATTTGGAATTATTTTTTATATCCTGCCGGTGATAACAGTTAAATATTCCATTCCCAGGATGAAGAGCTCTTCCCATTTAACCTGGATGAGTTCATCACGGTGGACGAGGTTAAACCTGAGTTAATTTAAATTAATGACTCAGAAGTTCAACATTTCTGAGTAATTAATTTAAATTAACTCAGGTTTAAGCTGCAATTTAAGCCCTGACCATTTTTTTTTTGTTTTTCACTCTCAAATTAAATTTGGGATTATTTTTATATCCTGCTGGCAATGACAGTTAAATATTCCATTCCCAGGATGAAGAGCTCTTCCCTTTTAACCTGGATGAGTTCATCATGGTGAATGGGGTTAACCCTGAGTTAATTTAAATAAATTAATCCAAAATATTGAATTTCTGAGTCATTAATTTAAATTAACTGAGGTTTAAGCTGCAATTTAAGCTCTGACCACTTTTTTTTTTGTTTTTTTTTTTCACTCAAATTAAATCTGGGGTTATTTTTTGGATCCAACATGTGTGGATGTTCCTCCTGGAGATGACAGTTAACTATTCCATTCCCAGGAGGAAGAGCTCTTCCCGTTTAACCTGGACGAGTTTGTCACGGTGGACGAGGTGCTGGAGGAAGCCGAGTCTCCGGTGATGCCGCGGCGGAACCCCCCGAGGGGGAAGAGAAAAGAAGCCCCCAAAGCCAACCCTCCGGAGCCGGTGCCCAAGAAGAGGAAAGGGAAGAGTTGCGGAGCCGAAGGTGAGCTGTCCTTTGTCACCTTGGATGAGATCGGGGAGGAGGAGGAGGCCCCGGTGCCGCTGCCGGGCGTCGACCCCCAGGGCCTGGTGGTGGTGGATGAGGTGGTGGAAGAGGAGGAGCTGTCGGAAGCGGTGAAGGATCCGCAGGCGCTGCTGACGCTGGATGAGATCTCGGAGCAGGAGGAGCCGGGCTCCCACGGGAACGGGCCCCGGGGTGAATTTGAGGAGCGGGATCTGAAGGCCGAGCCCTTGGTGACCGTGGATGAGATTGGGGAGGTGGAGGAGCTGCCCCTCAACGAGCCCGCAGAGCTGAGCGCCGCCGAGGAGGGGAAAACCAATCCCGGGGATGGCACTGCCTCCCAGGTGCCCGACGATCCCAACGCCTTGGTGACCGTGGATGAAATCCAGGAGGACAACGAGGACAATCCTCTGGTGACTCTGGATGAGGTCAACGAGGATGAGGATGATTTCCTGGCCGACTTCAATCACCTCAAAGAGGAACTGAACTTTGTTACAGTCGACGAAGTCGGCGATGAAGAAGAAGAAAGCACTTTCCCAGGGAAGAACCCGCCCGAGGATGAAGATGACGAAGATATTGTTGCTGTTGCAGGACCGGAAGAAATGGGAATTCTAGGAGATACAAATCCAGAGGATGAAATGGCTGAAATCTCCAAGCCAAAAGGTGAGGAACATCAAGGCCAGCTTGGACGAGGCTTGGAGCCACCTGGGCTGGTGGAAGGTGTCCATGTCTCTTAGGTGCCTCCCAACCCAAACCATGCCATGGTTCCATTCCGTCATTCCGTGATTCTGTTCCATGCTTCCATTCCATCACTCCATGATTCCATGATTCCATCCCAACATGCATTTCTGTCTCCAGCAGCTCAGCTGGTATCAGAAGATGCAGAACCAAAGCCTCAGCAGAAGAAAACGACTTTTCCAGGTGTCCCCAAGACGCAGAGCACTCCCAAAGGTAAATCCAAAGGAATCCCCTGAAATGCTCCAGGTTTTCTTGGCTGGAAGATTCTTTCTTGCCCATTTGAAAACTCCTCCTGTGCCTCACCACCACAGAGAACCTCAAAGTCAGGGCCCAGAATCCATGGTTTTTCTTGGCTCCTCCAAATCCGTGTTTAACTAGTTGGTTAAACTCAGAAGCCTCTCATGGAAAGTTTTTTTCCGGAAATTTCCAAACCCAGGTGGAATTATTGATTATTAGTGGGGTGCAGTGTAGTGTCTCCTGAGGGTTCCCATCCTGTGGTGAGTTTTATTCCCAACATTCAGTGTCTGGAAAGGAGGAGATTGCTGCCAGGCCTGTGAAATGAGGATGTAGGGATATACTGAATTCCATGGGGTCAGGAATTGTTCCAGCTTCCTTGGGGTCAGTCCTTCAGGAGCTGCTCCAACATGAGTCACTTCCATGGAGTCTTTCCTTCAGGAGCTGCTTTGTTGTGGGTCACTTTTTCTGTGGGATCAATCCTTCAGGAATTAATCAGGTCCCTGCTCCACCTTCTGTGGGGTCAGTCCTTCAGGAACTTCCTGAATTTCCATGGGGTCAGTCCTTCAGGAGCTGCTCCCACTTCCATGGAGTCTTTCCTTCAGGAACTGCTCCAATGTGGGTCATTCTTCCATGGGATCAACCAATCCTTCAGGAACAGACTGCTCCAACATGGGTCGCTTTTCCATGGGGTCAGTCCTTCAGGAATTGTTCCTATTTCTGTGGGCTCAGTTCTTCAGGAACTGGTCCAACTTCCATGGGGTCAGTCCCTCAGGAGCTGCTCCAACATGAGTCACTTTTCAATGGAGTCAGTCCTTCAGGAATTGTTCCAACTTCCATGGGGTCAGTCCTTCAGGAATTGTTCCAACTTCCATGGGGTTAGTCCTTCAGGAACAGACTCCAACATGGGTCACTTTTCCATGGGATCAGTTCTTCAGGAACTGCTCCAGCTTCCGTGGGGTCAACCCTTCAGGAACAGACTGCTCCAGCATAGATCACTTTTCCATCGGATCAGTTCTTCAGGAACTGCTCCAACTTCCATGGGGTCAGTCCTTCAGGAACTGCTCCAGCAGGGATCATTTTTCCATGGGGTCAGTCCTTCAAGACCTGCTCCAACTTCAATGGGATTCATTGTTTTATTCCCAGAAAATGGAGTGTTTATTGGAAATGGAGATGACCTGGGGATTGAAACGGGTCAGGGACCAGCTTGGGTGAAAAACCTGATTTTTTGGAATGTTTAAGAACTGTAATTTCCCCTTGAGGAATCACAGATTCCCCAGATTTGGCTAGAGGAAGGTGAGGTTGGAATATTTCTGGGAGCTGTGTGTGGTGACTGTGGTGTATCCTCAGCTCTGGACATCCTGGTCCCCAAGGCCGGATTCTTCTGCCAGATCTGCTCCCTCTTCTACGCCGACGAGCCCTCCATGATCAACCACTGCAGGACCCCCCTGCACCGGCAGAACATGGAGGTACCACCAGAAAAACGGAAATATCTCCCCAAATCCTTGGATTCAGGGGTGCCAGGATTCCCTGGGAGTTCACGTGTGATGGGGTTTGGGAATACAGTGGGAATGTGGAATATTTTTATTCCATGCCCAGATTGTGGGGAATCCTGACCCCTGAGATTTGGCCACATTCCCCTCAGGAGCTTCCCATGTGGAATTTGGGGGGTTTTATGGGATAAATCCCACCTTGGCCGTGGGAGGAGCTGACTGAACGTGGCCCAGATATTCTGGCCCAGGTTTTAGGGGATAATCCTGGAATATCCCTGCAGTACCATCTCTGTCTTCTCTTTTCTCCACAGAAATTCATGGCCAAGCAGCAGGAAAGCGGTGGGGAGGAGCCGAGCTCCAGGTGATGGAGCTTCCCAGGAACCACACTTCGGGGCCAGTCAGTTCTGTGTGTTCGGATTTCCTTTGTCATTCGGGGCCAGGAAGGAGCATCCACGGTGTAAAAAATCGGAGCCGGGAACAGACCAAACCCAAAGCAAGAGAGGGTTGGAATTGTGTCTCCGATCATCCGATGTGGGAGAGACTGTTCCAGGTGTCTCCAGGAAATAAATGTTCTTACTGTATAGTTACCCCAGGGCTCATTGAGTTTGGGGTCATTCCTTGGGGTTTGGTGACTCTGGATGGACATTGGAGATCCAGGCGATCGATGGAGAGAGTCAAGGGAAGGGGCTGGAGCTCCAGGAGCAGCTGGGGGAGCTGGGAAAGGGGCTCAGCCTGGAGAAAAGGGGGATCAGGGGGAACTTCTGGCTCTGCACAACTCCCTGGATTCTTGGAGCCAGGTGGGAGCTGGGATCTGTTCCCAGGGAACAGGGACAGGAGGAGAGGGAACGGCCTCAGGCTGGGCCAGGTTGGATAATTTTGGGAAAATTCCTTCTTGGAAAGGGCTGTCCAGCCCTGGCAGGGGTGGAGTGCCCATCCCTGGGGCGATTTAGCCCTGTGCATGTGGCACTTGGGGACATGGCAGTGGTGGCCTGGGCAGAGCTGGACTCAGTGGTCTCAGAGGGATTTTCCCAACCCAAACAATTCCATGAGTCCCTGCCCCCAGCCCCCTGAGTTCCATGGTGACATTCCAAACTTGGGGACACCCCTGGAGCACTCAACCCCTCCTGGGGCTCATTAGCAGCCGACAGAGCCACAGGAATTCAGGAATTCCTTTAATTCCTTTAATTAATTCCTTTGCCTGTGGCTGGGCACCCCTGCCTTTTTGGGGAGCACATGGGAACCATTTCCTGTGAACTTCAGGTGAGTCAGAAGGGGAAACTCGGATTAACTCCCTGGGAATGCTGAACTTCTCTGAGGTGGGGTCAGTGCCAGGCTCCACGTGGGAAAGGCCCTGGAGGTCGGGATGGGCAGGGCTGGAGGGAGCTGACCCCGGCACCCATGGTGTGGGTGAGGATGTGCCCCTGCTCTGTTGGGCACAGCTCCTGGTCAAGAAAGTCTTTCCCACTGGGACGTCTCTTGGTTGGTGAAGTCTTCCCATTGGGACAGAGTTTTGTGTCCCCTGACATTCCCGTGACACTGCTCTGGGTGTGTCTCGGTGTCCCCTTGGCACAGGTCTTGGTCAGTGAGTTCTTCCATTTGGGACATCTCATGGTTGATGAATTCTTCCATCTGGCACATCTCCTGGTGGATTAAGTCTTCCCATTGGGACAGAGTTTTGTATCCATTGATTTTCCCTTGGTGCTGTTCTTGGTGTCTCTTGGCTTTTCCTTGGCACGGGTCTTGGTTGATGGATTCTTCCATGTGGGGCATCTTGTTGTTGATGGATCCTTCCATTTGGGACATGTCATGGTTGATGCATTCTTTTATCTGGGACATCTTGTGGTTGATGGATCCTTCCATGTGGGACATCTCCTGATTGATGGATCCTTCCATGTGGGACATCTCTTGGTTGGTGAAGTCTTCCATGTGGGACATCTTGCAGTTGATGGATTCTTCCATGTGGGACGTCTCCCGGTTGATGGATTCTTCCATGTGGGACATCTCGTGGTTGACGGATTCTTTCATTTGGGACATCTCCTGGTTGGTGAATTCTTCCGTGTGGGGCGTCTTGTGGTTAATGAATCCTTCCATTTGGGACATCTCATGGATGGTGAAGTCTTCCATGTAGGACATGTTGCAGTTGATGGATTCTTCCATTTGGGACATCTCCTGGTTGATGGATCCTTCCATTTGGGACGTGTCATGGTTGACGGATACTTTCATCTGGGACATCTCCTGCTGGATTAAGTCTTCCCATTGGGACAGAGTTTTGTATCCCTTAGCGTTCCCTTGGCACCGTTCTTGGTCAGTGAAGTTTTCCATGTGGGACGTCTCTTGGTTGAAGAGTTCTTCCATCTGGAACATCTCCTGGTTGATCAGATCTTCCCATTGGGACACACTTTTGTATCCGATGGCTTCCCCTTGGCGCCACTCTTGGGATCCGTTGGATTCCCCTTGGCAGCACTCCTGGGATCCGATGGCTTCCCCTTGGCACTGCTCTTGGGATCCGATGGCTTCCCCTTGGCACCACTCTTGGTTGGTGAATTCCTGCCATTGGGACAGATCCTGGCATCCGTTGCCTTGCCCCTGGCACAGTTCCTGGTCTCCCCAGGCTTTCTCCTGGCGCAGCTCCTGGTCGATGAATTCTTCCATGTGGGACATCTCCTGGGTGATGAAGTCCAACCACCAGGACAGATCTCTGTGCCCATGGGCTGTGCCCTGGCTCATCCCTTGGGGACACCCTCGGGATCCCTGTGGATCTCTGCTGTGTCCCCCCTGGCACAGCTCTGGGGGACAGCAGAATTCCCACTGCTCCTGCTCCATGGCCAACATCCCCTGTCCCTCCTGGGACCGCAGCCTCCTCAGCCGCTGGGCCAGCCGGGAGTTGGGATTTGGCTTCTCCAGAGGGATCCGGGAGCTGCTGCTCCTGGGAATGGACCTGAACCCTTTGGGATCACACTGGGACTGGAGCATGGCACAGCTCCGGTGTCACAACGGGACATCCTGGCAACCATGGAGCCCTCTGGAACCTTCTGGAACCTTCTGGAGCTGCAGCTCTGGCTACACAACACCAGGGTGTGCCAAGGGGGTTGTCCCCCCTGGGTGACACTGGAAGGACACTGGTGGCACCCAGAGACACCTGGAGAAGTGGCACTGTCAGAACATGAAGAGATTCATCCAGACTGGATGAGATCCCAGACTGGAGCACAGGCTGGGAGAGACTCCTTGGGACCATCCCTGCAGGAATGACTCAGGGACACGGGGACAGTGACACGGCCCTGGGCAGGACTGTCCCGGCACTGCTCGGTGGCTTCGATCCCGCTCCGGTGCGGGGAACCACAGCAGCTTCCCGGTGGGATTCCTGCCGGGAAAAGCTACGGCGCCTTTAAGGCACCTCCGAGCGGGCTCTGGCAGCCGCGGGCGCTGCACCAGGAAATTCCTGACATCCCGGGAAGTGCTGAGCCAGCGCGAATCGGGGCCGGGAACGGCGCCAGGAGCGGGGCCGGGAATGCTGCAAACCTCGAAAGAGCCGTCACGGGGCTGAGGCACGGCCAGAGCCTCGACAGAAGGCAGAGCTGCCTCAGCCCGGGACAAAACCCGTGCCGGCATCCGGCCCTGGGAACCGGGCACGGAATGCTCCGTCCCCGCTGTCCCCGCTGTCCCCCGCTCCCCGGGATGGCGAAGGAGCGTCCCCGGGTGATGCGGATCCAAAGGATCCCGGAGCAGAGCACAGAGCCAGAGGGGTCTGTCTGTCCCCCTCCCTCCTCAGCCCCGCAGGGCTCTGGGACACCCCCAGGGACAGCACAGGGATGAGGACAAGGGACAGGGATGGCACCAGCCCTGCCCGCGGGAAATCCCAATAAAAGAAGGGAAAGTCGAGACAGGAAAGTTCTTTGGGGGCGGAAAAAGCGCGTGTGAGACCCCGCGCAGGGTGGGGGGGACAAGCAGGACTCACACCCCGGACCCGGCACCCGGACCCGCGCCCCGAGTCCCACCCGGGGCACCCCCGAGGGGTCGGGGCCAGGGCCTGGGACCGCCTCTGGCCGCCGGGTTCGGCCCCGCTCCGCCCGCACCGGCGGCTCCGGGACCTGCCGGGTCCCCGGGCTCGGCCGGCAACGCCGCTGCTGAGGCGGGAGGAGCCCCCGCGGACCCCCGGGCCACTCCCCGACCGGCCATGGGACACTGGGGACCCTGCGGGGGGCTGGGGACAGCGGGGATGCAGTGAGGGGACAGCGGGACACGGTGATGGGACAGCGGGGACACGGTGGGGACACGGCAGGGTCACAGGACAAGACCCGCCGGTGAGCGGGCGGGACCCGCTGTCCCCCGTTCGAGGGGTCCGGTGTCAGGGAGAGCGGAACGGGGCCGGTTAACGGGGCGGGGCGGGCAGGGCACGGCCGGGGGTCCCGGGCAGGGGCGGGCAGGAGGAGGGCGGGGGTCGGGGAGGGGCCGGGACCGGGCCCAGGAGCGGGCAGGGACCGGCAGGAGCGGGCAGGGACCGGCAGGGCCGCGGCCATGCGGGGATCGCCCCTCGCCCCGCCGCTGCTGCTGCTGCTGCTGCTCCTGCTGGGCCCCCCGGCGCCCCCCGCCCGCGCCGCGCCCCCCCAGCCCGGCCGGCCCCGCGGCACCGGGGCGGGCACGGCCAGCGGGACCCCCAGAGCCACCGGGGCGACCCCAACCAAGGGCACCGCCAGCGGGACCCCCAAAGCCACCGGGGCCACCCCAACCAAGGGCACGCCCAGCGGGACCCCCAGAGCCACCGGGGCGACCCCAACCAAGGGCACGGCCAGCGGGGTGTCCCCCAGAAAGGGCCCCACGACAGGACCCCCCAAAGCCAGCGGGGTCACCCCAACGAAGGGAACCACCAGGGGACCCCCCAAAGCCAGCGGGGTCACCCCAACGAAGAGCACCGCCAGGGGACCCCCTAAAGGCAGCGAGACGCCCCCCTGGCAGGGCACCACGGCGGGACCCCCCAAAGCCAGCGGGGCACCCCCTCCGAAGGGCACCACGGCCGCCCCCTCGAGGAGCAGCACCACGATGGGACCCCCGAAGGGCAGCGCGACCCCCGCCAGCCCCGGGGACCCCGCGGGCACCGGTAGGACCGGAGGGGACGAGGCCGCTGCGAGGGGACGGGGTGTGAAGGACGGCAGTGCAAAGGGGGTTCGTGGGGGAAAACGGGGTGCCAGGCTGTTCCCGTGTCCCCTCGCAGCCCCCGCGCCCTCGGTGAGCAAGGTGGCGGTGAGGAGGAGGAAGGTGGTGAGGAAGAAGGTGGTGAAGAAGAAGGTGCTGAGGAAGAAGCCGGAGGCTCCGGCCGCGCCGCAGGAGCCCCGTACGTGCGCTGGGTGCGGGTGGCACGGGCATTGTCACCTGCACACGGGGCTGGCCGTGTCCTGGGGACACCTGGGGGTTGGGATGTCGAGCCCAGGCTGGCACGGTCCCCATGGCACAGCTCGGTGGGGACACAGGGTGGGGATGGCCCCTGCTGCTCAGGGGTCGCGGTGTGAGCGCTGTCCCCGCTGTGTCCCCAGCGTGTCCCCCCCTGGGGCTGGAGTCCCTGCGGGTGCTGGACGAGCAGCTCCGGGCATCGAGCCACAAGCGGCACGGGCTGGGCGCGCACCGCGGCCGCCTCAACATCCAGGTACTGCCGGGTGGGCCGGGAACATGCCAGGGGTGCCAGGAGTGTGCCAGGAGTGGGCCAAGGGGTGCCAGGAGTGGGCCAGGAGTGGGTCAGGGTGTGCCAGGAGTGGGTCAGGAGCATGCTAGGAGTATGCCAGGGAGGGCAAGGGTGTGCCAGGAGTGTGCCAGGGTGGGTCAGGGTGTGCCAGGAGTATGCCAGGGTGTGCTGGGAGTGTGCCAGGAATGTGCCAGGCTGTGCCAAGCTGGAGGGATGTTTGGATGTAACACGAGGCATGCAGGTATGGCAAGTGCATGACAAACACAGAGTAGGTGTTGCCCGTTCGTGGCAAGTTTGTGGCATCTTCATGACGTGTTTGTGACATTTTGTGGCGAGTTTGTGGCATCTTCGTGGTACATTTTTGACATTTTGTGGCGAGTTTTTGGCATCTTCATGGCTTTTTTTTTTTTTTTGACATTTTGTGGCGAGTTTGTGGCATCTTCATGGCATGTCTGTGACATTTTGTGGCGAGTTTGTGTCATCTTCACAGCCCGCGAGTGTCCCAGGCGCTCTCCAGCTCTGCCCCCTCCCTCCCGTGTGGCTCCCATTGATCTCGGTGCCACCACCCTGGTGCCACCCCAGGCTCGGGGACACGGCGGGCGGTGGGGTCCTGTCCTTGAGCGTGTCCCTGAGCGTGTCCCCTCCTGTCCCCACAGTCAGGGCTCTACGACGGTGACTTCTTTGACGGTGGCTGGTGCGCGGGGCGCGAGGACACGCAGCAGTGGCTGGAGGTGGACGCGCGGCGCCTCACGCGCTTCACCGGGGTCATCACCCAGGGCCTCAACTCCATCTGGACGTAAGGGGACAACGGGGACAAGGGGGGGACAGCGTGGGGGACCCCCTGACCCCCCTGTGCCCCGCAGGTACGACTGGGTGACGTCCTACAAGGTGCAGGTCAGCAACGACTCGCACGTGTGGCTGCCGAGCCGCAACGGCACCGAGGAGGCGGTGAGTGGCACTGAGGTGGCATCGGGGGTGGCATCCCCAGACGGGGTGGGGACATGGGGAGGTGACAGGGCTGGGGGGCAGGAATCACCTGGGAGGTTATGATGGTGGGGGGGTTAAGCGTGGTGGGGAGGTTGATGATGCTCTGGGGTTAATTGTGCCAGGGTGGGTAATGATGCCAGGGTGGGGTTAATTAGGCCAGGGTTAATTATACTGGGGTTAATTGTGGTGGGGTTAACCATGCCAGGTGGGATAACCATTCCAGGGGGGGTTAATTAGGCCAGAGTTAATTATACTGGAGTTAATTGTGGTGAGGTTAATCGTGCCAGGTGGGCAATGATGCCACGGGGTTTAGTTAGGCTGGGGTTAATTTGCCAGGTGGATTAACCATTCCAAGAGTTAACCGTGCCAGGGGGTAACGATGCCAGGAGGGTTAATTAGGCCAGGGTTAATTATACTGGGGGTTAACCAGGTGAGATAACTCTGCCAGGGGGGTTAATTAGGCCAGGGTTAATTATACTGGAGGTTAACCATGCCAGGGTTAACCATGGCAGGTGGGATAACCACACTGGCAGGGCGTTAAACCACACTGGGTTAACCACACCAAGGAGGGTTAACCACCCCAGGGAGGAGTGCCCATGCAGGGGTGCCCATCCCGGGGTGCCCATCCCGGGGTGGCCGTGCCAGCTGGCTCCGTGCCCGGGCTCTGTTGCCCTTGGCCTGGCCCCGCCGGGCGCCCTGCAGCATTTCCCCCCAGCACAAAGGCTGCTTGTCCCCACCTGGGCACCTGCCAGCCCCCCTGGCACGGCCGTGGGGACACGGGGACACGCGTGGGTGTGGCGTGGCACCGGGGAGAGCACGGCAGCCTAGAGCTGGGGAGGGGTTGGGGTCTCTGTGCCAGGGCTGGGTTTGGAGGTCTCTGTGCCAGGGACGGGTTTGAGGTTCCTGTGCCAGAGCTGTGTTTGGGGTCCCTGTGCTGAGGTGGATTTGGGGGTTCCTGTGCCAGAGCTGGGTTTGGGATCCCTGTATCAAGGATGGATTTGGTGTCCCCGTGCTGAGGGTGGGTTTGGGGGTGTCAGGGTCCGTCCTAATGGACAGATGGCCTGATGGTTCGTAGGAATGATCTCAGAGTGCAAAACACCAGCACGGTACAAGGGGGTTTGCAGTGATAATCAAAACAAATGCAGTTTAATTGAAATAACTACAGCAAAAATGCAATAGAGGGATTAAGGGAGAGAAAAAGAGAGAGAAAGGGAGAGAGAGAGAGGGGATATAGCTACCAACACAGAGACGAAGTCCTTTGGTGCAGTCCAGCCGAGGGTCCACCTGCTACGCTGGGGAGATCTCAAAGGCTCTGGCTAACTCAGAGGCTTTTATTACTGAAAATTGTGAGGGGGGGGGAAACAGATCCAATATGGAACAGATGTAACAGGTAGTCCATGTTCTCAGCAGTAAATGAGAGCCATCGTTTTCTTGCTCCAGTGGTCACAACCTGCAGGCAAACATCTCGCTTCGGTCAGCTTGCCTCCCCACACACCTCCCCGGGCTGGGGGTTTCAGTCCCAGTCCTTGGAAGGAGCAGAGGGGCCTTTTAGGAGTTTCATGTCTCAGTCCTTGATGGAAAAGCTTCTCACATCTCCATCTGTCTGTCATGGTGGTTGTAAAACAGATGAGGGTCTTCGGTGGGAGACCACCTGAAACTCAGGAGAAGCCCAGCCAGGCCGAGAGGTGGGAGAGCTTCCAGAGCTGCTATTGTTGCAAATGGGGGCATGGTGCCCCCTTCTTAGCATACAGCAAACACTCCTGTGAAAACAATAGCTCAACACTGAGCTTTCAGGTCTCAGGGCCCGTGACGTGTGACTTTTCTCCTTCAGAGCCAGATATAGATGGGGAGGGTCTTCTCTTCAGTGGTCTCCCAAGGACGATCGTGAGGCAGATGAGGGAAAATTCGGACAGACTCTCACAGGGGGTCCCCATGCTGAGGATGGGGTTGGGATCCTTGTGCCAGGACTGTGCCAGGACTAGGTTTGGGGGTGCCTGCGCTCTGTGGGTTTGGAGGTTCCTGTGCTGAGGGTGGATTTGGGGATCCCTGGGACAGGGTAAGTTGGGGTGCCTGTTCCAGGTATGGATTTGGGGTCCCTGTGCTGAGGGTGGTTTGGGGTCCCCATGCCAAGAATGGGTTTGGGGTCCCTGTGCCAGGGCTGTGCCAGGGCTGGGTTCGGGGGGTCCCTGTGCTCAGTGAGTTTGGGGTCCCTGTGCTGAGGGTGGATTTGGGGGTTCCTGTACCAAGGATGGATTTGGGGTCCCTGTGCCAGGGTGGGTTTGTGTTCCCTGTGCCTGGGGTGGATTTGGGGGTCTCTGTGTCAGAGCTGTACCAGGATCAGATTTGGGGATCTCCATGTCAGGGGTGGATTTTGGGGTCCCCCTGCCTGGCCCCTGCCAGGAACAGATTTGGGGCTCCCCGTGCCCATCCCTGCTGCCCCTGGGCTCCGAGCAGCGCCCGCGGCCCCACCCAGGCTCTGCCCTGCCCGTGCTGGAGGGCACCGGGCACACCCCTGGAGCCCCGCGGGCGGCTCTCCCTGACCCCGCTGTCCCCTCCTGTCCCCGCTGTCCCCGCAGGTGTTCCCCGCCAACAAAGACCCCGAGACGCCGGTGCTGAACGTGCTGCCCTCGCCGCTCGTGGGGCGCTTCCTGCGCATCAACCCGCAGAGCTGGTTCCGCAACGGCACCGTCTGCCTGCGGGCCGAGGTGCTGGGCTGTCCCCTGCCCGGTGCGTGTCCCTGGCTGTCCCCTGCCCTGTGGGGCTGTCCCCTGCCCCGCAGTGACCCCCTGGTGTCCCCCCGGCTGTCCCCTGCCCGGTGCGTGTCCCCGCCTGTCCCCTGCCCTGTGGGGATGTCCCCTGTCCCGCAGTGACCCTCTGGCTGTCCCCTGCCCACCCTCAGGCTGTCCCCTGTCCCTCGGGGACCCGCTGGCTGGCCCCCGCCCCACAGTGACCCGCTGGTGTCCCCTGTCCCGTAGGCACCCGCTGGCTGTCCCCTATCCCGCCGGTGTCCCCCTGGCTGTCCCCTGTCCCGCAGTGACCCGCTGGTGTCCCCCAGGTCCCCACACGCCGCCCCGGTAGCGCCCAGCGGTGTCACCAGAATGGCGGTCTGGGCTGCTCGCTGTCCCTGACCGTGTCTCCCCGGTGTCCCCCCGGTGTCCCCTCGGTGTCCCCGCAGATCCCAGCGATGCCCACGCCTGGCACCCCCCGGCCCCGCCCGAGCCGCAGCTGGATTTCCGCCACCACAACTACAAGGAGATGAGAAAGGTGCCACCCTCCCCGCGACCCCCGGGGTGGCTCCGTCTCCCCAAGCGGGGCCGGGGGGGCTGTGCCACCTCGGGGTGTCCCTGACGGTGCCACCACCCGCAGCTGATGAAGAGGGTGAGCGAGGAGTGCCCCGACATCACCCGCGTGTACAGCATCGGGCAGAGCTCCCGCGGGCTGCGCCTCTACGTGATGGAGATCTCGGACAACCCCGGGCAGCACGAAGTGGGTGCGTGCCAAGGGGACAGCTGGGGACAGCTGGGGACAGCCGGGGTGGGACACCATGGACCTGGGGACAGCGGCCAGGGATGCCCAGGCGGGGATGGGGCGACTGGGGGTGCCCAGGATGAGGACGGGGCGTCGGGGATGGCCGGGCTGGTGCTGGAGGGTGGGGACAGTCACCAGGGCTGGTACAGGGGGTGGGAACAGTCACCAGGGCTGGCTCAGGATGGGGACAGTCACCAGGGCTGGTACAGGGGGTGGGAACAGTCACCAGGGCTGGCTCAGGATGGGGACAGTCACCAGGGCTGGTACAGGGGGTGGGGACAGTCACCAGGGCTGGCTCAGGATGGGACAGTCGCCCTGCCTGGCTCAGGATGGGGTGACTGGGCCACCCAACTTGGCATGGGATGCTCAGCATGGAGTTGGGGTCACCAGGGACACCCACATCTGTGAAGGACGAGAGGACAGGGTGGCTGGGGACACCCAGGATGGCGATGGGGACACAGGGACACCCAGACTGGTGCAGGGTGATGGGGACACTCACCAGGGATATCCAAAGTAGAGCACGTGGATGGGGACAGGGTGACCAGGGATGCTCAGGATGGAGATGGGGACACAGGGACACCCAGACTGGTGGAGAGACATGGGGACAGGGACACCCAGGATGGGGATGGGTACAGGGGACACCCAGGGATGCTCAGGATGGGGACAGGGACACCCAGACTGGCGGAGAGACATGGGGACAGTGACCAGGGCCAGCCAGGGTGCTGCAGGGACACGGGGACACCCAGGGTAGTCCGGGATGGGGACAAGGACACCCAGGGGGGTGCAGGGACATGAGGACAGTGACCAGGGACACCCAGACTGGTCCAGCACAGGGACAAGGACGCCGAGACTGATGCAGGGACATGGGATGAGGATACCCAGGATGGTGCAGGGACATGGGGACAGGGACACCCAGACTGGTGCAGGGACAGGGGGACAGTGACCAGGGTGGTGCAGGGACACGGGGACAGTGACCAGGGTGGCACAGGGACAGTGACCAGGGCAGTGCAGGGACACGGGGACAGTGACCAGGGTGGCACAGGGACAGTGACCAGGGTGGCACAGGGACAGTGACCAGGGTGGTGCAGGGACATGGGGACAGTGGCCAGGGTGGCACAGGGACAGTGGCCAGGGTGGCGCAGGGACACGGGGACAGTGACCAGGGTGGCACAGGGACAGTGGCCAGGGTGGCACAGGGACACGGGGACAGTGACCAGGGTGGCACAGAGACATGGGCACAGTGACCAGGGTGGCACAGGGACAGTGACCAGGGTGGCACAGGGACACGGGGACAGTGACCAGGGTGGCACAGAGACACGGGCACAGTGACCAGGGTGGCACAGTGACAGTGACCAGGGCAGTGCAGGGACACAGGGACAGTGACCAGGGTGGCACAGGGACAGTGGCCAGGGTGGCACAGGGACACGGGGACAGTGGCCAGGGTGGCGCAGGGACACGGGGACAGCGCAGCACCCTGGTGGCCCCCAGGAGAGCCCGAGTTCCGCTACGTGGCCGGCATGCACGGGAACGAGGTGCTGGGCCGGGAGCTGCTGCTGAACCTGATGGAGTTCCTGTGCCGGGAGTTCCGCCGCGGCGATGCCCGCGTGGTGCAGCTGGTGACGGGCACGCGCATCCACCTGCTGCCCTCCATGAACCCCGACGGCTACGAGACCGCCTACAGGCTGGTACGGCTGGCACCCACCGGCCCCTGCCCGTAACTGTGCCCATCCCAGGAGCCCCAGTGATCCCGGTGCCCATCCCGGTGCCCATCCCGGTGCCCATCCCCATGATCCCAGTGTCCATTCCGGTGCCTATCCCAGTGCCCATCCCAGTGACCGCAGTGCCCCTCCCAGTGACCCTGGTGCCCATCCTGGTGCCCATTCTCGTGCCCATCCTGGGGATCCCAGTGCCCATCCTGGTGTCCTGGTGCCCATCCAGAGGATCCCAGTGATCCTGGTGCCCATCTATCTGCCAGTATCTATCCCAGTGACCACGGTGCCCATACCAGTGCCCATCCCGGGGATCCCAGTGCTCATCCAGATGACCACAGGTTTCACCCAGGTGACCATCCCAGTGACCATCCTGGTGATCCCGGTGCCCATCCCAGTGCCCATCCCAGTGACTGCTCTGCCCATCCCAGTGATCCTGGTGCCCATCCTGGTGCCCATTCTCGTGCCCATCCTGGAGATCCTGGTGCCCATCCCAGTGACCATGATGCCTATCCCAGTGCCCATCCTGGTGGACATCCTGGTGACTGCTGTGCCCATCACAGGGATCCCACTGACCCCTGTGCCCAGCCCCGTGATCCCAGTGCCCACTCCAGTGACCATGGTGCCCATCCTTGTGATCCTGGTGTCCATCCCAGTGCCCATCCCAGTACCCATCACAGTGACCCCAAGTGCCCATCTCGGTGATCCCGGTGCCCATCCCAGTGATCCCAGTGCCCATCTCGGTGATCCTGGTGCCCAGGGTGTCCATCTCAGTGACCCCAGTGTCCATCCCAGTGTCCATCCCAGTGATCCCAGTGCCCATGCCGGTGATCCCGGTGCTCATCCCAGTGATCCCAGTGCCCATCCCGCTGACCCTGGTGCCCGCTGTGCCCATCCTGGTGATCCCGGTGCCCATCCCAGTGCCCATCCCGGTGACCCCAGTGCCCATCCCGGTAATGCCAGTGCCCATCCTGGTGATACCGGTGCCCATCCCGGTGATCCCGGTGCCCATCCCGGTAATGCCAGTGCCCATCCTGGTGATCCCGGTGCCCATCCCAGTGATCCTAGCACCCATCCCGGTGCCCATCCCGGTGATCTCAGTGCCCATCCCGGTGATACCAATGCCCATCCCGGTGCCCATCCCGATGCCCCTCCTGGTGACCCCGGTGCCCGCGGTGCCCGGCAGGGCTCGGAGCTGGCGGGATGGGCCATGGGCCGCTGGACGTACGAGGGCATCGACCTCAACCACAACTTTGCCGACCTGAACACGGCGCTGTGGGACGCCGAGGACAACGACCTGGTGCCCCACGAGTTCCCCAACCACTACATCCCCATCCCCGAGTACTACACCTTCGCCAACGCCACGGTGAGACCCCAAAACATCCCACCCTGCTGGGGGGTGCCATGGTGAGACCCCAAAACATCCCCATCCTATCAGTGTGAGATCCCAAAACCCCTATCCTGCTGGGGTGGTGCCCTGGTGAGACCCCAAAACGTCCCCATCCTATCACAGTGGGGTGAGACCCCAAAACCCCCATTCTATCAGTGTGAGACCCCAAAACCCCCATCCCTTCACATCAGTGTGAGACCCCAAAACCCCCATCCTGTCACATAGGGGTGAGACCCCAAAACCCCCATCCTGTCACATAGGGGTGAGACCCCAAAACCCCCATCCTGTCACATAGGGGTGAGACCCCAAAACAGCCCAAAATGCCCCTGAAACCCCCTTGAAACCCCTGAGAAACCCCCAAACCCCTCCCAGTCCAGCGGGGTGGGTGCTGCCCACCCACAGGGGGCTGAACCCACCCAACCCAGGGGGTCACCAGAAGGCACAAGGACATGGCCACCACCACCACAAGTTGCTGGTGACAGCGGTGTCACCAGGCCCCAGTGGTGCAGGTGACAGTGGTGTCACTACGTGGGTGGCCCCAGTGGTGTGGGTGACACCGCTGTCACCGCACAGGCAGCTCCGGAGATGTGGGTGACAGCAGTGTCACCACGTGGGCAGCCCCAGAGAAGCAGTGACAGCAGTGTCACTGCACACATGGCCCCAGAGATGCAGGTGACAGCAGTGTCATCGCATGGGTGGCCCTGGAGGCACGGATGACAGCGGTGTCACCACGTACGTGGCCCTAGAGACGCAGGTGACAGCAGTGTTATGGCACCAGTCGCCCTGGAGGCAAGGGTGACAGCAGTGTCACCGCACACATGGCCCCAGAGACATGGGTGATGGCAATGTCACCGTGCAGGCAGCCCCAGACACACGGGTGACAATAGTGTCACCATGCAGGCAGCCCCAGAGAAGCGGATGATGGCAGTGTCACCACACACATGGCCCCAGAGATGCAGGTGATGGTGGTGTCACCACACAGGTGGCCCCAATGGTGTGGGTGACTACAGTGTCACTGCTTGGGCAGCCCTGAAGATGCAGGTGACAGCTGTGTCACTGCACACATGGCCCCAGAGACATGGGTGACAGTGGTGTCACCGCACAGGTAGCCCCGGTGGCATGGGTGACAGCAGTGTCACCACGCACATGGCCCCAATGGTGTGGGTGACAGCGGTGTCAACGCATACATGGCCCCGGTGGTGTGGGTGACAGCAGTGTCACCACACACATGGCCCCGGTGGCGTGGGTGACAGCAGTGTCACCATGCACATGGCCCCGGGGTGATGTGGGTGACAGCAGTGTCACCACGCACATGGCCCCAATGGTGTGGGTGACAGCAATGTCACCGCATACATGGCCCCGGTGGTGTGGGTGACAGCGGTGTCACCACGCACATGGCCCCGGTGGTGTGGGTGACAGCAGTGTCACCACGCACATGGCCCTGGGGTGATGTGGGTGACAGCAGTGTCACCACGCACATGGCCCCGGTGGTGTGGGTGACAGCGGTGTCACCACGCACACGGCCCCAGTGGCACGGGTGACAGCAATGTCACCGCATACATGGCCCCGGTGGTGTGGGTGACAGCGGTGTCACCACGTACATGGCCCCGGTGGTGTGGGTGACAGCGGTGTCACCACGCACACGGCCCCAGTGGCACGGGTGACGGTGGTGTCACCGCGCAGGTGGCCCCGGTGGTGTGGGTGACAGCAGTGTCACCACACACATGGCCCCAGTGGTGGGGGTGACAGCGGTGTCACCACGCACACGGCCCCAGTGGCACGGGTGACGGCGGTGTCACCGCGCAGGTGGCCCCGGAGACGCGTGCGGTGATCGCGTGGATGCAGCGCTACCCGTTCGTGCTGAGCGCCAACCTGCACGGAGGGGAGCTGGTGGTCACCTACCCCTTCGACATGAGCCGCACCTACTGGAAGGCGCAGGAGCTCACCCCCACCCCCGACGACGGCGTCTTCCGCTGGCTGGCCACCGTCTACGCCACCGCCAACCCCGCCATGGCCAGCGCCGAGCGCCGCCCCTGCCACTACGACGACTTCACGCGCTACGGCAACATCATCAACGGCGCCCACTGGCACACCGTGGCTGGCAGTGAGTGGGGCACGCCGTGACACCAGGGGGCACATGGCAGTGAGCGGGGACACTCTGAGATGGTGGCAGTGAGCGGGGACACTGAGCTCAGGTAGCACATGGCAGTGAGTGGGGACACTCTGAGATGGTGGCAGTGAGCGGGGACACTCTGAGATGGTGGCAGTGAGTGGGGACACTGGGCTCAGGTGGCACATGGCAGTGAGTAGGGACATTGAGCTCAAGGGGGCACATGGCAGTGAGTGGGGACACTCTGAGATGGTGGCAGTGAGCGGGGACACTGAGCCCAGGTGGCACATGGCAGTGAGTGGGGACACTGGGCTCAGGTGGCACATGGCAGTGAGTAGGGACATTGAGCTCAAGGGGGCACATGGCAGTGAGTGGGGACAGTCCCTGAGATCAGGGGGCACACGGGGGGTGGCAGTGAGCAGGGACACTGAGCTCAGGTAGCACACGATGGGTGGCAGTGAGTGGGGACACCGTGTGAGATCGGGGGCACACGGTGGCTGACAGTGAGTGGGGACACTTTTAGATGGTGGCAGTGAGCAGGGACACTGAGCTCAGGTGGCACAAGTGGCAGTGAGCAGGAACACTCTGTGAGCTCAGGTGGCACACGGTGGGTGGCAGTGAGTGGGGACATGTGGATTTTTGATAATTTGTTTCTCTTTTGTTTCTCTTCTGTTTCTTTTTTTGTTTCTTTTTTGCTAATTTTTTGGGGGGTGGGTTGGTTATTTTTTGCTTATTTTTTGTTTCTTTTTTTTTGTTAATTTTTGGGTTTTTGTTTCTTTTAGAAAGATGGTTTTCTCATTTGGACTCAGATATTTATCAGTTCTTACCTACAATACAGTATCACAAACAGTGAATTTAATAGTAAATTACTCTAACAAGCTGAAAGTGGAGCCCTATCTCTCCCGTTAGAAGGCTTTTTAAGGCTAAAGTATCCAATTAAGAAATTACACCTAAATTATTTTTATTTTTAAATAATTAATTTAGTTATTAATTAAATTAATTACCTGTGACTTGCAATGTGGAATTTTTTAACCATTTACACCAAACCACCCAAACCCATGGAGAAGAAGGTGATGAAGGACAGGACCAACCTCTGCCCTAAAACTTCTATTTTGCTTTATAGATATTATTATATTTTAAACCTTTAAATTGCAAGTTTTCCACCCTGTGATATTACACATTTCTAATCCAACTGCACATTCATAATTTGAGTTTTATTATTTAATTTTGGAAGCTTTCTCTATGCCCTCAGGTTAAATGCAGTGTTCTCGTGGGGGTCAGTGCTGCCAGCACAGAAAGTCTGAAATTCTCAGTATCCAGGAAATTTCTGGAATTTTCCTGTCACTCCGGGATTTTTCTGTCCCTTTGTCCCCTGCTGCCACCCTCGCTGTGCCCCCAGGCATGAACGACTTCAGCTACCTGCACACCAACTGCTTCGAGATCACCGTGGAGCTCTCCTGCGACAAATTCCCGCACGCCTCGGAGCTGCCCGCCGAGTGGGAGAACAACCGCGAGTCGCTGCTGCTCTTCATGGAGCAGGTGGGGCACGGGCTGGCACCGGGTGGCACCGGGGGTGGCACCACCCGGGGCTTGGGGACACGGCTCGAGGGTGGCAGGAGCCACCCCGGGTCTGTCTGTGAGGAGGGGATGGGGTGGGATGGGAATGGGGAGGAATGGGGCGCTGGGATGGGGGGGCAGGATGGGGATTTGGGGGAATTTGGGACATGGGGACACTGAGGGGGTCCAGGTGGTTCTGAGATCATGGGGATAGTGGAGAAGGGAAGTTCAGGATGGGGAAATGGGAGCTTTGGGACATGGGGAGACTGGAGGGGATCCAGGTGGTTCTGGGACCAGGGGGACACTGGGAGATCCAGGATGGGGGATTCGGGGGGTTTTGGGACATGGGGACACTGAGAGGGTCTGGTGTCCTGGGACCAGTGGGACACTGAGGAAGGGGAGTCCAAGATGGGGGATTTGGGCCATGGGGGACACTGGAGGGGTCTGGGGGTGCTGAGACCATGGGAATATGGGGAAGGGGGATTCAGGATGGGGGATCTGGGGGGGGTTTGGGACATGGGGACACTGGGGGGGTCTTGGGGGTGCTGGGATGAGGGGGGCAGTGGAGAATGAGGATCCAGGATGGAGGATTTGGGGGGTTTTGGGACATGGGGACACTGAGGGGATCCAGGTGGTTCTGGGATCATGGGGATACTGGGAAAGGGGAGTTCAGCATGGGGGATTGGGACATGGGGGGACTGGAGGGGGTCCAGGTGGTTCTGTGATCGTGGGGACACTGGGAGATCCAGGATGGGGGATTTGAGGGATTTGGGACATGGAGACACTTGAGGGGGTCTGGGGGTGCTGAGCCCATGGGAATACGGGGAAGTGGGGTACAGGATGGGGGATTTGGGGGGTTTGGGACATGGGGACACTGAGAGGGTCTGGTGTCCTGGGACCAGTGGGACACTGAGGAAGGGGAGTCCAAGATGGGGGATTTGAGGGATTTGGGCCATGGGGGACACTGGAGGGGTCTGGGGGTGCTGAGACCATGGGGATATGGGGAAGGGGGATTCAGGATGGGGGATCTGGGGGGGTTTGGGACATGGGGACACTGGGGGGGTCTTGGGGGTGCTGGGATGAGGGGGGCAGTGGAGAATGAGGATCCAGGATGGAGGATTTGGGGGGTTTTGGGATTATGGGGATACTGGGAAAGGGGAGTTCAGCATGGGGGATTGGGACATGGGGGGACTGGAGGGGGTCCAGGTGGTTCTGTGATCGTGGGGACACTGGGAGATCCAGGATGGGGGATTTGGGGGGTTTGGGACATGGAGACACTTGAGGGGGTCTGGGGGTGCTGAGCCCATGGGAATACGGGGAAGTGGGGTACAGGATGGGGGATTTGGGGGGTTTGGGACATGGGGACTCTGGGGGGATCCAGGTTGTTCTGGGATCATGGGGACACTGGGGAGGGGTCTCAAGTGGGGGGTCTGGTGTTGCTGGGACAATGGGGACACTGGGTGGGATTTGGGGGTTTCTGGGACAATGGGGACACTGGGTGGGGTCTGGAGGGTGCTGGGACAATGGGGACACTGTGTCATGAGCAGGGCAGGGCCAGGGAACCCCTAGGGGTGTCTGTAAGGCTTTGGGGATGGAGGTGACACGCTGGGGACATTGCGGGGTGGCCATGGGCACGGCAGGGTGGGGGCCCAGCGGGATGGCAGCGGGACGTGGCTGTCCCCAAACGCTGAGGTGGCACCGGGAGCGGGGGACACACCTGTGCCACCTGTGCCACGCCCTGCAGGTGCACCGGGGGATCAAGGGCGTGGTCCGGGACAGTGACACCGAGCTGGGCATCCCCAACGCCATCATCTCCGTGGATGGCATCAACCACGACGTCCGCACCGGTACCGGGACACCGAGACACGGAGGGGCGGGGTTTGGGGCGGGATCGGGATCGGGGTCAGGCTGGGAATGAGGGTGGGATAAGGACAGGGACGGGATGGGGATGAGGATGGGAATGGGGATGGGGACAGGGAAAGGAATGAGATGGGATTTGGGATTGGGAATTGCAGATGGGGATGGAAATAGGATGGCACTGGGAAAGGGGATGGGATGGGGACAGGGATGGGATTGGGATGGGGAGAGTAAGGGGATGAGGTTGGAAATGGGGATGGGACAGGCATGGGGATGGCATTGGGGATGTGAATGGGACGGGGCTGGGACAGGGAAAGGAGTGGGATGGGATTTGGGGGTGGGATTGTGAATTGCAGGTGGGGATGGAAATAGGGCTGGGAAAGGGGATGGGGACAGGAATGGGATGGGGCTGGGGACAGGGATGGAAGGGGAGTGGGATTGGGGATTGCAGATGGCAAAGGAAGCAGGATTAGGTTGGGAATGGGGATGGGATTGGGACAGGAATGGGATTGGGGATGGGAATTCGGGATGGGACAAGAACGGGACTGAGGCAGGGGACGAGGACAGGAATGGGATTGGGGATGGGAATTAGGGATGGAGATGGGACAGGAACGGGGCTGGGGCTGGGGACAAGGACAAGAACAGGACTGGGTCTGGGGACAAGGACAGGAACAGGACTGGGGCTGGGGACAAGGACAGGGTGGGGACAGCAGTGTGACACCCACCCCCTCAGCCTCGGACGGGGACTACTGGCGGCTGCTGAACCCGGGCGAGTACGAGGTGACGGCGCGGGCCGAGGGCTACGAGGCGGCCACGCAGCCGTGCCGGGTCTACTTCGAGAACGTTCCCACCCCGTGCAGCTTCCGCCTGGCGCGGGCGCGGGGCCGCCACCGGCCCGGGAGGCCCCGGCCGGGCCCGGACCCGGCGCTGCGGCTGCAGCGGCTGCGGCTCCGCCGCCTGCGCGCCCACGGCCGCGGGCAGTGAGCGGGGCGGCCCCGGGGCCGCGGGATCGGTCAGGGGGCGAGGGAGAACGGGCGGGACGGATCCAGTAAAGTTTGGGTGCGCTGCGGCTGCGAGTGTGCGGGGCTGGAGCGGCGGAGGGACCGGGAACGGGAACGGGAACGGGAATGGGAGTGAGAAGGGGACCGGGAATAGGAACGGGAATGGGAATGGGAATGGGAACGGGAACGGGAATGGGAACGGGAATGGGACCTGGAATGGTAATGGGGACGGGAACAGGAACGGGAATGGGACCGAGACCTAGAAAAGGACCGGGAAGAGGAACAGGACCGGGACCAGGAAAGGGACCGGGGCTCGATTCTGCCCCGGAGCCTGCCGTGGGAACTCGGCGAGGCCACGCCCCTCACCAGGCCACGCCCATTCCCGGTCCTTTAGTCGCGCCGCCGCAGTAAAGCCCCGCCCATTCGCTGCTGACCAGTAGAAATTCCGCTCCGAGCCGCGCCCCTCATTAGGACACGCCCATTTCCGTGGTATAAATATTCACCATGAGCTACGCTCACTGAGCCACGCCCCTTTCTGTTGTCGAGTGCTCCGCACGGCCCCGCCCCCTTCATCCCATTGGATAGCCTGGCCCCGCCCCTGATGCGCACGTGAGCGCTTGTCCTGCCCCTCCCCTCATCTCTGGGCGCCTATTGGCTGCTGCCGGCGGCGGGGGCCAATAGGATGCGGGATTCATGGGCGGCGCTGAGGGGGCGGGGCTGGGGGGACACGGAGGGGGTCCCTGGGCAGCGGGGACAATGGGGACCTGCAGCGGGGGGTGTCCCCACAGTGCTGGGGCTGCTCTGGGGGCTGCAGAGACCTGGGCGGGTCTGCGGAGCTCTGGGGACCCTGGGGACAATGTCCGGCAGGGCTGTGACACTGGGGGGGTCTCCAGGGTGGGGGTCCGTGGGTGTCCGGGCTGTGGGGTTCGGGAAGTGCCGGGCCATGGGTGCACTGGGAGGGTTCTGGGGGGCACTGGGGGGTGTTGGGACTTTGGGGACACCGAGAGAGGGTCGGGGATGGGGTCTGGGTGACCATGGGGTCATGGTGGGGCGATGGGGCACCGCCATCAGAGCCAGCACCCCCTGAGCCCCCAGGAGATGTGGGGCACCAGCGTGGGGCACCCCGAGTCCCATGGAAAGCCGAGGGGGCACTGGGGGGTTGTAGGGTACAATAAAGGGGTTGGGGTGACCTTAACCCCTTAACCCCCCTGCGGTCCTGCAGGGTGGGGGGCTGTGCCTTGCTGGGCCCTGATGCCACCGTGTCCCCCTTCCCAAATGCGGGGCTGTCCCCAGCGCTGGGCTGAGCCGTTCATGGGGGTCCCCAACACACCCGGGACCCCCATGCCACCCCCGGGGAGGCTCCAGATCGGGGCTGGGGGGGCGAGCATCATCATGGGGACCCCCCAAAGCCCCCTGGGGTGACGCTGGGCAGGACTGGGGTGTCCCCACAATTGTGACACCAACACTGCGAGGGGCTGCACCCCCACCCCACTCCCCCATCGCTGCCCCACCGCCGGGATTTGGGGGTGACAGGGGTCCCGTGCAGTGTCCCCCCGCCACTCCCCGGGCCCCCGTGCCCTGCGCTCCCCCAAATCCCCCTCCCCGTGACCCCACAACCTTCCGGGATCTCTTTACGGCATCATCGGCAGGGGCAGCAGCGCTTCCCGCTCGGCGCCTGCGCTCGCCGCTCACCGGAGCCTCCGCCGGCCTCGGCACGGCCCAAACCGGGGGTGTCCCCCCCCTACCCCTTGCTGCCACCGGAGCCCCCCAAATCCTGCCGGGCCCCCACCCTGAGCGGCGCAGAACGATGGGCTGAACGCACCCGGCATCTCGCAGGCACAGGCCGGGCTGGGGGTGCGCCAAACAAAGACCCCCCACCCAAAACAAACATCCCCTGGGGGTGCTCAGGGGGTCACCGAGTCACCCCCCTGCCGTGAGGGACCCCCCGGTTGTCCCCGAGGAGCCGCCGGTGCCGGTGTGAGGAGCGACAGCGCCGGGAGCAGCAGGTGGGGGGGGCGGCCGGGAGCGATTTTGGGGGGTGGGGGTTGGGGCCGGGCACCCCCCGAGAGAAAGGTTTGGGGCACATTGGGGACCCCCTTGATGTGCCCTGCATGGGTCTGACCCCCCAAACCCTCCGGGGGGCTGTGCCCGTGTCCCTCTTCTGTCCCTTCCTGTCCCCTCCTGTCCCCGTGTCCCCGTGCCCCCCCGGGCCCTTTGCCCCTTTGTCCTGTCCCGGGCACAGCTCGGTGCCCACGCTCTGCCCACCTTTGCCCGGGGCGGGTCGTGCCGCGGCTCCCGGTGAGTACCGGGGTTCCGGGGAGGGAGGCGGCACCCCCAGATCCTGCGGCTCTTCTCCTGTGCCCCCCACAGTTTTACCCCTTGTTTTTGGGGCACCCTTGGTGGGAGCGGCACTGGCACTGCCCTGATCCCCCTGTGCCATGCCAGGGATGGGTCTGGGGCACACTGGGAGTCTCTGCGAGGGCGGGCACTGCCCTGACCCCCATGTGCCATCCCAAAAATGGGATCTGGGGGTATCCTGGGTGGTCCCCATCCATGGCACTGTCGTGACCCCTTGTGCCATGACCAGGGATGGGTCTCAAGACACTCTGGCTGTCCCTGTGAGGGTGGGCGCAGCTCTGACCCCCTGTGCCATGCAAAAGATGAGATCTGGGGGTATCCTGGAGGGTCTCCATCCATGGCACTGCCCTGACCCCTTGTGCCATGCTAGGGATGGGTCTGGGGGCACACCAAGGGTCCCTGTGACGGTGCGCACTGCCCTGACCCCTTGTGCCATCCCAAGGATGGGTGTGGGGGCACACCGAGGGTCCCTGTGAAAGTGGGCGCTTCTGTGACCCCTTGTGCCATGGCCAGTGGTGGGTCTGGGGGTCCTCCATCCATGGCACTGCCCTGACCCTCCTGTGCCACACCAGGGACAAGTCTCTGGTCACTCTGTCTGTCCCTGACCCCTCTGTACCGCCCCAAGTTCCATCTCCCCCTGCCCACCCCCCCTATATCACCCCCTAACCCCTCTCCGTGCCCCCGCAGGTGCCCCCATGGCGTCGTTCCGCATCCGGCAGTACCAGGATCAGGACTTTGAGGCCGTGCGGGCGCTGTTTGCCCGCGGCATCCTGGAACACGCCCCGGCCGGCTTCCGGCACATTCTGCGGGCGGCGCGGGTGCGCCTGGCACTGCTGGCCGTGTTCGTGGCGGCGCGGGCGGCCGCGGGCTCCTGGGTGCTGGGGCTGGGCGCGGTGGCGCTGGCGCTGGTGCTGCTCTGGGTGCTGGTGCGCTCGCTCAGCGCCGACTACGTGCGCGAGGCGCTGGGCACCGACCTGTGCGACGTGCCAGGCACGTACCTGCGCCCGCCCGACTGCCGCTTCTGGGTGGTTGAAGAGGCCGGCACCGTGGCGGCCATGGTGGCGGCGGTGCCCACGGGCCGTGGCGAGCTGGAGCTCAAGAGGATGTCGGTGAGCCGGGAGCACCGGGGCCGCGGGCTGGCGCGGGCGCTGTGCCGGGAGGTGCTGGCGTTCGCCCGTGCCCGCGGGTACGGCGCCGTGGTGCTCAGCACCTCCATGGTGCAGGTGGCGGCACAGCGGCTCTACGAGGGGCAGGGATTCCGCAAGGTGGGCGCCTCGTACCCCTCGCTGCTGGGCACCTTGCTGAACTTCCAGATCTTTCACTACCGCTGTGACTTGGGCGATGCCAATAAGTAGGGCCTGGGTGGCGCTGCCACGGTGGCATGGCACCCCAAACCTGGCACTGCTCCGGCCCTGGCACGGCACCGTGAGCCCGGGACATGAGGCGTTGCCATGGCACTGCTGTGGCACCCGAACCCTGGCACTGCCGCTGTCTGTGAACCCTGGCACTGCTATGGCACCCCAAACCCAGCCCCAGGACACCACCCCAGCACTCCGACCCCAATCCTGGCACAGCAGCACCAGCACAGCACCTCCATCCCAGGACACAGAGCACCACCGTGGCCCCCCAACGTGGCACTGCCTTGGCACCGTGACACCGGGACATGTGGCGCCACCTTGGCACCGTTACACCAGGACGTGTGGCACCACCCTGGCACTCCAGCTCTGGGACTCCACCACAGCACTCCACCCCTGGCACGTGAAGCACCGCCATGGCACCCCTGATCCCCACCCCAGCACAGGGGGCACCTCCGTGGCCCTTCCTGGGTTTCCAGCAGCAGGAAATAAAGAGAGACCTGTGGGAACAGTGTGTGTGACAAGGGACATCTTGGGGCATGGGGACATCCCCTGGGGGTAAGGAACAGCCTGGGGGACAGTTAACACGCTGAGGGAGGACGGATACCTTGAGGGACACCTTGGTGGAACAGGGGACATCTTGGGCGACACCTCTGGGGATAAGAGGCCTCTTAAGGAACTAGGGACACACTGGGGGACAACGGAGATTGTGGGGGAGAGGGGAAACCTTTGGGGACAGGCGACACTTGAGGACAAGGCCTGTGCCCTCACCCAAGATGTCGGCGGTTCCCCTTTCCCACAGCCCTCACCCAAGATGGCGGCGGTTCCCCTTTGTCGCTGCCCTCACCCAAGATGGCGGCAGTTCCCCTTTCTCGCTGCCCTCACTCAAAATGGCGGCGGTTTCCCATTTACTTGCCCGTGCCCTCACCCAAGATGGCGGCGCCCGGCCCTGCGTCACGGCGCGACGCTCGGGGCGTGGCGCGCTGAGGGAAGCGCCGGGACCGCCGGGTCCGGATCCCGGTCTCGGTCCCGGTTCCCCTCGGCCCATCTCGGTTCCCCCATCCCGGCCGCGCCATGGATTGTTACACGGCCAACTGGAACCCGCTGGGCGAGGAGACCTTCTACCGGTGAGGGGCGGCGGGGGCGGCACCGGCCTGAGGGTGCTCGGGGGTCCCGGGGCTGCTCGGGGATCCCCGGGCTGCTTGGAGAGCTCGGGGGTGCCGGGGCTGCTTGGAGGTCCCGGGGCTGCTCGGGGGTCCCGGGACTGCTCGAGGGGCTCGGGGAGATGACAGGGCTAGAACGGGGATCCCGGAGATGGCTATGATCCCGGGGTGTGGTTATGGGGTTACTTTGGATGTTCTGGGGTACCACGGGGCTGGCTGGCGATGGGGGTCCCGGGGGATTAAGGGGGTCCCTGGGTGGACACGAGTCTTGGGGCTGGCTGGGGATGGGGGTCCCGGGATGGCTGAGGGGTCCCAGGGGTGGTTGAGGGGTCCCGGGATGGCTGAGGGGTCCCAGGGGTGGTTGAGGGGTCCGGGGATGGCTGAAGGGTCCCGGGATGGCTGAGGGGTCCCAGGGTGGGCTTGGGGTTGGCTGGTGGAGGGTCCTGTGGGTTGCTGGAGGGGTCCCGAGATGGCCCTGGCTCCTTGCGCTGGTCTGGGGGATTCCTGGGAATCTTTGGGGGTTCCCGGGGTGTCTGTGGATCTTGGGGCTCCTGAGGTTTCTTGGGGATCTCAGGGCTGGTTTGGGGATGGGCATTGTCCATGGATCTCCTGTCCCTGTATCTGTTGCATATCCATCCATCATCCATCCATTCATCCATCCATCCATCCATCCGTCCTTCCATCCATCCATTCATCCATCATCCATCCATCCATCCTTCCATCCTTCCATCCTTCCATCCATCCATCATCCATCCGTCATCCATCCATCCGTCCATCCATGCATCCGTGTCCCATCAGGAAGCTGGAGCTCTACTCCATGGAATGGGGGCTGCGGGAGGATCTCCGTGACTGTGTGGTGGCAGCTGCCCCGTATGGGGGTCCCATAGGTGCGTGCAGCCCCCCGAGCCCCCCTCCCTGAGCCGGGGCTGTGCCACCCATGGCTCAGGGACTGTCCCCTCCTTGTCCTTGTCCCTGTCCCAGCTCTGCTGAGGAATTCCCGGCGGGACAAGACCCCCAGCGCCCGCCCGCTCCTGGAGATCTACTCGGCCTCAGGGCTGCTCCTGGCCAGTGTCCCGGTGAGCTGGGGGGGATGGACAGCCTGGGTGGGGGGACAGGGCTGTGGGAGCACGGGGAACGGATGGGAGCTGCCCTGGGATGGGAGAAAAGGGTGGAATGGGTTTGGAGCAGGAGAATCCTCTCCCTGCTGATGAGGGATGGAAGAAGAGGATGGAAAAGGGTTTGGAGCAGGAAGATCCTTTCCCTGCTGATGAGGGATGGAAGAAGAAGATAGGGTGGGTTTGGAGCTGGAGAATCCTTTTCCTGCTGCCCAAGAATGGGACAGGAGAATGGGATGGGTTTGGAGCAAGCCAATCCTTTCCTGCTGATGAGGGATGGAAGAAGAAGATGGAATGAGTTTGGAGCAGGAGAATCCTTTCCCTGCTCCCCAGGAATGGGACAGGAGAATGGGATGAGGACTGGAGCCACGGGAACATCCTCCTTCCCCCCTGCCTGGGGCTGAGGGGGACATGGGGCAGTTGAGGGACAGTGCCAGGACTGCAGGGACCTGCAGAGCCGGGTCAGGTGGGGTGCTGGACCTCTGGATGAGGTGCTGGACCTCTGGATGCGATATTGGACCTCCAGGTGGGGTGTCAGTTCCCTGGATGAGGTGCTGGATCTCTGGATGAGGTGTTGGACCTCCAGGTAGGGTGTTGGACCTCTGGATGAGGTGTCAGTTCTCTGGATGAGGTTTTGGACTTTTGGATGAGCTGTTGGACCTCTGTGTGAGGTGTTGGACCTCCAGGTGAGGTGTCAGCCCTTTGGATGAGATGCTGGACTTTTGCATGAGGTGCTGGACCTCTGGATGAGGTGTTCGACTTTTGGATGAGGTGTTGAGCCTCCAGGTGAAGTGTCAATGTTGGACTTCTGGATAAGGTGTGGTGTCAGCCCTGTGGATCAGATGTTGGACTTTTGGATGAGGATCAGTCCTCTGGTTGAGGTGTTGGACTTGTGGACAAGGTGTTGAACCTCTGTATGAGAGGTTGGACCTCTGGGTGAGATGTCAGTCCTCTGGGTGAGGTGTTGGACTGTGGACAAGGTGTTGGACGTCTGGATGAGAGGTTGGACCTCCAGGTGAGGTGTTGGATCTCAGGGTGAAGTGTTGGGCCTCTGGGTGAGGTGTCCAAGCTGTGGAGAAGCTGTCAGAGCTCCGGCACCCCAGGTGTGTCCCTGGAGGGCCGTCCCTGGCTCGGGGCTGACCCTTCCGTGCCGTTCCCAGTGGAAGAGCGGCCCCCTGGTGCACCTGGGCTGGACAGCGGGGGAGGACCTGCTGTGCATCCAGGAGGATGGCACTGTCCTGGTCTACAACCTGTTCTGCGAGTTCAAGCGGCACTTCAGCATGGGAAACGTGAGGCAACGGGGTGTGGGATGGATTTGGGGTGGGATTTGGGATGGGGCAGGTGGGAAGGGACCTCACAGCCCATCCCATTCCACCCCTGCCCTGGGACACCTTCCACCATCCCAGGCTGCTCCAAGCCTGTCCAGCCTCGCCTTGGACACTCCCAGGGATCCAGGAGTGGAATTTCATCCAGATGGAATTCTCTGGGAATTCCATCCCAGCCCCTCTTCACCCTCAAACCAGGAATTCCTTCCCATAATCCCACCCCATCTCATCTTCTCCATTTCCGCCTCCTGAGATGCCCTGGGTGGGGTTTGGGGGATGCAGAACCGGGGCTGTCCCATCCCTCGGGAAGGAGCTGGGATCCGTCCCGGAGAGCAGCACATTCACTGCCTGCCCCAGCCGAGCCCCGGTGTCCCCAGCGTGTCCCCAGCGTGTCGCCAGTGTCCCCTCCCCGGCGTGTCCTGCAGGAGGTGCTGCAGAACCACGTGCTGGAGGCGCAGGTGTTCCACACGGAGTTCGGCACGGGCGTGGCCATCCTGACGGGAGCGCTGCGCTTCTCCCTCGCCACCAACATCGACGACCTCAAGCTGCGCCGCCTGCCCGAGGTCCCTGGTGGGTGACACCATGTCCCTCTCTGTCCCTCTGTGTCCCCCTTTGTCCCCCTCTGTCCTCCCTGTTCTCCTTCTGTTTCTCTGTCCCTCTGTCCTCCCTATCCCCTTGTCCTTGTTTCTCTGTCCGTCTGTCCCCAATCCCTGCTGTCCCACGTGCTCCTCTGTTTTGTCCCTCGTGTCCCCCTCTGTCCTTCTCTGTGCCCTCTGTCCTCCCTGTTCCCCTTCTGTTTCTCTGTCCCTCTGTCCCCCCATTCCCTTGTCCTTGTTTCTCTGTCCCTCTGTTCTGTCCCCACTGTCCCTCCTGTCCACCTCTGTCTACCCTGTCCCCACTTTGTTCCATGTGTCCTTTCCTTGTCCCACCATCCCTCAGTGCCCTCTGTCCTCAGTCCCCCTCTGTCTCTCTGTCCGTCCCTGTCCTTCTCTGTCTCCTTGTCCCCCTGTCCACTTCTGACCCCTCTGTCCCTCTCTGTCCCCTCTGTACTCCCTGTTCCCCTTCTGTTTCTCTGTCCCTCTGTCCCCCCATTCCCTTGTCCTTGTTTCTCTGTCCCTCTGTCCCCAATCCCCACTGTCCCTGTCTGTCCCCTCTGTCCTTCTCTGTCCTCTCTGTCCTCCCTGTTCCCCTTCTGTTTCTCTGTGCCCTCTGTCCCCAATCCCCTTCTCTCTGTCCTTCCCTGTCCCTTGTCCCCCCTGTCCCTTCTGTCCCCGTGTCCCAGGGGTGTCACTGTCCCCGCAGGGCTGCAGAAGGCCCCGCCGTGCTGGACCGTGCTGGCCCAGGACAGGGTGACCATGGTGCTGCTGGCCATGGGACAGGAGCTCTTCCTGCTGGACAACACCTCCTGCTCCGTGCTGGTGAGGCCCTTTGGGAATTGGGGATTGGGCTGCACTGTCCCCACTGTCCCCACTGTCCCTTGGGGTGTGCCCAGCTCCTTCCCCTGTCCCCTGGGATGCTCCCAGGTCCTTCTCCTGTCCCATCCCAGGGGATGCTCCCAAATCCTTTCCATCCTGGATGCCTCTGAGGTCCCCATTGGTGACCCCCCTGTCCTGACCACACCCTTGGTGTCACTCTGAGCCCCTGGTGGTGTTCCCTGGTGACCCCCCCTGTCCTGACCATGTCACTTGGGGGTCACTCCAAGGCCTCCATTGGTGACCCCCCTGTCCTGACCACACCAAATGGGGTCATTGTGTCCCCTGGTGACCCCCCCTGTCCTGACCACACCACTTGAGGGTCACTCGGAGATGCCCATTGGTGACCCCCCTGTCCTGAACCATGTCACTTGGGGGTCACTCCAAGGTCCCCAGTGGTGACCCCCCTATCCTGTCCACATCCCTTGATGTCACTCTGAGCCCCCACTGGTGTCCCCTGGTGTCCCTCCTGTCCTGACTGCACCACTTGGGGTCACTCCAAGGTCCCCATTGGTGTCCCCAGTGGTGATCCCCCTGTCCTGACCATGTCACTTGGGAGTCGCTCCAAGGTCCCCATTGGTGACTCTCCAGTCCTGACCATGCCCCTGGTGTCACTCTGAGCCCCCACTGGTGTCCCCTGGTGTGTCCCTGTCCTGACCACACCACCTGGGGGTCACTCTGAGGTCCCCATTGGTGTCTCCTGCTGTCCTCCCTGTTGTGACCCCACCCCTTGGTGTCAGTCTGAGCCCCCACTGGTGTCCCCTGTCCTGACCACACCACTTAGGGTCACTCTGAGGTCCCCATTGGTGACCCCCCTGTCCTGGCCACGCCACTCAGGGGTCACTCCAATGGTGCCCTGCCCTGACCACCCTCCTTGGTGTCACTCTGAGCCCCCATTGGTGTCCCCCGTTGTGACCACACCACTCAGGGGTCACTCCAGGCCCCCAGTGGTGTCCCCACTGGTGATCCCCCTGTCCTGACCATGCTCCCTGGTGTCACTCTGATCTCCCTGTTGGTGTCCCCATGGTGTCCCTGTCCTGACCACGTCCCTTGGGGTCACTCCAAGCCCCCATTGGTGTCCCCTGGTGCTCCTCCTGTCCTGACCACACCACTCAGGGTTCACTCCGAGGTCCCCATTGGTGACGCCCCTGTCCTGACTGCACCACCTGGTGTCACTCCAAGCCCCCATTGGTGTCCCCTGGTGTCCCCCCTGTCCTGACTGTGCCACTTGGGGGTCACTCCAAGGCCCCCATTGGTGACTCTCCTGTCCTGACCACACCCCTTGGTGTCACTCTGAACCCCATTGGTGTCCCCAGTGGTGTCCCCTCTCCTGACCCTGTCTCTGGTGACACTCTGATCCCCCGTTGGTGACCCCCCTGTCCTGACCACGTCCCTTGGGGTCACTTCGAGCCCCCATTTGTGACCTCTGGTGCTCCTCCTGTCCTGACTACACCACTCAGGGGTCACTCCAATGGTGCCCTGCCCTGTCCTGACCATGCCCATTGGGGACATTCTGAGCCCCCTTTGGTGACCCCCATTCTGACCACACCACTCAGGGGTCACTCCAAGGTCCCCATTGGTGTCCCCCCTGTCCTGACCCTGCCCCTGGTGTCACTCTGATCCCCCATTGGTGTTCCCATTGGTGCCCCTCTGTCCCTGTCCTGACCGTGCCCCTGGTGTCACTCTGAGCCCTGTTGGTGTCCCCACTGATGAACCCCCTGTCCTGACCGTGCCCCTGGTGTCACTCTGGTCCCCCGTTGGTGTCCCCATGGTGTCCCCACCGATGTCCCTGTCCCCACAGACGCCCCCCGGGCTGAGCCCCTCGGCGGGGCCGTTCCTGCACGTGGCCGTGTCCTTCACCCACCGGCTGCTGGCGCTGTTCTGCGACTCCGGCTGCGTCTGGATGGGAACGGCCTCGCTCAAGGTGAGCCCTGGCCAGAAATGTCCCTGCACCTGCAAACCCCTGCCTGCCACTGAGAATCATTAATTAAAACAAAATTAAACATCTTTGCTGCCATTGATAATAATAATAATAATAATAATAATAATAAAAAAAAAATCTTTGCCTGCCATTGGTAATAATAATAATAAATATTTCCTGCCATTGATAATAGTAATAATAATAAAAAAATCTTTGCCTGCTGTTGATAATACTAATGATTAAAAAAAACCTTTGATTGCCATTGATAATAATAATAAAAAAGTCTTTATCTGCCACTAATAATAATAATAATAATAATAATAATAATAATAAATCTTTGCCTGCTGTTGATGATAAAAAAATATAAAAATCTTTGACTGCCATTGATAATAGTAATAATAATAATAATAATAGTAATAGTAATAATAATTTAAAAATCTTTGCCTGACATTGATGATGATAATAAATAATAAAAAAATCTTTGCCTGACATTGATAATAGTAAAAAAAATGTTTTCCCCATCTTGCTTGGAGCCCTGGTTGCTCCCAGAGCTGGATCTGGAAGTTCCTGTGGGACCTTCTGGTGGCCCAGCACCCACCCCCCATTCCCAGTTGCCCCCATTCCCAGTTCCCCCCATTCCCAGTTCCCCCAGGAGTGTCCCTGACCTCTCTCCTCTCCCACAGGAGAAGTTCTGCGAGTTCAACACCGGCATCCGAACCCCGCCCAAGCAGATGGTTTGGTGAGCTGCCTGTCCCTGTCCCTGTGTCCCCTGTCCCCGTCCTCGTCCTGGTCCCTGTCCCCGTCCCTGTCCCTGTGCCACCCCCAGCCCTGTGGGACCCCCGGGTGTCCCTGTCCCCGTTTGGGGTCCCAGGGCTGTGGTTGATGTTGGGGTCCCAGGGCTGTGGTTGATGTTGGGATCGCATGGCTGTGGTTGATGGGTTGGGGTCCCAGGGCTGTGGTTGATGGGTTGGGGTCCCAGGGCTGGGGTTGATGTTGGGGTCCCAGGGCTGGGGTTGATGTTGGGGTCCCAGGGCTGTGGCTGATGTTGGGGTCCCAGGGCTGTGGCTGATGGTTGGGGTCCCAGGGCTGTGGCTGATGGTTGGGGTCCCATGGCTGTGGCTGATGTTGGGGTCCCATGGCTGTGGCTGATGTTGGGGTCCATGGCTGTGGCTGATGGGTTGGGGTCCCAGGGCTGTGGCTGATGTTGGGGTCCAGGGCTGTGGCTGATGGGTTGGGGTCCCAGGGCTGTGGCTGATGTTGGGGTCCAGGGCTGTGGTTGATGTTGGGGTCCCATGGCTGTGGCTGATGGTTTGGGTCCCGGGGCTGTGGCTGATGTTGGGGTCCATGGCTGTGGCTGATGTTGGGGTCCATGGCTGTGGCTGATGTTGGGGTCCCGGGGCTGTGGCTGATGTTGGGGTCCATGGCTGTGGCTGATGTTGGGGTCCCATGGCTGTGGCTGATGGTTGGGGTCCCGGGGCTGTGGCTGATGTTGGGGTCCAGGACTGTGGCTGATGTTGGGGTCCATGGCTGTGGCTGATGTTGGGGTCCCAGGGCTGGGGCTGATGTTGGGGTCCCAGGGCTGGGGCTGATGTTGGGGTCCCGCAGGTGCACGCGGCCCCGCAGCCGGCAGCGCGCCGTGGTGCTGGCCTGGGAGCGGCAGCTCATGGTGGTGGGCAACTCCTCGGAGTGCATCCGGTATCCTTTGGGGACAGGGACACGCCAGGGGCGCTGCCACCTCCTCTGGCACCCACACTGCTGCCCCCCTTGCTGCTCTGTCACCAGGGATGTCCCCAGGTCCTTCCCTTGTCCCACGGGGTGCTCTCAGGTGGGCTGGAATCTCCAGGTACTTTTCTGTCCCGTGGGATGATCCCAAGTGTCTTCCCCATCCCATGAGATGCTCCCAGATCCTTTTCTGTTCCCTGGGATGTTCCCAAATCCTTTCCCCATCCCATAGGATGCTTCCAGGCCCTTTTTCCATCCCATGAGATGCTCCTGAGTCCTTTCCCTGTCCCATGGGATGCTCCCAGGTCCTTTTTCTGTCCCATATGATGTTACCAGCTCCACTCTGGTTTCCAGATCCTTTTCTGTCCCATTGGATTCTCCCAAGCCCCACAAAGGCTCCCAGGTCCTTCCCTTGTCCCATGGCATGCTCCCAGGTCCTTCTCTGTCCCATGGGATGTTCCCAAGTCCTTTCCCTGTCCCATGGGATGTTCCCAACCCCACTCTGACTTCCAGATCCTTTTCTGTTCCCTGGGATGTTCCCAAATCCTTTCCCCATCCCATGGGATACTCCCAGGTCCTTCTCCTGTCCCAGGAGGTGCTCCCAGATCCTTTTCTGTCCCATGGGATTTTCCCAAGCCCCACAGTGGCTCCCAGGTTGTTCCCCTGTCCCATGCGATGTTTCCAGGTCCTTCCTCACGCCAGGGGATGCTCCCAGGTCCTTTTTCCATCCCATGGGATGCTCCCGGGTCCTTCCCTTGTCCCAGGAGATGCTCCCAAGCCTCATAAAGGCTCCCAGGTCCTTCCCCATCCCATGGGATCTTCCCAAGTCCTTTCCCCATCTCGTGGGATGCTCCCAGGCCCTTTCCCCATCCCATGGGATGCTCCCAGGTCTTTTCCCACCCCATGAGATGTTCCCAGGTCCTTCCCTTGTCCCAGGGGATGCTCCCAGGTCCATTCCCCATCCCATGGGATGTTCCCAGATCCTTCCCCATCCCTTGGGATTGTCCCAGGTGCTCCCCCATCCCATGAGATGCTCCCAGGTCCTTCTCCCATCCCATGAGATGCTCCCAGGTCATTCCTCTGTCTCATAGGATGTTCCCAAGTCCTTCCCCATCCCATGGGATGTTCCCAAGTCCTTCCCCATCCCATGGGATGTTCCCAAGTCCTTCCCCATCCCATGGGATGCTCCCAAGTCCTTCCCCATCCCATGGGATGTTCCCAAGTCCTTCCCTTGTCCCATGGGATGTTCCCAAGTGCTTCCCCGTCCCATGGGATGTTCCCAAGTCCTTCCCCCCTCCCGTGGGGTTCCAGTCTCTCCGCGCTGTCCCGGAGCCGTGTCCATGGGCATCCTTAGCAGGATCCCAGCTTTGTCCTGGATGAGGATTCCTACCTGGTGCCCGAGCTGGACGGGGTCAGGATCCTGTCCCGCAGCACCCACGAGTTCCTGCACGAGATCCCCGGTGAGTTCCCTGCCCTCCTGGGCCCCTGGGGTGTGGGATCCTGGCACAGGAATTCCCTGAGGAGCTGTGGATGCTCCATCCATGGGAATGTCCCAGGGCAGGTGGGACATGGGGCTTGGAGCACCCTGGGATGGTGGGAGGTGTCCCTGGTGGGGATGGGTGGGATTTAAGGTCCCTTCCCACCCAAACCTGTCTGGGATTCTGGAGCCAGGCTGGGAGAGCTGGGAATGTTCTCATGGAGAAAGGAAAATTCCAGGGAATCCTCAGAGTCCCTGCAGGGGCTCCAGGAGAGCTGCAGAGGGACTGGGGACAAGGCCTGCAGGGACAGGAGCCAGGGAATGGCTCCCACTGGGAAAGGGGAGATTGGGCTGGGATCTTGGCAAGGAATTGCTGTCTGGGAGGGTGGGCAGGGGCTGGGCTGGAATTCCCAGATTTGCTGTGGCTGCCCCTGGATCCCTGGCAGTGTCCAAGGCCAGGCTGGATCCACCTGGGACAGTGGGAGGTGTCCCTGCCCATAGATGGGGTGGGAATTTTTGGGATTTAAGCTCTTTTCCAACCCAAACCATTCCAGGATTCTGGAGCTCTTTTGCTCTGGGAGAGCTGGGAATGTTCCCCTGGAGAAGGGAAAATCCAGGGAGTCCTCAGAGCCCCTTGCAGAGCCTAAAGTGGCTCCAGGAGAGCTGGAGAGGGACTGGGGACAAGGCCTGCAGGGACAGGAGCCAGGGAATGGCTCCCACTGGGAAAAGGAAGATGGGGCTGGGATCTTGGCAAGGAATTGCTGGCTGGGCTGGAATTGCCAGATTTGCTGTGGCTGCCCCTGGATCCCTGGCAGTGCCCAAGGTCAGCTTAGATGGACTTGGATCCACCTGGGACAGTGGGAACTGTCCCTGCCCATGGATGGGGTGGAATTATTGGGCTTTAAGATCCCTTCCCACCCAACCCATTCCACGATCCCGGTGCTGGAGGGGATCATGGAAGGAGCTCATGGGAGCTGCAGGGCGCTGCCAGGTGCTGGCAGTGGCACCAGGTGCCACCCCCAGGCTGGAGCAGCCCCTGATCCCCGCTGTGTCCCCGTCCCACAGAGGCCAGCCAGGAGATTTTCCGCATCGCCTCCATGGCCCCGGGCGCTCTGCTGCTGGAGGCTCAGAAGGAGTACGAGGTACATCCCCCTCCCAGAGAGCCCCCCTGGGCTGGCATCCCCAGGGATCTGTGTCCCAGGGCTTCTCCTTCTCCTCGTCCTGCAGAAGGAGAGCCAGAAGGCCGACGAGTACCTGCGGGAGATCCGCGAGCAGCAGCTGCTCCCCGAGGCCGTGGGCCAGTGCATCGAGGCTGCGGGCTACGAGCACGAGCCTGAGACCCAGAAATCCCTGCTGAGGGTGAGCCAGCAGCAAGAGGAGGAGGAGGAGGGAGCTGAAAGATGAAGGATTTTCCCTGATTTCCCCCCCTGATCCCACAGGCAGCTTCCTTTGGGAAGTGTTTCCTGGATAAGTTCCCTCCGGAGGGGTTCGTGCGCATGTGCCAGGACCTGCGGGTGCTCAACGCCATCAGGGATTACCAGATCGGGATCCCGCTCACCTTCACCCAGTATCCTACTGCCTGCCATGGGGTCAGGGCCTTCCCGGGCAGCCGTGATCCCAAATGTGCCTTGACTGTCCCTGCAGATACAAGCAGCTCACCATCGAGGTGCTGCTGGACAGGTGAGAGCCCCGCAGCCCTGGAGCATCCCGAGCCTTCCCGTGGTTCCCATCCCAAATTCTGTGTGTCACAGTCCCTGTCCTAACGTCCTCATCCTGTATTGCATAGCCCAAAATCCCCATCCCACCTTCCCCGTTCCGAGGGTCCCATCTTTCAATCCCTATCCCAAATTCCCCATCCCAAGTTCCCCATTCCACAGTTCCCATCCCATTCCCATATCCAGGGGCTGAGCAGCTTCCAGCACCCCAAATTCCCTATCCCACATTTCCCATCCCAATACCTCCATCCCACATTTCCCATCCCAAATTCCCCATCCCACATTTCCTATCCCAAATTCCCCATCCCACATTTCCTATCCCAAATTCCCCATCCCAATGCCCCTAGCCAACATTTCCCATCCCAAATTCCCCATCCCACAGTTCCTATCCCAAATTCACATCCCAATGCCCCTATCCCACATTTCCCATCCCAAATTCCCCATCCCACAGTTCCCATCCCATTCCCATGTCCAGGGGCTGAGCAGCTCCAAACGCTTGTGGACCCCTCTAAATCCCCTCCGTCCCACATTCCCTATCCCACATTCCCCATTCCAATGCCCCCCTTCCTACAGTCCTCATCCCAAATTCCCCATCCCAAATTCCCTGTCCCAAATCCCCCATCCAGCATTGCTCATCCCAAATCCCCCATCCCACTTTTCCCATCCCACATTCCCCATCCCAATGCCCCCCATCCCACATTCCTCATCCCAAATCCCCCATCCCAATGCCCCGATCCCAAATTCCCCAATCCCACTTTCCCCATCCCATTCCCATATCCAGGGGCTGAGCAGTTCCCAGCACTTGGGGATCTCCCAAACCCAACCCAACTCCTCAATTCCCTGTACATGTCCTGTGTGTCCCCCTGTCCCCCACTGGTGTCCCCTGACCCCCGTATCCCCCTGACCCCTCCATGTCCCCCCCTTGTGCCCCCATGTCCTCTATCCCCCCCGGTGTCCCCTTGTCCCCCCATGTCCCCTGACCCTTCCCTGCCCCTGACCCCTTGTGTGTCCCCCTGACCACTCCATGTCCCCTGTCCCTCCGTGCCCTCTGAGCCCTCCATGTCCCCATGTCCCCCCGTGTCCCCTGTCCCCCTGTGTCCTCCTGTCCCCTCCATGTCCCCCAACCTTGTGTGTCCCCTGTCCCTCCTGGTGTCCTATGTCCCCCTGTCCCCCATGTCCCCTGGCCTCTCCATGTCCCTCTGTCCCCCATATCCCCCTGACCCTTCCATATCTCCCTGACCCCTCCATGTCCCCTGACCTCACCATGTCCCCTGTCCCCCCTGGTGTCCCCTGACCCCTCCATGTCCCCCTGAGCCCTCCATGTCTCCCTGGTGTCCCCTGTCCCCCTGTGTCTCCTGTCCCCGCTGGTATCTCCTGTCTCCCCTGGTGTCCCCTGACCCCTCCATATCCTCCTTTTCCCCCGTATCCCCCTGACCTCTCCATGTTCCTTGCCCCCTGTGTCTCCTGTCCCCCCCTGGTGTCCCTTGTCCCTCCTGGTGTCCCCTGGCCTCTCCATGTCCCCTGTCCCCCTGGTGTCCCCTGTCTGTCCATTCCCCCTGGCCTCTCCATGTCCCCTGTCCCTCCAGTGTCCCCTGTCCCCTTGTGTTCCCTTTCCCCCCATATCCCCCTGACCCCTCCAAGTCCCCTCACCCCCCTGGTGTCCCCTGTCCCCTCCATGTCCCATGTCCCCCTGTGTCCCCTCTCCCCCCTGGTATCCTGTGTGTCCCCTGGAATCCCCTGACCCCTTCATGTCCCCTGTCCCCCATATCCCCCTGACTCCCCCATATGCCCCTGACTCCTCCATGTCCCCCTGTACCCTCCATGTCCCCCTGATGTCCCCTGATGCCCCTGTGTCTCCTGTCCCCCCTGATGTCCCCTGTCCCTCCTGGTGTCCCCTGACCCCTCCATATCCCCCTTTTCCCCCATATTCCCCTGACCTCTCCATGTCCCCTGTCCCCCTGGTGTCCCCTGTCTGTCCATTCTCCCTGGCCTCTCCATGTCCCCTGTCCCCTTGTGTTCCCTTTCCCCCCATATCCCCCTGACCTGTCCATGTCCCCTCACCCCCCTGGTGTCTCCTGGTCCCCTCTGGTGTCCCCTGTCCCCCGTGGTGTCTCCTAAGCCCCATATGACCGCTCCATTTCCGCCTGTCCCCGCATACCCATATCCCCCTTTCCCTCCATGTCCCCCTGACCCCTCCCTGTCCCTCTGACCCCTCCCTGTCCCCCTGATGTCCCTGTCCCCCTGATGTCCCCGTCCCGCTGTCCCCAGGCTGGTCCTGCGCCGCCTGTACCCGCTGGCCATCCGCATCTGCGAGTTCCTGCGCCTGCCCGAGATGCAGGGCGTCAGCCGCATCCTGGCACACTGGGCCTGCTACAAGGTGAGGGGACACCCCAGGACACCCCACCCCGCCTCGGGGACACCTGGGGACGCTCCTCGCTGTCCCCACAGGTGCAGCAGAAGGACAAGTCGGACGAGGAGGTGGCCCAGGCCATCAACCAGAAGCTTGGGGACACCGCGGGCATCTCCTACTCGGACATCGCCACGCGCGCCTACGACTGCGGCCGCGCCGAGCTGGCCATCAAGGTGGGCTGGTGGCACGGGGAGGGGACGCGGGGTGGCACTGCCACCCCCCGGGTGACGAGGTGACAGCGCTGTGCCCTGGGCAGCTGCTGGAGTACGAGCCCCGGAGCGGGGAGCAGGTGCCGCTGCTGCTGAAGATGAAACGGAGCAAACTGGCCCTGGGCAAAGCCATCGAGAGCGGGGACACCGACCTGGGTGAGGGGACAGGGCGGGCCTGGGGGGGGTTGGGGTTTGGGGGAGCCTTTTGGGGTGTATTGGGGTCTGGGAGAGCCTCTTGGGGGTGTATTGGGGTCTGGGAGAGCCTTTTGGGGGCATTTCAGGGTCTGGGAGAGCCCCTTGGGACCATTTTGGGGTCTGGGAGAGCCCCTTGGGAATGTTTTGGTGTGTGGATGAATCCTTAGGGACCATATTGGGGTCTGGGACAGCCTCTTGGGGCGTTTTGGGGTCTGGTTGAATCTCTTGGGACCATTTTGGGGTCTGGGAGAGCTTTTTAGGAACATTGTGGGGTCTGGGAGAGCCCCTTGGGAATGTTTTGGGGTCTGGAGGAGCCTTTTGGGGGCGTTTTGGGGTCCTGGGGAGCCCCTTGGCAAAGTAATAGGATCTGGGGGAGCCCCTTGGGAATGTTTTGGGATTAGGGGGAGCCTCCTGGGAACATTTTGGGGTCTGGATGAATCCCTTGGGACCATTTTGGGGGCTTTGAGGAGTCCCTTGGGACTATTTTGGGGTCTGGAGGAGCCTTTTGGAGGCATTCTGGGGTCTTTGGGAGCCTCTTGGGAATGTTGTGGAGTCTGGGAGAGCCTCTTGGGACTGTTTTGGGGTCTTGGGGAACCCCTTGGGAAAGTAATAGGGTCTGGGGGAGCCCCTTGGGAGTGTTTTGGGATCAGGGGGAGCCTCTTGGGAGCATTTTGGTGTCTTTGGAGAGTCCCTTGGGAACGTTTTGGGGTCTGGGAGAGCCTTTTAGGAGCATTGTGGGATCTGGGAGAGCATCTTGGGAACATTTTGGGGTCTTTGGGGAGTCCCTTGGGAACATTTTGGGATCAGGAAGAGCCTCCTGGGAACATTTTGGGGTCTGGATGAATTCTTTGGGACCATTTTGGGGCCTTTGAGGAGTCCCTTGGGACCATTTTGGGGTCTGGGAGAGCCTCTTGGGAGTGTTTTGGGGTTTGGAGGAGTCTTCTGGGGGCATTTTGGGATCTTGGGGAGCCTCTTGGGACCATTTTGGGGTCTTTGGGGAGCCTCTTGAGACCATTTTGGGGTCTGGAAGAGCCTTTTTGGGGCATTTTGAGGTCTGGGGGAGCACCTTGGCAACATTTTGGGGTCTGGTTGAATCCCTTGGGACCATTTTGGGGTCTGGGAGAGCCTTTTAGGAACATTGTGGGGTCTGGGAGAGCCCCTTGGGAATGTTTTGGTGTGTGGCTGAATCCCTTGGGACCATTTTGGGGTCTTTGGGGAGCCCCTTGGGATCATTTTGGGGTCTGGGAGAGCCTTTTGGGGGTGTTTTGGGGTCTGGGGGAGCACGTGGAGCATCAGGGGGCACAGAGGGGATTGGGAGGTGCAGGAAAAAGCTCCAACAAAACCCTTCTGTCCCCTGTCCCTGTCCCCGTGTCCCTGTCCCTGTCCCCACAGTGTACACCGTTGTGCTGCACCTCAAGAACGAGCTCAACCGCGGCTCCTTCTTCATGACCCTGCAGAACCAGCCCGTGGCCCTGAGCCTGTACCGCCAGGTGAGCGCCCCAAAAACCCCTGAGCACCCCAAAAACATCCTAAGGGACCCCAAAAACCCCCTGAGAGCACAGCCTGTACCGCCAGGTGAGCGCCCCAAAAACCCCTGAGCACCCCAAAAACCCCCTGAGAGCACAGCCTGTACTGCCAGGTGAGCGCCCCAAAACCCCTGAGCACCCCAAAAACATCCTAAGGGACCCCAAAAACCCCCTGAGAGCACAGCCTGCACCGCCAGGCAAGCACCCCAAAAACCCCAAAACACCCCAAAAACACCCTGAGGGACCCCAAAACACCCTGAGCACCCCAAAAACCCCCTGAGAGCACAGCCTGTACCACCAGGTGAGCACCCCAAAACCCCTGAGCACCCCAAAAACCCCCTGAGAGCACAGCCTGTACTGCCAGGTGAGCGCCCCAAAAACCCCTGAGCACCCCAAAAACATCCCCAAAATACCCCAAAAACCCCCTGAGAGCACAGCCTGCACCACCAGGTCAGCGCCCCAAAAACCCCTGAGCACCCCAAAATCCCTGAGAGACCGCAAAAACTCCCTGAGAGCACAACCTGTACCGCCAGGTGAGCGCCCCAAAACCCCTGAGCACCCCAAAAACCCCTGAATAACCCCAAAATCCCTGAGAGACCCCAAAAACTCCCTGAGAGCACAGCCTGTACCGCCAGGCGAGCACCCCAAAAACCCCAAAACACCCCAAAAACACCCTGAGGGACCCCAAAACACCCTGAGCACCCCAAAAACCCCCTGAGAGCACAGCCTGCACCGCCAGGTGAGCGCCCCAAAAACCCCTGAGCACCCCAAAAACATCCCCAAAACACCCCAAAAACATCCCCAGAACACCCCAAAAACACCCTGAGAGCACAACCTGTACCGCCAGGTGAGCGCCCCAAAACCCCTGAGCACCCCAAAAACCCCTGAATAACCCCAAAATCCCTGAGAGACCCCAAAAACTCCCTGAGAGCACAGCCTGTACCGCCAGGCGAGCGCCCCAAAAACCCCCAAAACACCCCAAAAACACCCTGAGCGACCCCAAAACACCCTGAGCACCCCAAAAGCCCCTTGAACAACCCTAGAAACACGCTGAGCATCCCAAAAACCCCCGGAGTGACCCCAAAAATACCCTGAGCACCCCAAAAACCTCCTGAGAACACAGCCTGTACCACCAGATCAGCACCCCAAAAACCCCTGAGCACCCCAAAAACACTCTGACAGCACAGCCTGTACCACCAGGCCAGCACCCCAAAAACACCCCAAAAACCCCCTGAGAGCACAGCCTGTAATGCCAGGTGAGCGCCCCAAAAACCCCAAAACACCCCAAAAACGCCAGGAACCCCATAGCACCCCAAAAACACTGGACACCACAGCCTGTACCACCAGGTGAGTGCCCCAAAAACCCCTGAGTGACCCCCAAAACCCCTGAGCACCCCCAAAACACCCTGATGCCACAGTCTGTACTGCCAGGTGAGCCCCCCAAAAACCCCAAAACACCAAAAAACCCTGAGTGACCCCAAAAAACCCCATAGCGTCCCAAAAACCCCCTGAGTAACCCCAAAAACTCCCTGAGAGCACAGCCTATACCGCCAGGTGAGCGCCCCAAAAACCCTGAAACACCCCAAAAACACCCTGAGTGACCCCAAAAACCCCCTGAGCCCCCCAGAAAACCCCCCTGAACGCCCCCAAAACCTCCTGAGTAGCCCCAAAAACTCCCTGAGTGACCCCAAAAACTCCTGAGCCACCCTGAGGAGTTTTGGGAAAGCCATTCTTCCAAAACCCCAAAAGTGTCCCTTGACCCCAAAAGTGTCCCTTGATCCCTAGGATGTCCCTTGACCCCAAAAGTGTCCCTTGACCCCCTGGGTGTCCCCCTGAGCCCAAAGGTGACCCCAAATGTCCCGTTGCCCCCCAGTTCTGCCGGCACCAGGAGCGGGAGACGCTGAAGGATTTGTACAACCAGGACGACAACCACCAGGAGCTGGGCAACCTGCACGTGCTGAGGGGGTACGGCCAGAAGGTCTGTGGGGTCTGGGATTTGTGGGGTTTGGGGTCTGGGATTTGGGGTTTGGGGTTTGGGATGGGGGAATTGTGGGATTTGGGATGGAGAATGTGGGGTTTTGGGGTTGCTCAGGGTCACCAGGAGCTGGGCAACCTGCACATGTTGGGGGGGTACGGCCAGAAGGTCTGTGGGATTTGGGATTTGGGATTTGGGGTCTGGGGTTTTGGATTTGGGGTTTGGGATGGGGGAATTGTGGGATTGGGGTGGAGAATGTGGGGTTTTGGGGGGGTTTTGGGGGTGCTCGGGGTCACCAGGAGCTGGGCAACCTGCACGTGCTGGGGGGTTACGGCCAGAAGGTCTGTGGGGTTTGGGATTTGGGGTCTGGGGTTTGGGATTTGGGGTCTGGGGTTTGGGGTTTGGGGTGGGGGAATTGTGGGATTGGGGTGGAGAATGTGGGGTTTTGGGAGGGTTTTGGGGGTGCTCGGGGTCACCAGGAGCTGGGCAACCTGCACGTGCTGGGGGGGTACAGCCAGAAGGTCTGTGGGGTCTGGGATTTGGGATTTGTGGGGTTTGGGGTCAGGGATTTGGGGTTTGGGGTTTGGGGTGGGGGAATTGTGGGTCTGGGTGTGGGATTTGTGGGGTTTGGGATGGGGGAATTGTGGGGTCTGGGTGTGGGAATGTGGGGTTTTGGTGGAATTTTGGGGGTTTTGGGGACTTTCAGGGGGTTACCAGGATATGGGCAACCTGCACATGCTGGGGGGGTACGGCCAGAAGGTCTGTGGGGTCTGGGGTTTGGGATTTGAGGTCTGGGGTTTTGGATTTGGGGTTTGGGATGGGGGAATTGTGGGATTGGGGTGGAGAATGTGGGGTTTTGGGGAGTTTTGGGGGTGATCAGGGTTATCAGGAGCTGGGCAACCTGCACGTGCTGAGGGGGTACGGCCAGAAGGTCTGTGGGGTCTGGGATTTGGGATTTGGGGTTTGGGGTCTGGGGTTTGGGGTTTGGGGTTTGGGATGGGGAAATTGTGGGATTGGGGTGGAGAATGTAGGGTTTTGGGGGTGCTCACGGTCACCAGGATATGGGCAACCTGCACGTGCTGGGGGTTATGGCCAGAAGGTCTGTGGGGTCTGGGATTTGGGATTTGGGGTCTGGGGTTTTGGATTTGGGGTTTGGGATGGGGGAATTGTGGGGTCTGGGTGTGGGAATGTGGGGTTTTGGTGGAATTTTGGGGGTTTTGGGGACTTTCAGGGGGTTATCAGGAGCTGGGCAACCTGCACATGCTGGGGGGGTACGGCCAGAAGGTCTGTGGGGTCTGGGGTTTGGGATTTGGGGTCTGGGGTTTGGGGTTTGGGGTTTGGGGTTTGGGATGGGTGAATTGTGGGATTGGGGTGGGGAATGTGGGGTTTTGGGGGGGTTTTGGGGGTGCTCGGGGTCACCAGGAGCTGGGCAACCTGCACATGTTGGGGGGGTACAGCCAGAAGGTCTGTGGGGTCTGGGGTTTGGGATTTGTGGGGTTTGGGGTCAGGGATTTGGGGTTTGGGGTTTGGGATAGGGGAATTGTGGGTCTGGGTGTGGGATTTGTGGGGTTTGGGATGGGGGAATTGTGGGGTCTGGGTGTGGGAATGTGGGGTTTTGGTGGAATTTTGGGGGTTTTGGGGACTTTCAGGGGGTTACCAGGATATGGGCAACCTGCACATGCTGGGGGGGTACGGCCAGAAGGTCTGTGGGGTTTGGGATTTGGGATTTGAGGTCTGGGGTTTTGGATTTGGGGTTTGGGATGGTGGAATTGTGGGATTGGGGTGGAGAATGTGGGGTTTTGGGGAGTTTTGGGGGTGATCAGGGTTATCAGGAGCTGGGCAACCTGCACGTGCTGAGGGGGTATGGCCAGAAGGTCTGTGGGGTCTGGGATTTGGGATTTGGGGTTTGGGGTCTGGGGTTTGGGGTTTGGGATGGGGAAATTGTGGGATTGGGGTGGAGAATGTAGGGTTTTGGGGGTGCTCACGGTCACCAGGAGCTGGGCAACCTGCACGTGCTGGGGGTTATGGCCAGAAGGTCTGTGGGGTCTGGGATTTGGGATTTGGGGTCTGGGGTTTTGGATTTGGGGTTTGGGATGGGTGAATTGTGGGATTGGGGTGGAGAATGTGGGGTTTTGGGGGGTTTTGGGGGTGCTCGGGGTCACCAGGAGCTGGGCAACCTGCACGTGCTGGGGGGGTACAGCCAGAAGGTCTGTGGGGTCTGGGATTTGGGATTTGTGGGGTTTGGGGTCAGGGATTTGCGGTTTGGGGTTTGGGATGGGGGAATTGTGGGTCTGGGTGTGGGATTTGTGGGGTTTGGGATGGGGGAATTGTGGGGTCTGGGTGTGGTAATGTGGGGTTTTGGTGGAATTTTGGGGGTTTTGGGGACTTTCAGGGGGTTATCAGGAGCTGGGCAACCTGCACATGCTGGGGGGGTACGGCCAGAAGGTCTGTGGGGTCTGGGGTTTGGGATTTGGGGTCTGGGGTTTGGGATTTGGGGTCTGGGGTCTGGGGTTTGGGATTTGGGGTCTGGGGTTTGGGGTTTGGGATGGGTGAATTGTGGGATTGGGGTGGAGAATGTGGGGTTTTGGGGGGGTTTTGGGGGTGCTCAGGGTCACCAGGAGCTGGGCAACCTGCACATGTTGGGGGGGTACGGCCAGAAGGTCTGTGGGGTCTGGGGTTTGGGATTTGTGGGGTTTGGGGTCAGGGATTTGGGGTTTGGGGTTTGGGATGGGGGAATTGTGGGTCTGGGTGTGGGAATGTGGGGGTTTTGGGGAGTTTTGGGGGTTTTGGGGACTTTCAGGGGGTTATCAGGAGCTGGGCAACCTGCACGTGCTGGGGGGTTACGGCCAGAAGGTCTGTGGGGTCTGGGGTTTGGGATTTGGGGTCTGGGGTTTGGGGTTTGGGGTTTGGGGTTTGGGATGGGTGAATTGTGGGATTGGGGTGGGGAATGTGGGGTTTTGGGGGGGTTTTGGGGGTGCTCGGGGTCACCAGGAGCTGGGCAACCTGCACGTGCTGGGGGGGTACGGCCAGAAGGTCTGTGGGGTCTGGGATTTGGGATTTGTGGGGTTTGGGGTCAGGGATTTGGGGTTTGGTGTTTGGGATGGGGGAATTGTGTGTCTGGGTGTGGGAATGTGGGGTTTTGGTGGAATTTTGGGGGTTTTGGGGACTTTCAGGGGGTTATCAGGAGCTGGGCAACCTGCACGTGCTGGGGGGTTACGGCCAGAAGGTCTGTGGGGTCTGGGGTTTGGGATTTGGGATTTGGGGTCTGGGGTTTTGGATTTGGGGTTTGGGATGGGGGAATTGTGGGGTCTGGGTGTGGGAATGTCGGGGTTTGGGGGAGTTTTGAGGGTTTTGGGGACTTTCAGGGGGTTATCAGGAGCTGGGCAACCTGCACGTGCTGGGGGTTACGGCCAGAAGGTCTGTGGGGTCTGGGGTTTGGGATTTGTAGTTTGGGTTTGGGATGGGGAAATTGTGGGATTGGGATGCAGGAATGTGGGGATTGGGATGGATCTGGGAATTGTGGGATTTGGGATGGCGGGAATTGAGGAATTTGAGGTTGGGGAATGACAGGGATTTGAGATAGAGTTGTGGGATTTGGGATGGAAATGGGAATTGTGGGATTTGGGATGGAAATGGGAATTATGGGATTTGGGATGTGGGAATGTGGGGATTGGGATGGATCTGGGAATTGTGGGATTTGGGATGGTGGGAATGGCAGGATGGAGATGTGGGAATGGGGCTCGGGGTGTGGGAATGGGGACTTGCCAGTTTGCACCCCAGGGCTGTGGGGGACCGTGCCCATCCCATGCCACCTGTGCCAGGTTTGGGATCCTGCCCAGGGAGTCAGGATCTATCCAGGGATCCCACCCAAGGAATGACATGTCTGTGCCATGTCCCTGTGCCATGTCTGTACCGTGTCCTGTGCCATGTCTCCATTCCCCATGCCATCCCTGTGCCATGTCTGTACCGTGTCCTGTGCCATGTCCCCATTCCCCATGCCATCCCTGTGCCATGTCTGTACCATGTCCTGTGCCATGTCCCCATGTCCCCATGTCCCTGTGCCATCCCTGTGCCATCCCAGCGGATCGAGGGCCGCGTGGCCGCCCTGCAGAACGCCCTGGATGAGTTCTACAAGGCCAAGAACGACTTTGCTGCCAAGGTGAGAGTGCCCAGGGGACACCAGGGACACTGGGGACACTGGGGACACCGGGGACACCAGGGACAAGGTCACCTGTGCCTGCCCTGGGGACAAGGCTGGGGGAGTGGCTGCCTGTCCAGGGGCATGGCTGGAGTGGGGACATTGAGGCTGGGACAGGGACATCAAGGCTGGGACAGGGCTGGGACAGGGCTGGGATGGAGACCCTGGAATTGGGACAGGGACCCCAAGGCTGGGACAGGGACCCCAAGGCTGGGACAGGGCTGAGAAAGGGACCTCAGGTTGGGATGGGGACTCTGGGGCTGGGATGGGGACATCGAGACTGGATCAGGGACCTCAGGGCTGAGACAGGGACATCAGGATGGGATGGGGACTCTGGGGCTGGGCTGAGGACATTGAGGCTGAGACAGGGACATCAAGGTTGCGACAGGGACACCAAGGCTGGATTGGGGACCTCAGGACTTGTACAGGCACCCCAAAGCTGGGATGGAGATCCTGGGACTGTGATAGGGACCCTGGGGCTGGGCTGGGGACATTGAGGTTGGGACAGGGACACCAAAGCTGGATTGGGGACCTCAGGGTTGGGATGGGGACTGGGCTGGTACAGCCACTCCAAGGCTGTGACAGAGCTGGAAAAGGGACCCCAAGGGTGGAACAGGACCGGGGAAGGGACCTCCGGGGGAGGGGACATTGAGGCTGGGCCAGGAACTCTGGGGCTGACACAGGGACATCGAGGCTGGGACAGGGACCTCAGGGATGGGATGGGGACTCTGGGGCTGGGACAGGGACGTTGAGGCTGGATCAGGGACTCTGGGGACATCAAGTCTGGGCCAGGGCAGGGTTGGGGACGCTGAGACTGGCCCAGGGCATGGCTGAGGGCATCGAGGATGTCCCCATGTCCCCAGGCCACCGAGGAGCAGATCAAGCTGCTGCGGCTGCAGCGGCACCTGCAGGAGGAGCTGGACAAGCCCTACCTGGACCTGTCCCTGCACGACACCGTGGCCACCCTCATCCTGGACGGGCACCACAAGCGCGCCGAGCAGCTCTACCGGGACTTCCGGATCCCGGACAAGAGGTGGGGACAGCCCTGGAGGGGTCAGGGACAGCCCTGGAGGGGTCAGGGACAGCCCTGGGGCACTCAGGGACAGCCCTGGGGGAGCTGGGGGGCTCAGGGACAGCCCTGGGGGGCTCAGGGACAGCCCTGGGGGGGTCAGGGACAGCCCTGGGGGTGCTCAGGGACAGCCCTGGGGGGATCAGGGACAGCCCTGGGGGGCTCAGGGACAGCCCTGCGGGGCTCAGGGACAGCCCTGACCCCCTGTGCCCCTGTGCCAGGTACTGGTGGCTGAAGATCAACGCCCTGGCCACCCGCGGGGACTGGGAGGAGATGGAGAAGTTCTCCAAGAGCAAGAAGTCGCCCATTGGGTACCTGGTGAGAGCTTGGGTTGCCTCAGTCACCCCCTCCCTGCCCTCCCATCCTCTTCCTCCCCATTCCCACTCTACCCTCCTCTTCCTCCCCTCTCCAGCTCCACCATCCTCTTCCTCCCCTCCCTGCCCTTCCCACCCTTTTCTTCTCCTCTCCAACTCTCCCATAATCTTCCTCCTTCTCTAGAGGTCCCATTCTTCCCATCATCTTCCTCCCTGTTTCAGTTCTCTCATCCCCTTCCACCCCTCTTGAGCTCTCCCATCCTCTTCCTCCCCTCTTTATCTCTTTCCATCCTCTTCCTCCCTTCTCCATCTCTCCCATTCTCTTCCTCCCTTCCCCAGCTGTACCATCTCCTTCTCTCCTGCTCCATCTCCCCATCCTCTTCCTCCCTTCTTTTGCCCCCATCTTCTTCCCTCTCCAACCCTCCCATCCTCTCCCTCTCATCCTCTTCCTCCTCCTCCTTCTCCAGCCCTCCCATCCTTGCCTTCCCATCCTCTTCCTCCCCTTTCCACCACTGCCATCCTCTTCCTCCCTTCTCCATCTCTCTCATTCCCATTCCTGATCTTTGACCATTTTCCTTCCTTCTCCATCTCCCCATCCTCTTCCTCCTTTCTGCACCCCCATCTTCCTTCTCCAACCCACCCATCCTCTCCCTCTCATCCTCTTCCTCCCCTTTTCACCTCCACCATCCTTTTCCTCCTCTCTCCAACCCTCCCATCCCCTTCCTCCCTTCCCCAACCCTCCCATCCTCTTCCTCCCTTCTCCATCTCTCCCATTCTTCCTTCTTCAGCCTTCCCATTCCTGCTCTCCCACCCTCATCATCCTCTCTCCAGCCCTTCCACTGTTTTCCTCCCTTCTCCATCTCCACCATCCTCTTCCTCCTTCTCCAACCCACCCACCCTCTCCCTCTCATCCTCTTCCTCCCCTTTTCACCTCCATCATCCTTTTCCTCCTCTCTCCCACCCTCCCATCCCCTTCCTCCCTTTCCCAACCCTCCCATCCTCTTCCTCCCTTCTCCATCTCTCCCATTCCCATCCCATTGCTGCTCTTCCACCATTTTCTTTCCTTCTCCATCTCCCCATCCTCTTCCTTCTTCTCCAGCCCTCCCATCCTTGCATTCCCATCCTCTTCCTCCCTTCTCCAACCCTCCCACCTCCCTCCTCTTCCTCCCTTCTCCATCTCTCCCATTCCCTTCCCATTCCTGCTTTTCCACCATTTTCCTTCCTTCTCCCTCTCCCCATCCTCTTCCTCCCCTCTCCAGCCCCTCCATCCTCCATCCTCCACCTCTCGCTGCCCTTCCTCCCCTCTCCCTGCTCTTCCTCCCCTCTCCCTGCTCTTCCTCACCTCTCTCTGCTCTTCCTCCCCTCTCCCTGCCCTTCCTCCCCTCTCCCTGCTCTTCCTCCCCTCTCCCTGCTCTTCCTCCCCTCTCCCTGCTCTTCCTCACCTCTCCCTGCCCTTCCTCCCCTCTCCCTGCTCTTCCTCCCCTCTCCCTGCTCTTCCTCACCTCTCCCTGCTCTTCCTCCCTCCCAGCCCTTCGTGGAGGTGGCGGTGAAGCACCACAACCGCTACGAGGCCAAGAAATACGCGCCGCGTGTGCCGCCCGAGCAGCGCGTCAAGGCCTTCGTCCTCGTGGGGTGCGTGGGGACATCCAGGGACCTGAGGGGACATCCTGGGGGACGTCCAGGGGATGCTCAGGGAGTACATCCAGGGGACCCTTAGGGGGTATCCCAGGGACCCTCAGGGGACACCCAGGGGACTGTCAGTGAGGGGACATCCAGGGGATCCTTGGACGACATCCTAGGGACACTCAGGGGACATCCTGGGACCCTCAGGGGACATGCCAGGGATACTTAGGGGGGGACATCCAGGGGACCCTCAGGGGACATCCAGGGAATCCTCAGGGGACATCCCTGACATACTCAGGGGGACATGCAGGGGACTCTTGGGGTGGCAACCAGGGAACCTTGGGGGGGACATCCTGAGGACACTCAGTGGGACATCCAGGGGACCCTCAGGGGGACATCCTGGGGACCCTTGGGGGGACATCTTGGGGACTCTCAGGGGGACATGCACAGGACCTTCAGGGAGACATCCAGGGGATCCTTGGGGGACATCCCAGGGACCCGCAGGGGGACATGCAGGGGACTCTTAGTGTGGCATCCAGGGACCCTTGGGGGGGACATCCTGGGGACCTTCAGGGGGACATCCCGGGGACTCTCAGGTGGACATCCCAGGGATACCTGGCGGGGGACATCCAGGGGACACTCAGGGGAACATCCCGGGGACCCTGGTGGCGACATCCCAGGGACCCTCTGGGGACCATCAGGGGGACATCCTGGGGACCCTGATGGGGACATCCAGGAACCCTCGGGAGGGGACATCCTGGGGACCTTTGCAGGGACATCCAGGGGATCCTTGTGGGGATGTCCAAGGGACCTTTGTGGGGACATCCAGGGGATCATCCCAGGGACCCTCAGGGGAACATCCCAGGGATATTCAGGGGGACATGCAGGGGACCCTTGTGGGGACAGGGGATGTGGCAACACGCAGCAGAACTCCCTGTGGGGCAGCAATGGGGATTTGGGGGTGACACTGTGGGAGGCTTTGGGGACACCGGGAGCTGCCGGGGCAGTGGGACAGCGATGGGAAGGTGGGGCTGCCCTGTGTCCCCGCGCTGTCCCCTCTGCGCTGTCCCCTCACGGCTCTGTGGTGTCGCAGGGACCTGGAGCAGGCGGCCGAGGCGGCCATGGAGCGCAAGAACGAGGCCGAGATGAGCCTGGTGCTGTCCCGGTGCTCCCCCGGCACCGACGGCGCCCTGGCTGAGAGGCTGAACCGCGCCCGGGCACAGCTCCTCAAAAAGTGACACTGGGGACACGCCGGGGACATCCTGGGCACAGCCCCAGGGGCAGCCCATGGACACCACCAGGATGGACACTGGGGGGACACTCCATGGATACCCCAGGGACACCTCTTAGACAGTCCGTGGACACCCCAGGGACACCGCATGGACACCCCCATGGACATCCTAGGGACACCACCAGGGACAGCCCAGGGACACCCCATGGACACTGCAGGGATGCCCCAAGGACACCCCAGGGACACCGCATGGACACCCCATGGACATCCTAGGGACACCACCAGGGACAGCCCAGGGACACCCCAAGAACAGCCCATGGACACCCCAGGGACACTGCAGGGATGCCCCAAGGACACCCCAGGGACACCCCATGGATATCCCGGGGACACCCCCATGGACAGCCCACGGACACCCTGGGGACATCCTGGGGACACTCCATGGACAATCCCGGGGATACCCCATGGACACCTTGGGGACACCCCAGGGACACCCCATGGACACCTTGGGGACACCACCAGGGACACCACCAGGGATGCCACCAGGACACCCCAAGGACACCCCAATGACACCCCAGGGCTACCCCATGGATACCCCCATGGACACACCAGGGACACCCCCAAGGACGCCCCTATGGACACCCCCAAGGACACCGTGGGGACACTCCATGGACACCCCCAGCCCCCCTGGTGTGTCCCTGTCCCCTGGCAGCTGCTCCTGGCCGTGTCCCTGCTGGATGGGTGGCAGAGGTGGCGCCGCTGGGGACAGCGGGGTCCCCTCCCTGCCTGTTCAATAAAGAGAAGAGCTCTGTGTCCTGTGTCACCAAGGAGGGCTGGGGGCACTGGGGACACCGGGATGGGTGGGAGGGACGGGAGGGGACACACAGGGTTCAGGAGCGGCTCCAGGGGCCTGGAAGGTCATTGGGTGTCCCCAAGGGTCACTTGGGGGGACATTGTAGGGGTCATTGGGGGGACATTCGGGATCCCTGGGGGGACATTGGAGGGGTCCATGGGGACACTGGGGGGATATTGAGGAGGTCCCAGGGGGCACATTGGGCAGACGTTGGGAGGCTCCCAGGGGGACATTGTGGGACATTGGGTGTGTCCCAGGGGGTTATTGTTGGACACTGGGGGGGGTCCCAGGGGGACACTGGGGGGACATTGGAGAGGTTCCAAGGGGGACGCTGGACAGACATTGTGGGGGTCCCAGGGGGACACTGGGGAGACATTGAGGATGTCCCAGAGGGGACACTGGGGAGTCCCTGAGGGGACATTGGGGGAGGTCCTTGTAGGTACATTGGGGACTCCCTGGGGGGACATTGGGTGGGTCCCAGGGGGACACTGGGGGGTCCCTGGGGGACATTGAGGGGACATTGTAGGGGTCCCAGTGGGACATTGTGGCACACTGGGGGGTCCCCGGGGGACACTGTGGGACATTGGGGGGGTTCCCGTTCCCGCGCTATCTCGCTCGTCCGCCAGGGGGCGCCACATGCCCAGCGAGGCCCCGCCCCATTACGTCACTCCGCGCCCCGCCCCCTGGCCGCGGTGCACTCTGGGCTCGCAGAGATGGCGGCGCTCAGCGCGGGCCGGGCGGTGAGCGGGGGGACGGGACACGGGCAGCGAGGGGACAGCGGGCTCAGCCGCGGGGACTGAGGGCACGGAACGAGCGGGGACATCGCTCTGGGGGGGGACACCGGGTATGGGGGCGTCGGGCAGGGTCAGGGGGGTCAAACGGGGTCTGACCTCTTCGTTCTCTGGGCTAGGAGGGGTCATTGAGGGCTGGGACGGTGTGGGGGGGTCCGTGAGGGGTCACTGAGGGCTGGGGGGATCACTGAGGGCTGGGGGGTCCGTGAGGGGTCACTGAGGGCTGGGGGGGTCAGTGAGGGCTGGGGGGTCCGTGAGGGGTCACTGAGGGCTGGGGGGGTCAGTGAGGGCTGGGGGGTCCGTGAGGGGTCACTGAGGGCTGGGGGGTCCGTGAGGGGTCACTGAGGGCTGGGGGGATCACTGAGGGCTGGGGGGTCCGTGAGGGGTCACTGAGGGCTGGGGGGTCCGTGAGGGGTCACTGAGGGCTGGGGGGGGGTCACTGAGGGCTGGGGGGTCCGTGAGGGGTCACTGAGGGCTGGGGGGTCCGTGAGGGGTCACTGAGGGCTGGGGGGGTCACTGAGGGCTGGGGGGTCCGTGAGGGGTCTGAGGGGCGTCAGGGAGGGTTGGGGGGGGTCGGAGGGGGTCGCTGAGGGCTGGGAGGGTCCGTGAGGGGTCAGTGAGGGTGGGGGCGGTCAGTGAGGACTTGAAGGGGTCAGTGGGGGCCGGACAGGGTCAGTGAGGGGTCAGACGGGTCAAATAGGTCTGGGGGGGTCCGTGAGGGGACAGTGAGGGGTCAGATGTGTTCGGGAGGGTCAGTCTGGGTGGTTCAGACGGGTCTGGGGTTCAGATGGGTCGTGGGGTTCAGTCGGGTCTGGGGGGTCGGTGTGGGGCAGAGTGTGAGGTGAGAGCCGGGGGGCTTCACTTTGGGGTGGAGGAGTTTCATGCTGGGTTGTGGGGGTGTCATTTTGGGGGTGACACTTTTGTCTTGGGGGGAATTTTGGGGGTGGGGGGCACCCCCTGTTGGGACTCTGTGACCTGTGGGGGATTGGGGGGCACCCCCTGATGGGGCTCTCTGACCTGTGGGGATTGGGGATCCCCCTCTCTGACCTGTGGCACCCCCAGGGGCTCCTGCGTGCCCAGAGCCTCGGGGCATGGCGGGCGCTGGGCACCTCTGCCACCCTCCTGCAGCAGGCACAGGCCAAGGTGAGCAGGGGATCTGGGGGTTTGGGGGGACAAAAGAGGCCCAGGGGGGAACTTCTGACCCCCCCGAACCCCCTGAGAGGATGGGGGAGGTTTGGGAAAAGGCCTCAGGGGAGGTTTGGGTGGGATATTGGCAATTGGGATATTCCTGGGAAGGGCGATGGGGTGTGACATCCCCTGGGGACATGGCCAGTGGTGGCCCTGGCGGTGCTGGGGGGGTCTCTGAGGTTTTTCCCAGCCAGAAAATTCCCCGATTCCGTGGGAATATGGCTGAGGGAAGGGCTCAGTGTGACCTTGAGGCGCTGCCCTTCCCTCAGCTCTGCCTCCTGGCATTTCACATTTGTGCTCTGGACATTTGATTCCAGCTTATTTAAAGCTCCTCATTTGTGACTCTCAGCTTTCCTTCCTTCCCTCCCTCCCGTCCCTCCTTCCCCATTCCCTCTGGGGGTTGGAGTTTCCCTGGCATTGCTGGCAGGGAATTCCCTGGGCTGGGATTAGGGGGTCCCACAGGGAATTCCAGGCTGGGGAAGGAGGGGAGGGGTGGGTGGGACATCCCAGGAGTGATCAGCGAGGTTCTGTTGTGGTCTGGGCCATGAAAATGGGGCTTGGCAAAATTCCAGGTGCTCCTGAGGGCAGGGAGAAGCAGTGAGGGGATTTAGGAACACAGGGCTGTGCTGGGATATTGGGGAAAATTGGATATTTGAGAAATTCCTCCTGAAAAGAGAAGTGGGGAGTTCCCAACCTTGGAGAGATCTGGGTGGGATATTGGGGAAATTCCTCTTAAAATGCCTGTCCAAAATTCCAGGAGATCCTGAGGGCAGGGATGGGTGAGGGGATTTAGGAACACCAGGCTGTGCTGGGATATGGGGGAAAATTGGGTATTGGGGAAATTCCTCCTGGAAAGAGAAATGGGGAATCCTCATCCCTGGATTTGGGTGGATTATTAGGGAAATTCCTGCTAAAAATGGCTGTCCAGAAATTCCATAGGATCCTGAGGGCATGGAGAAGGAATGAGGGGATTTAGGAGCCCTGGGGTGTCCCTGGATATTGGGGAAATTCCTCTTGGAAGAAGTGGGGAGTCCCCATCCTTGGAGAGATCTGGGTGGGATATTGGGGAAATTCCTCCTAAAATGCCTGTCCAAAATTCCAGGAGATCCTGAGGGCAGGGAGCAGGAATGAGGGGATTTAGGAACACCAGGCTGTGCTGGGATATTGGGGAAATTCCTCCTGGAAAGAGCAGGGGAGAGTCCCCATCTCTGGAGAGATTTGGGTGGGATATTGGGGAAACTCCTGCTAAAAACAGCTGTCCAAAATTCCATGGGATCCTGAGGGCAGGGAGAAGGAATGAGGGGATTTAGGAACACAGACTGTGCTGGGATATGGGGTTGGATATTGGGGAAATTCCTCCTGGAAGGAGAAGTGGGGAGTCCCCAACCTTGGAGAGATCTGGGTGGGATATTGGGGAAATTCCTCTTAAAATGCCTGTCCAAAATTCCAGGAGATCCTGAGGGCAGGGATGGGTGAGGGGATTTAGGAACACCAGGCTGTGCTGGGATATTGGAGAAATTCCTCCTGGAAAGAGCAGGGGAGAGTCCCCATCTCTGGAGAGATTTGGGTGGGATATTGGGGAAACTCCTGCTAAAAACAGCTGTCCAAAATTCCATGGGATCCTGAGGGCAGGGAGAAGGAATGAGGGGATTTAGGAGCCCTGGGGTGTCCCTGGATATTGGGGAAATTCCTCTTGGAAGAAGTGGGGAGTCCCCATCCTTGGAGAGATCTGGGTGGGATATTGGGGATATTTCTCCTAAAAATGAGTGTCCAGAATTCCAGGACATCCTGAGGGCAGGAATGAAGGGATTTAGGAACACCAGGCTGTGACTGGATATTGGGGAAAATTGGGTATTGGGGAAATTCCTTCTGGAAAGAGAAATGGGGAATCCTCATCCCTGGATTTGGGTGGATTATTAGGGAAATTCCTGCTAAAAATGGCTGTCCAAAAATTCCATAGGATCCTGAGTGCAGGGGGAAGGAATTGGGGGATTTAGGAACACCAGGCTGTGCTGGGATATTGGGAAAATTCCTCCTGGAAAGAGAAATGGGGAGACCTCATCCCTTGAGAGATTTGGGTGGGATATTGGGGAAATTCCTCCTATAATGGCTGTCCAAAATTCCAGGAGTTCCTGAGGACAGGGAGAAGGAATGAGGGGATTTAGGAGCACTGGGGTGTCCCTGGATATTGGGGGAATTCCTCCTGCAAAGAGAAGGGAAGAATCCCCATCCCTGGAAAGATTTTGGGGTGGGATATTGGGGAAATTGCCAAAATTCCAGGACATCCTGAGGGCAGGAATGAAGGGATTTAGGAACACGGGCTGTGACTGGATATTGGGAAAATTCCTCCTGGGAAGAGAAATGGGGAGTCCCCAACCTTGGAGAGATTTGGGGGCGATGTTGGGGAAATTCCTCCCGAAATGCCTGTCCAGAGTTCCGTGGGATGCTGAGGGCAGGGATGGCTGAGGGGATTTAGGAGCACGGGCTGTGCTGGGAGCTCTCAGCAATCCCTCCAGGGCATTTCTGCAAGTGCTGGCCAGGACAGGGTCCCTCCGTGGGGTCAGGAGTGCTCAGGGTGGTGTCACCCCTGGGGGAACAGGGACAGGGACAGGGACAGGGACAGCTCCGTCCTGTGCTGGCTCTGGGCCCCTCAGGACAGGGACAGGGACAGGGACAGGGACAGGGACAGGGACAGGGACAGCTCCGTCCTGTACTGGCTCTGGGCCCCTCAGGACGGGGACAGGGACAGGGACAGGGACAGGGACAGCTCCGTCCTGTGCTGGCTCTGGGCCCCTCAGGACAGGGACAGGGACAGGGACAGGGACAGGGACAGCTCCGTCCTGTACTGGCTCTGGGCCCCTCAGGACAGGGACAGGGACAGGGACAGGGACAGGGACAGGGACAGGGACAGCTCCGTCCTGTACTGGCTCTGGGCCCCTCAGGACAGGGACAGGGACAGGGACAGGGACAGGGACAGGGACAGCTCCGTCCTGTACTGGCTCTGGGCCCCTCAGGACAGGGACAGGGACAGGGACAGGGACAGGGACAGGGACAGGGACAGCTCTGTCCTGTGCTGGCTCTGGGCCCCTCAGGACAGGGACAGGGACAGGGACAGGGACAGCTCTGTCCTGTGCTGGCTCTGGGCCCCTCAGGACCAGGCTCCAGGGTCTGCAGCATGTCCAGGATGGATTTGGGGAGGGGGGCTCAGCCTGGAGAAAAGGGGGGATCAGGGGGGACCCTGTGGCTCTGCCAGGAGGGGACAGCTGGGGACAGGGACAGGACAAAGGGACACGGCCCCAGGCTGGGCCAGGAGAGGTTTGGGTGTCCCCAAGGGTCCCTTGTGGGGACATTGTGGGGATTTCCCTCCTGTCCAGCCCTGCACAGCTGTGGAGTCTCCATCCCTGGGGGCATTTCCCAACCCTGTGACACTTGGGGACAATGCTCAGCGGTGGCCTTGGCCCTGCAGGGCTTTCCCAACCCAAACATTCCACGTCCCCAAGTCCCCATCGCTCCGCGTCCCCGTGGGTGTGACGTGGCTCAGGTCCCTGGGGGTCACTTTGTCCCATTTTGGGGTGACCCTGCTGTCACCTCCCCAGTCCCAGAGGGCTTTGGGGTGACCCCGCTGTGTCCCTGCAGTCGCACAGGGCTGAGGGGACATTCCAGGTGACAATGCTGCCGGGGGACGGCGTGGGCCCGGAGCTCATGCACGCTGTCAAGGAGGTCTTCAAGGTATGGCCTGGCCTGGGGACACCAGCAGCAGCTGGCCCCGAGTGTCCTTGAGTGTCCCTAAATGTCCCTGTGAGTCCCTCAGTGTCCCTGAGTGTCCCTCAATGTCCCTGTGTGTCCTGGGTGTCCCTAAATCTCCCTGCTTGTCCCTGCATGTTCCTGAGTATCCCTGAGTGTCCCTAAATGTCCCTGCCTGTCCCTATGTGTCACTTAGTGTCCCTAAATGTTCCTATGTGTCACTTAGTGTCCCTAAGTGTCCCTAAATGTCCCTCTGTATTCCTGAGTGTCCCTGTGTGTCCCTGCAAGTCCCTGCCTGTCTCTGAGTGTCCCTTAATGTCCCTGCCTGTCCCTGTGTGTCACTTAGTGTCCTTAAATGTCCCTGTGTGTTCCTGCCTGTCCCTGAGTGTCCCTGAGCATCCATGTGTGTCCCTAAGTGTCCCTAACTGTCACTGTGTGCCACTTAGTGTCCTTAAATGTCCCTGAGTGTCCCTGCCTGTCCCTGCTTGTCACTTAGTGTCCCTGAGCATCCCTAAATGTCCCTGTGTGTCCCTAAATGTCCCTTTGTGTCCCTGCGTGTTCCTGAGTGTCCCTGCGTGTTCCTGTATGTCACTTAGTGTCCCTCTGTCCCCCTGAGCGTCCCTAAATGTCCCTGGTGTCCCTGCTTGTCCTGCTTGTCCCCGAGTATCCTGCCTGTCCCTGAGTGTCCCTGCTCATCCTGCCTGTCCCTGTGTGTCACTTAGTGTCCCTGCATGTCCCTGTGTGTCACTTAGTGTCCCTGCATGTCCCTGTGTGTTCCTGAGTGTCCCCAAATGTCCCTCTGTGTCACTTAGTGTCCTTGAGCATCCCTAAATGTCCCTGAGTGTCCCTAAATGTCCCTGCGTGTTCCTGAGTGTCCCTGCTTGTCCCCGTGTCCCCCTGAGCATCCCTAAGTGTCCCTGGTGTCCCTGCATGTCCCTGAGTGTCCCTGTGTGTCCCTGAGTGTCCCTGCTCATCCCTGCCTGTCCCTGTGTGTCACTTAGTGTCCCTAAATGTCCTTGAGTGTCCCTGTATGTTCCTAAATGTCCCTGCGTGTCCCTGCCTGTCCCTGTGTGTCACTTAGCGTCTGTGTGTCCCCCTGAGTGTCCCTAAATGTCCCTGGTGTCCCTGCCTGTCCCTGAGTGTCCCTGCTCATCCCTGTCTGTCCCTGTGTGTCACTTAGTGTCCCTGCCTGTCCCTGTGTGTCACTTAGTGTCCCTGCATGTCCCTGTGTATTCCTGCCCGTCTCTGAGTGTCCCTAAATGTCCCTGAGTGTCCCCGCGTGTCCCACAGGCAGAGGGTGGGTCCCCATTCCTGCAGGGGTTTGGGATATTGGGGTAATTCCTCCTAGAAATGGCTCTGGGGCAGTGGGGGAATCCCCGTCCCTGGAGGGATTTCCAGCCCTGTGGATGTGACACTTGGGGACATCCCAAGGGTGGCCTTGGCAGTGCTGGGGTCACCTCAGAGGGGTTTCCCAAGGGAAATGTCCCACAGTTCCATCAGTGCCACTGAGGTGACCCCTCCTGTCCCTGAGCCTGGGCCTGGCTGGCTCAGGGCTCCTGTGGTGTCCCCTGTGGTGTCCCCGAGGTGACCGTGGTGGCCCTGTCCCTGTCCCTGTCCCTGTCCCAGGCTGGCAACGTCCCCGTGATCTTTGACGAGCACCACCTGAGCGAGGTGCAGAACACGGCGTCCGAGGAGAAGCTGGACCGGGTGGTGGACTCCATGAAGGAGAGCAAGGTGGCCCTCATTGGTGAGCACCTGGGCAGTGTGGCCTTGTCCCTGTCCTTGTCACCCCTTGTCCCCTTAGGCTGTGCCAGGGGAGGGTTCTGTGGGATATTGGGACAATCCCCCTGTCCTGACCCCGCTCCGTGTCCTGCAGGGAAGATCCACACACCCATGGAGTACAAGGGAGACCTGGCGTCCTATGACATGAGGCTCAGGTGGGGGAAATTAATTCATTCGTTCATTAATTAATCGTTAATTAGTTAGGGGGGAGAGGAAAAGGCTGAGGAATTCTGTGTGGGCTGGGAAACGAAATTTCAGTGGGACCCTGAGGGATTCTGCAGGGGGGGTGGCCCCAGTTGTGTCCCCTGGCACTTGGAGGGGACGGTCACTGGGGAAAAAACATTAATTATTGTTATTATTAATGTCATTATTAATTAATGAGTTATTGGGAGGCAAAACTGCTGAGGGAGCATCCCTGGCCAGGAGCTGTCCCTGCTCACCCTGGGGTCCTGCAGAGAGGGGTGACCCCGGGGACTTGCAGGGGACAGTCACTGTGGATAAAACATTAATTAATGCTATTATTAATGTCATTATTAATTTATGAGTTATTGGGAGGAAAAACTCCATAGCCAAGAGCTGCCCCTGCTGACTCATCCTTTTTCCCTGGAAATTCTGGAGGTGGTGAAGTGGCTTTCAGAATTTGTCACTGGGAAAACCCTGTTAATTAATAATTAATGAGTTATTGGGAAGCCAAACTCCTGAGGCCAAGAGCTGTCCCTGCTGACTGATCCTTCTTCCCTGGAAATTCTGGAGATGCTGGGGTGGATCCCAGAACTCCACACTGGACAAACCCCATTAATTAATAATTAATGAGTTATTGGGAAGCCAAACTCCTGAGGGAGCTCACCCTGGGGTCCTGCAGAGGGGGTGACCCCAGTTGTGTCCCCTGGCACTTGGAGGGGACATTCACTGGGAAAAAAACATTAATTATTAATTAATGAGTTGTTGGGAGACAAAACTCCATAGCCTGGAGCTGCCCCTGTTGACTCATCCTGCTTCTCTGGAAGTTCTGGAGATGCTGGGGTGGATCCCAGAATTTGTCACTGGGGAAACCCTGTTAATTAATAATTAATGAGTTATGGGTCCTGAGGGACCATCTGTTCCAGGAGCTGTCCCTGCTCACCCTGGGGTCCTGCAGAGGGGGGGTGGCCCCGCTGTGTCCCCAGTGCCCAGAGGGGACGCGGTGACCCCGGAGCAGCCCCGGTGACCCTGTCCCCATGTCCCCATGTCCCCAGGAGGAAGCTGGACCTGTTTGCCAACGTGGTGCACGTGAAGAGCCTCTCGGGCTACCAGACCCGGCACAACAACCTGGACCTGGTGATCATCCGGGAGCAGACCGAGGGCGAGTACAGCTCCCTGGAGCACGAGGTGGGACATGGGGACAGCCTGGGACAGCTGCAGTGGCACCTGCACAGAGGACAGCTCCAGGGGGTCCTCAGAGTCTCCAGAGGGGCACCAGGGAGTCCTCAGAGTCCTAAAGGGGCTCCAGGGAGTCCTCAGAGTCCCCAGAGGGGCACCAGGGAGTCCTCAGAGTCCCCAGAGGGGCACCAGGGAGTCCTCAGAGTCCCCAGAGGGGCACCAGGGGGTCCTCAGAGTCCTAAAGGGGCTCCAGGAGAGCTGGCGAGGAAGGGGGAAAAAGGGGAAAAAATGGCAAAAGGAATGGTTGGGTTTTAGAGATAGGGGTCAGGGATTATAAAACAGGGGACAAGGGATGGAGGGACAGGAGGCAGGGAATGGCTCCCACTGGGAAAGGGGAGATTGGGCTGGGATCCTGGCAAGGAATTGCTGTCTGGGCTGGAGTTCCCAGATTTGCTGTGGCTGCTCCTGGATCCTTGGAAGTGCCCAAGGCCAGGCTGGATCCACCTGGGACAGTGGGAGGTGTCCCTGCCTATGGATGGGGTGGGAATGGATGGGATTTAAGCTCTTTTCCAACCCAAACCATTCCAGGATTCTGGAGCTCTTTTGCTCTGGGAGAGCTGGGAATGTTCCCCTGGAGAAGGGAAAATTCCAGGGAATGCTCAGAGTCCCTGAAGGGGCTCCAGGAGAGCTGGAGAGGGACTGGGGACAAGGCCTGCAGGGACAGGAGCCAGGGAATGGCTCCCACTGGGAAAGGGGAGATTGGGCTGGGATCTTGGCAAGGAATTGCTGGCTGGGCTGGAATTGCCAGAGAACTCCCAGGAACTGCCAAGCCCTGGCAGTGCCCAAGGCCAGGCTGGATGGATCTGGATCCACCTGGCATGGTGGGAGGTGTCCCTGGGTGGGATGGGATGAGCTCCAAGGTCTCTCCATGATTTCCTGCTCAGCACACTCAGGTCCTGCCTGGAGCAGTGGAATCAGGGAATATTTTGGGATAGGAACACACCCCGCCCCCCGAGCACTGGGGTGGCTGCAGGGGGACAATGCCTGGCAAAGGGACAGTGACACATGGATTGTCCCTTTGGATGAACCCTGGCCAGGATGGAGACACCAGTGGGAGGAGAACTGGGCAGAAAAGGGCAAATCTGGGCTGAGATTAGAACAAATTTATAATTAAAACAAAATTATGATGAGAACAATTCAATAACTGAAACAAAATGGTGATGATGAGAATAATTTAATAATTGAAACAATTATGATGATTAGAAAAATTCAATAACTGAAACAAAATGGTGATGAGGAGAGTAATTCAGTAATTAAATCAGAATGGTGATGATGATGAGAACAGCTCAATAATTGAAACAAGATGATGATGATAATTCAATAATCGAAACAAAGGGGTGATGATTAGAAAAATTCAGTAACTGAAACAAAATTATGATAACGATAAGAACAATTAAATAATTGAAAAAAGATTATGATGATAATTCAATAATTGAAACAAAAAGATGATGATGAGAACAATTCAATATTTGAAACATAATGGTGATAATAAGAAATATAGTAATTGGAATAAAACTTTAATGATAAGAAATATTTAATTGTAAAAATCCCGATGATAGGAATTAATAATAAATATAAATATGTGTAAGAATAATAGATATACCAATACATGTAACACATAAATATGGTCAATAATAATTAATAATAATTATAATGGTAATAATAATAATAATAATGAATATTAGGATAAGGAGAGGGAAGGGGTTGTTGTTGTTGTTATTATTGATAATTATAATTATGATAATTATAATTATAATGATAGGGAAGGGAATATAATTATTATTAATAATAACAATAATAATAGGAGAGGGAAGGTAATATAATAATAATAATAATAGTAGTAAGGCAGGGAAGAGAGGCCATAGCAGGCCAGGTGTGAGGGACAGGCAGGGGTGGCTGTGCCCAGGCTGGGTGTGAGGGCCAGGCAGGGGTGGCCGTGCCCAGGCTGGGGTGGCTGTGCCCAGGCAGGGGTGGCCGTGCCCAGGCTGGGGTGGCTGTGCCCAGGCAGGGGTGGCCATGCCCAGGCAGGGGTGGCCATGCCCAGGCTGGGGTGGCTGTGCCCAGGCTGAGGTGGCCATGCCCAGGCTGGGGTGGCTGTGCCCAGGCAGGGGTGGCCATGCCCAGGCTGGGGTGGCCGTGCCCAGGCTGGGGTGGCCGTGCCCAGGCTGGGGTGGCCGTGCCCAGGCTGGGGTGGCTGTGCCCAGGCTGGGGTGGCCATGCCCAGGCTGGGGTGGCCGTGCTCAGGCTGGGGTGGCTGTGCCCAGGCTGGGTGTGAGGGCCAGGCAGGGGTGGCCGTGCCCAGGCAGGGGTGGCCGTGCCCAGGCTGGGGTGGCCGTGCCCAGGCTGGGGTGGCCATGCCCAGGCTGGGGTGGCTGTGCTCAGGCTGGGGTGGCTGTGCCCAGGCTGGGGTGGCCGTGCCCAGGCTGGGGTGGCTGTGCCCAGGCTGGGTGTGAGGGCCAGGCAGGGGTGGCCGTGCCCAGGCTGGGTGGCCGTGCCCTCCTGTGACATCCCCGATGTCCCCAGAGTGCCAAGGGGGTGATCGAGTGCCTCAAGATCATCACCAGGGCCAAGTCCCAGCGCATCGCCAAGTTCGCCTTCGACTACGCCACCAAGAAGGGCCGGGCCAAGGTCACAGCTGTGCACAAGGCCAACATCATGTGAGTGCCACTGTCACCCTCAGCTGTGCGGTGTGACCGCAGTGTGACCTGCCAGTGTGACCTGCCAGCGCTCCAGGACACCTGGGAGGGACCTGCAGTGGAGGAGAGAGGGAAGGGCTGCAAGGTGGAAATAAAAGATTGGGGTGAGGGCTTGGGAAGGAATTCCTGGCTGGGATGGAATTCCCAGATTTGCTGTGGCTGCCCCTGGATCCCTGGCAGTGCCCAAGGCCAGGCTGGAGCAGCCTGGCATGGTGGAAAGTGTCAATAAATTTCAAGGTCCCTCTCCACCCAAAGCACTCCAGGACTGTGGAGCCCCTCTGGTCTGGGAGAGCTGGGAATGTTCCCCTGGAGAAGGAAAAATCCAGGGAATGCTCAGAGTCCCTGCAGGGGCTCCAGGAGAGCTGGAGAGGGACTGGGGACAAGGCCTGCAGGGACAGGAGCCAGGGAATGGCTCCCACTGGGAAAGGGGAGATTGGGCTGGGATCTTGGCAAGGAATTGCTGGCTGGGCTGGAATTCCCAGAGAATCTGTGGATCCCTGGCAGTGCCCAAGGCCAGGTTGGACACTGGGGATTGGAGTGAGGGAGATGAGGATTTCCTTGGGATTGGAGTTTTTCCCTCACTCTGCTCCCAGCCAGGAGTGAGCAGACACTGCCCTGCTGCTGCTGATCAGATTTATTGATAAATCAGTGCCCAGATATTCCCAGGGCAGCATCTCCATAACAACCCTGTCCCCAAGGATTGTGGGATCATTGGCTTGGGGTCATTCCTGCAGAATCCCAGGCTCTGGAATCATTGATGGGAGCCCCTGGACAGCTCCACCTGGGACAAATCCCCTTCCCATCAGGGAGAGTGGGGGGGAAGCAGCATGAGGAGCCCCAAAGGGCATCCCAGATCCCAATTCCTGCTGGATCCCTGCAGTTCCTGCTGGACCCTGCAGCCTTTGGGATTTCCCTGCTGTCCCCAACCCTTGCTGGTGTTCCCTGTGCAGGAAGCTGGGGGATGGGCTGTTCCTGCAGTGCTGTAAGGAGGTGGCCGAGCTGTACCCCAAGATCAAATTCGACACCATGATCATCGACAACTGCTGCATGCAGGTGAGCCACAGCCCTGAGTGTGTCCCCATCCCTTGTCCCTGTCCCTGCTCCCTTCCCAACCCTCTCTGAGCAGCTGGAACCTCCAGGCCTTGGCACACCGAGCCCACCTGGCCCCAGAATTGTCCCCTGTGCCAGGCAGGAACCCCCCCAGCATTCCCAGCTCTGTCTCACCTGGCCTCTGGGGCCATCTCAGTGCTGCTCCTGGGGGGAATTAGGGGGGACCTGGATTCCTGCAGCCTCACTGGGGCTGGGCATGTTTCTTTCCCTAAAAATTCCCCTTTAAATCCCTAAAAATTCCCCTTCACATACCTAAAAACTCCTCAATCCCCTCTCTGCTGCCCCAGGTTCCTGCAGCCTCACTGGGGCTGGGTGTGTTTCTATCCCTAAAAATTCCCCTTTAAATCCCTAAAATCTCCCCTTTATATCCCTAATAATTCCCCTTTGTATCCCTAAAGATCCCCCTTTAAATCCCTAAAAATTCCCCTTTAAATCTCTAAAAATTCCCCTTTATATCCCTAAAAATTCCCCTTCAGTCCCTAAAACCTCCCCAGTCCCTCTCTGCTGCCCCAGGCAGTTGTGCCAAGCATGGAATGATCAGGGTTGGAGACACCTCAGATCTCACCCAGCCCCACCACACCCGGGCTCTGCCCCCTGTGCCAGGGTGGGGCTGAGCCTCCCCCCAGCTGTTCCAGGCCTCAGAGCCCCATTCCCATGCCATTCCCATGCCAGCTGGTGCAGAACCCATACCAGTTTGACGTCCTGGTGATGCCCAACCTGTACGGGAACATCGTGGACAACCTGGCGGCGGGGCTGGTGGGCGGCGCGGGTGTCGTGCCCGGCGAGAGCTACAGCGCCGAGTACGCCGTGTTCGAGATGGTGAGCAGGGATGGGCACCCCTGGGCCACCCCAGGGCGGCATCCCCGAGGCTGGCAGGGTGGCACCGCCCTGTCACCGTGCCCTGTGTCCCACAGGGAGCCCGGCACCCCTTCGCCCAGGCCGTGGGCAGGAACATCGCCAACCCCACGGCCATGCTGCTCTCGGCCTCCAACATGCTGCGGCACCTCAAGTACGTGCCGGGCTCCCAAGGGGGGTTTGGGGGGGGTCTGGGGGGGCTCCTGAGGGGCTGACCCCCTGCTTGCCCCCCTTTTCCAGCCTGGAATACCACTCCAACATGATCTCGGACGCGGTGAAGAAGGTGATCAAAGGTGGAAAAGTGAGTGTGGGACACAGGGTAGGGCTGGTGGTGCCTGGGTCACCTTCTCTGGCTGCTTTCTTCTTCCCAGCTGCAATTCTGGTTCCTCTCCTCTTCCCAGCTGCAATTCTGGTTCCTCTCCTCTTCCCAGCTGGAATTTGGGTTCCTCTCCTCTCTCCAGCTGCAATTCTGGTTCCTCTTCTCTCTCCAGCTACAATGCCAGGCCCACAGCTGTGTCCAGCCCCTGTGGTCGTGTCCTGGCCCAGGAGGGATTTCTGGCAGGGCTGGGGGATCCGCCATGGCCTTGTCTCCATTTGGGTTCTTGGCAGGGACCTTCCACGGCCCCATTCCCACGCCAGGTCCTGGCAGGGCTCTCAGGGACCTCTCCATGTCCCCATGTCCACCCCAGGTCCTGGTATGGTTCACAAGGGATGTTCCACAGCTCTGTTCCCACACCAGGTCCTGGCAGTGCTCTCAGGGATGTTCCACAGCCCCATCTCCACCCCAAATCCTAACAGGGCTCTCAGAGATCTCTGCATGTCCCCATTCCCACCGCAGGTCCTGGCAGGATTCTCAGGAACCTCTCCATATCCAGATTCCCACCCCAGAGTTCTCAGGGACATTCCACAGCCCCATTCCCACCCCAGGGCTCTGAGGGACCTGTCCATGTCCCCATTCCCACCGCAGGTCCTGGCAGGATTCTCAGGAACCTCTCCATATCCAGATTCCCACCCCAGAGCTCTCAGGGACATTCCACAGCCCCATTCCCACCCGAGCTCTCAGGGACCTGTCTGCGTTCCTGTTCCCACCACAGGTCCTGGCATGGTTCTCAAGGGACATTGCACAGCCCCATCTCCACCCCAAATCCTAACAGGGCTCTCAGGGATCTCTCCATGTTCCCATTCCCACCACAGGTCCTGGCAGGATTCTCAGGAACCTCTCCATATCCAGATTCCCACCCCAAGGCTCTCAGAAACATTCCACTGACCCATTCCCACCACAGGTCCTGGGAGGACTCTCAGGGATGTTCCACAGCCCCATCTCCACCCCAAATCCTATCAGGGCTCTCGGGGATCTCTCCATGTCCCCATTGCCCCCACAGGCCCTGGCAGGGCTGTGGAGGGTCCCTGCTGCCTCTGCCTGCTCTCCTGTCCCTGTGCCAGCCGTTCCCCCGTTGTTCACCAGAGCCTTTCCCCGTTTCTCCCCTCCCTGTGTTGGATTTGCAGGTCCGGACCCGGGACCTGGGCGGTTACTCCACCACCTCCGACTTCGTCAAGTCCGTCATTGACAACCTGCACCCCAACTATGGGGCTTAGGCCCCCCTGCACCCCAACTATGGGGCTCAGGCCCCCCAGCAGCTCCCCCTGCACCCCAACTATGGGGCTTAGCCCCCCCCAGCGCCTCGGCCCCCTCCCCAAACCCCTCCCACCCCACCGGGAGGAGCCCCAGGAACCTTCACCCTTCCCCATCCCCACAGGAGGCGACCAGTGCGGAGTTTGGGTTTGCTGGGTGGTTCTGGGGGGATGTGGCAGCGACCCAAAATCATTGGCAGCTCCTTGGGACATTGGGACCACCCACCATGGCTCTGGGACCCCCAATTCCCATGGGATCCCCATTACTGGATTATCATTGCTGTGGGACCAGTGGGATGCCCAGATCCCTGTGAGACCAGGACCTTGGACTGGGGGACCCCATTCCCATGGGATCCCTGACTGTGGGACCCCCCCCCTTTTCTATGGGGTCATTTTGACTGTTGGACCAGTGGGATTTGTGGGATCCCTGTGAGAACAGGACCTCAGACTGTGGGAACCCCATCCCCACAGGACCCTTGTAACTGTTGGACCAGTGTGGGATTTTTGTGGGACCCCAGTGACCCCATTCCCGTGGGGCCCATCCCATGCAGCTTTCAGCAATAACCAGGGTGCCGTCCCCCACCCTGCACCCCCTTGGCAGCTGCTGGCACAGGGTCCCCATGCCATGGGGTGACCCTGGAACACTCCAGACCTGGCACAGGGTGGGGGGGTGACCCTGTGCCCCCCAATCCATGGGAATTGGGGAGCTGGGAGCCGATCCCGTAACGCTGTGCCCGTGGGGCTGGGCCTGGTGCCACTCCGGGCTGTGCCATCGTGTCATGCTCTGTACTCTGCTTTGCTAATAAAGGGTCCAACGCTTCCCTGCAGCCCTGCCCTGCCCTGGGGGGACCCGGGGCAGCTTTTGGGGTGCTGAGCTGGGGGGGCAATGCAGCCCTGCCCTGCGGGCACCTGGGGCTGCTGAGCTGGGAGGCCATGCTGGAACCAGAGCCCACACCGGACCTTGGGGCAGAGGGCTCAGCAGCCCCTCCCTGTGTCCCCAAGGCACAGGACAGTTTTGGGGGTGCAGAGGGCTCCAGGGAGCCCAAGCCCCAGTGCCACAGCCCAGCCTGGGGCCGGGGGGACCCCGGTTTTGCAGGTCCCCCGTTGGTGCCCCCCTAACCTCCGGTCTCCTTGCAGGTGCGCACGGCGGACATGGGGGGCTACTCCACCTCCATGGATTTCACCCAGGCCGTGATAGATGCCCTGGAGGTGCAGTGACCTCAGCCCTGCCCCTGGTGTCTCCAATAAAGTGGCCTCAGGTGTGACCGTGCTGCTGTCAGTGTCCCCCGGGCCGGGCAGGCTGCTGGTGACAGGGTGACCCCCGTGGGGACAGCCTGGGCACCCCCTGCCAGCCACGGAGCACGACAGGAGGGATCAGCAACAACCTCAGCCCTTTATTGGGGTTTGGGCAGCCCTGCACTGCACAGGCAGGAGGGACACGGCCTGGGGACAGCCCCACACGGCCGTGTCCCCAAGGAGGGGACACAGACACGGCCTGGGGACAGCCCCACAGCCCAGGCCCCAGGGAAGGGACAGGGGTTGGAAGTTCCACTCTGTAAGGCACAGTCCCGGGGCTGCTGCTGGCCACAGGGACTCACCCAGGCCACCAGGGGCTGTGACACGTTCCAGGTGGCCACGGTGGCACAGGACACAGCTGGGGCCACCAGGGGAGCAGGGGAGTGGCCACTCCTGGCTCCTGCCTGTCCATCAGTCTGTCAGTCCGTGTGCTGACTGATCTCTGCTCCCTAATCCTCCTCTGAGTCCTGTGCCACTGCCTTCTTCTTCTTCTTCTTTTTCTTCTTCTTTTCCTCCTCCTCCTCCTCAGGCTCTACCACGACTTTCCTTTTCTTCTTGGGCAATGGCTCCTCCTCTTCCTCCTCCTCCACCCCGTTCTCCTCGGGCTCTGCCTCTGCTTCTGACTCCTCTGGCTGCTGCTGCTTCTTCTTTTTCTTCTTCTTCTTGGCACCCACATCGTTCTCCTGCGGGGAGGGGAGCCCCACATCAGCTCTGACCCCATCCTCCCCTCCTGGGGCACAGAGACCCCTCCAGGACCCCCCAAAAGGGTCTCACCCCCTCCCCTCACCTCTGTCTCCATCACAGAGTTCTCTGCTGCCTCCTCAGCAGCTGCTGCCAGCGCCTCCAGCCGCCGCTTCTCCCTCTTCTTCCTTTTCTTCTCCTTCTTCTCCTGCCTCCTCTTCACCTCAGCCACCACCTCGCTGGCCTGGGGACACGCAGGGGACGTGAGCCAGGGCAGGGTCCCGGGGTTCGTCCCCACACCCGGCCCTGGTCGGATCAGACTCATTAAATCAGTCTTTGGCCTCCACAGTGGGTCAGGATGGCACAGTGACATCACCTCCGACAGGGCCCTCACCTTCATCTTCATCCCCCAGCACCTCAGCATCATCTGCCTCACCAGAGCATCTCACCATTACCTTCATCCCCTCCAGCATCACCTTCATCACCACAGGCTCTCTGCTTCATCCCCCCAGCACCTCAGCAACACCCTTATCACCAGAGCATCTCACCATCACCTTCATCACCCCAGCATCTCACCTTCACTTCATCCCTCCAGCATCTCACCATCACCTTCATCACCACAGGATCTCGCCATTATCAACCCAGCACCTCACCATCATCTTCATCACCTCCACCACCACCTTCCACCATCCCAGCACCTCCACCCCCTTTACACCTCCCATTCCCAATCTCCATCCTCTGGTACCTCGTTACTGCCATCTTTATCTCCCCTAAGGCCTCACCTCCATCATCTTCATCACCCCAACACCTTCATCATTTTCATCTCAGCACCTCACCTCCGTCACTTCCTTCACTCTTCCTGCACCTCACCTCCATCTTCATTCCCCTGGCACTTCACCATCTTCATCTCCCCCAAGAACTCACCTCCTCCTCCATCTCTCCCACAGCCTCCATTTGTCACCCTCACCCCTCTTCTTCATCCCTCACCATCCCCACCTCCTCCTCCTCACCTCCACCACGGCCTCCTTCATCACCTCCAGGTTCTTGCGGGGCGGCTCCCCGGTCTCGTAGAAGGCCAGGCGCTCCTCCACCTGCTCCCGCAGCTTGTCCCCAAAGACACTGGTGGGGACCTCTGTGGGGAGGGCACAGGGGGGGCTCAGCACTGACCCTGCACCCCCAAACCCCCCCGAGAGCCCCCCGTGCTCTGCTCAGCCCACAGGAGTCACCATTCACCGGGGTGAGATGCTGTTGACGAAAAATGTTCCCATCACGGCAGAGCGGCCCCGAATGCCCTGAGTGCCCTCCTGTGCCCACCTGGCACCGAGTGACAGTGCCCACCATGACAGTGCCCACCCTGTTTGTGCCCCCCAAAGCCCCCAGCCCACCTGAGAAGCAGTCGATGCGTGAGGCGATGGTGCACTTGTTGGCCAGGTAGCGCGAGATCCGCCCCTTGTTCTTGGCGGCGGCGCGCCCGATGAAGGTGGAGTGGAAGATGAGGCCGTACTTGGGGGTGTTCCCCCGCGTCTTCAGCGCCCTGCGAGTGCCCAGGGAGGGGTCAGGACCCCCGAGCGCCACCCCCACCCCGGACAGCCCCTCCCCAGCCCGCCGTGCTCCGGGGGTCGCTCAGACTGGGGCTGGCTGCTCACCCCCAGCGGGTCACAGCCGCTGCCCCACGGCCGCCATCACCGCGACCGCCCTGGGTACCTGAACAGGGCCTTCTCCGCCCCCAGGATCTGCACCGTCGATGCCGGGTACTTGGCCAGGTTGGTCAGGCTGCCAGCGTGCGAGATGAGGCGGGCACCCACCTGGGGCACAGCACAGAGGGGGTTACAGGGGGCTCTGAACCCCCCGAGGGCACAGGGAGTCCCCCCGGCCGGGATCAGCAGTGGAAGTGTCAGCAGCACAACTCAGTGGATTGACAGATTCACTCTGACATCATCTCCAAGCCGGGGAGGTGACAGGGGGGACACTCTGGGGACACTCACCACCTCCCCGATGAGAGCGGACAGGCTGGGGGCCACCTGGCTCATCTTGGAGCGCAGGTACTCCTGCAGCCCCTTGCGGTAGTCGGACAGCGAGATGACGCGGCGCGAGAAGCTCTCGATGTTGATGAGGTCCAGGGGAGAGATGTCCATGCCTGGCGGTGGCACGGGGTCAGTGGCAGGGCTGGGCACCTGGCCAGGCCCCCCTGGTGCCCCTGAGAGCCTTTCTCACCCATGGAGGAGCGGGAGGCCTCCAGGATGGCCTGGGCCTTGGCGCTGTCCATGACGATCTCCTCCAGCCCCTCGAGGCTCTCCTCGCTCAGCTCGCGGCGGTTCCCGATGAATTTGGCCACCCGGCAGTACATGGAGTTCTCGGGGACGATCTTGATCAGCTCGGGGAAGTGATACCCGTACCACTCCCTGCGGGGACAGCGCACGGTCACTGCTGCCACCCAGGCCCAGCCGGCTCTGCGTGTCCCCACCACGTCCCCAATGTCCCCCCTGGTCCACGCCATGGCCCTGAGGCCCGGCCAGTGTCCCCTGGGGAGCTGCTGTCCCTCCCTGGTCTGTACAGGCAGCCGGAGCAGCAGCAGCTGCCTGTGGTAAGCATGGGGAGGGGAAAGGGGATCCCCGAACCCTTCAAACCCCCCAAAACCCATCCCCACCGACCGGACGCGCATGGAGAACGTGTTGATGTCCTTGTCCAGCTGGTCCAGCAGGCTGATGGACTGGATGATCATGTTGTCCACCCGGTGCACGTTGAACTTCACCTTGGCCCGGGAGTAGCTGTGGCCGAGCCCCAGCTGGGCCTTGGCCGCCGACTGCGCCGTGAGGCCCCGGACCAGGGCCGGGAAGTGCAGCCGGATCCCTGCGGGGACACGGGGGACAACGGTGCCACCACGTGCACCCCAGGGACACCTCACAGCCACAGCACCGCGTCCCCCCACTCCTTACCCCTCCCAGCACCCCAGAAACGTCCCCTGTCCCCTCTGTCCCCTCTCACCTCGCATGAGCTCGGCCACGACGCCCCCGGTCTGGCACTGCACCCCCAGCTCCTCCTGCACGGCCGCGCCCATCTTGGCATCGCCCACCCCCAGCACCACCTTCTTCCTCTTGGGGGGCAGCGCCGTGTCCAGCAGCAGCCGCAGGTCCTCGTGCAGGACTCCTGCGGGACAGGGGGAGCTCAGCGCGGTCCCCGCGGTCCGGGGGGGGGGTTCCCGGTGTCCCCGGCCCCGCCGCGCTCACCCTCGGACACGGCGTTCATGTTCTCCAGCGCGCTCTGCGCCGAGCGGAACGGCGAGAACGCCACGAGCTTCACCACGTTGTGGAACTTGCCCAGCGTGAGGACGCTCTCCTCCACCTGCAGCCGGGGGCAACCGGGACGGGGGCTCCGGTCACACCGGGCACGGGGAACGGCCCCGGCACCGCCACCCCCCCGCCGGTTCCCCCCCGCCTCCCCGGTCCTTCCGCCTCTCTCCATCCCCGCTCCCGGTGTGTCCTTTCCTGTCCCCCCCGTCCCCGGTACCCGTTCCCGCCTCTCCCCCCCATTCCCCTCCCGTTCCTCCCCGCTCTCGCCGTTGCGGTACCTGCGGCAGCAGCAGGCCGATCTCCTCCACCTCCCGCACGGCGAACAGCGCGTACCCGGCCGCATGTTCGAACAGCACGTGCAGCAGCACCTGCGGCACCGAGGGCTCCGCTCACCGGGGGAGGCACCGGGGCCGCGCTCCCGCCCATCCCCGCGCCCGGCCCGGCCCGATGCGGCTCCCCCGGCCTCCCGCCGGTCCCGGCGCGTCCCGATACGGTCGGAGGGAGCTCCTGGGTCCCTCCCCACGCCCGATGGCGGCCGATGCGGCCCGGGCCCGTCCCCTCACTCACCATCGTCCTCCCGCCGCCGCCGCCGTCCGGAACTGACGCGCTCTCCCCGCCGGAACCCCGTCTCCTCCCTCCTCCACCAATCAGCGCCCACTGCGCCGCGCCCTCCGCCAATCACCGCAAGCCGCCCTCAATGGGCCCGCCCCGGAGCCAATCAGGCAGAGGAGGGACTAACCCCGCCCCCTCAGCGGCGCCTGCCAATCAGAGCCGGGAGGAGGCGTTCCTTCCCGCCTTTTCCTGCGCGCCAACCAATGGGAGCCTCGCGCGCGAGCCCCTGCCCCGCCCCTTCCCGCGCTGCTCTGTGCGCGCGCGGCCGCACGTGGCGGGAGCCGCCCCCCCACAATGTCCCAATGTCCCCGCGGTGCCACCCCCGGACCCCCAATGGCCCCGCGGTGACAACCCTGAACCCCCAATGGCCCTGCGCCCCCTCCCGGTGCCCTCTGGGGACCCTCAGTGCCCTCCAAGTGTCCCCTGGTCCCACCCGAGACCCCCAAATGTCACCCAGAACTCCCGGTGCCACCCCAGGATCCCCAAATGTCCCCTTGGTTCCATCCTGGAGCTCTCTGTGACACCCCCGGGGTCCTCAGTCCCCTCCGGGACTCCCAGTACCCCTCTCGAATCCCTCCTGTGACCCCCGGTCCCCTTCCGTGACCCCCCAGTCCCTTTTATGCTCCCCCGTGTCCCCCCCCAGTGTCCTCCTTGTGTCCCTTCCCGTGTCCCCTCCCAGTGTCCCCGCCCGGTGCCCGGTTCCAGGCGCAGGCAGCGCGTCCAGGGGAGTTTTATTGGATGCCGGGAGCGCGGGGGGATCCGGGGGGTCCCGGGGGGTTCCGTAGTGTCCGAGAGCAGCGCGGGGGGCCCGGATCCCCCCGGGGGAAGCGGCTCCGGCTCCCGCCGCGAGCGGGGCCGGGCAGGGGGGAGCGAACGGAGGGTCCCGAGGGAGGGGACGGCGGGCCGGGGTCCCGAGGGAGGGGACGGCGGGCCGGGGTCCCTCGGGCCGGTCAGGCCACGAAGTGCTGGCGGAGGTGCTGCAGCAGGTCCGGGGTGAGCAGCACCCGGTGCGCCTGGCCGTGCCCCGGAGCGCACGGGATCGTCACCCGCCCGCACAGCGCCGGGCCCTGCGCCTGCTCCTGCTTGGCCTGCGGGGACAGCCACGCGCTCAGTGTCCCCAAGGGGACAGTGACACCCTCACAGTGTCCCCAAGGGGACAGCCACACGCTCAGGGTGTCCCCCAAGGGGACAGTGACACGTTCACAGTGTCCTCCAAGGGGACAGTGCCATGCTCACAGTGTCCCCAAGGGGACAGTGACACCCTCACAGTGTCCCCAAGGGGACAGCCACATGCTCACGGTGTCCCCAAGGGGACAGCCACACGCTCACGGTGTCCCCAAGGGGACAGTGACACCCTCACAGTGTCCCCAAGGGGACAGCCACATGCTCACGGTGTCCCCAAGGGGACAGCCACGCGCTCAGTGTCCCCAAGGGGACAGTGACACCCTCACAGTGTCCCCAAGGGGACAGCCACACACTCACGGTGTCCCCAAGGGGACAGCCACATGCTCACAGTGTCCCCAAGGGGGTGGGACCTGGGGGGCGGTGCTGGGGTGGAGCAGGGGGTCCTCACCCACCCCATCCCCCGGAATGGGGGATCCCTCAGGATTGGAGTTTGGCAGAACAGGGGGTGCCTCAAAATTGGGGATTGGGAACAGGGGCACCTTGGCATGGATTGGGGCCCCTCAAGAGTTGGAGTTTCTTGGGATTGGGGTTCCTCAGGTACAGGGGATCCCTTGGGACTGGGGTCCCTCAGGATTGGGGTCACTCAGAACTGGGGGACTCTCAGGAAGGAGAGTTTTTGTGACTGGCATCTCTTGGAATTGGGGTTCCCTCAGGATTGGGTGTTCCTCGTGATTGGGGTCCTTCAGGACTGGGGGTTCCTTGAGATTGGGGTCCCTCAGGAATAGGGATTTTTGTGACTGGTGTCTCTTAGAATTGAGTTCCCTCAGGACTGGCGATCCCTTAGAGATTCAGGGTTCCTTGGGACTGGGGTCCCTCAGAACTGGTGGACTCTCAGGAATGGGAGTTTTTGTCACTGGCGTCTCTTGGAATTGGGGATCCCTTAAGATTGGGGTCCCTCAGGATTGGGGGTTCCTCCAGGATTGGAGTCCCCTGGAATTGGGGGGCTCTCAGGAATGGGGGGATTTTGTGACTGCCATCTCTTGGAATCGGAGTTCCCTCAGGAATGGGGGTCTCTTGAGATTGGGGGTCTCTTGGGATTGGGGTCCCTCACATACAGGGGATCCCTTGAGATTTGGGGTCCCTCAGGACTAGGGTTGTTCAGAACTGGGGGACTCTCAGGAACGGGGGTTTTTGTGACTGGCATCTCTTGGGATTGGGGTTCCCTCAGGATTGGGGATTCTTTAAGACTGGGGTCCCTCAGGACTGGGGCTTCCTCAGGACTGGAGTCCCTTGGAATTGGGGGGCCCTCAGGAATGGGGGTTCCTCGAGATTGGTGGTCTCTTGGGATTGGCGATTCCTTGGGATTTGGGTTCCTCAGGTATAGGGGATCCCTTGATATTGGGGTCCCTCAGGATTGGGGCGATTCCTTGGGACTGGGGTCCCTCAGGATTGGGGCCCCTCAGAGCTGGGGTCCCTCAGGAAAGGGGGTTTTTGTGACTGGCATCTCTTGGAATTGGGGCTCCCTCAGGAATGGGGGTCCCTCGAGATTAGGGGACTTCTTTTGGATTGGGGTGCCTCAGAGCTGGGGCCCTCAGAGCTGGGGGGTCCCTCAGGATTGGGGTCCCTCAGGATTGGGGTCCCTCAGGACTGGGGTCCCTCAGGCTGGGCTCTCACCTTCAGGAAGGAGGAGGATGGGAAGGTGCCGAAGGTGGTGGAGACGCCGGCGCCCGGCTGCTGCTGAACCATCTCCCGCAGCGTGTCGTCCTGGGGCACAGCAAGGTCACCCCAAAACCACCCCGGGGGACCCTCCTCACTCACCCCCCGAGCCCCAAAACCCACCCTGGGCAGGAACCAGAGGGGTCAAACCCCACTGTTGTGGGAGGAGAATGGGAATGGGAACGGGAACGGGAATGGGAACGGGAACGGGAATGGGCAGCACCTCGTCCCCTCACTGCCACCAGGTGCCACCAGCCCCAGCCTGGGGACTGCAGGGCTGGGCTGGGGGTGCCCCCAGGTCCCCCCAATGCTGGAGAAGGCCCTTGCTCACCTTCAGGGCATCGATGGAGTTCTTGAGGGCGCAGAGCCGGGCTGTCTGCTCCAGCAGCCGCGCCGAGGAGCTCCTCGCTGCGGACAACGGGAAGGGAGGGATGGGCCGGGGGGACACGGACACAGCTCAGCACTGTCACCCCCTCAGGCTGGCACCCCCAGGGTTCTGGGGGATTGAACTCCTCAGATTGGTGCTGGGCAGGTTTTTGGGGATTTTTACCTCCTCAGGTTGGTACCGGGTGGGTTTTGGGGAGTTTGACCCCCTCGGGTTGGTACCAGGGGATTTCATGGGGTTTGATCTCCTCAGGCTGGCACTCCCAGGGTTCTGGGGGGATTGAACTCCTCTGGCTGGCACCAGGTGGGTTTTGACCTTCTCAGGTTGGCACTGGGTGGGTTTTGGGGGTTTGAGCTCCTCAAGTTGGTACCAGGTGGGTTTTGGGGGGTTTCACTTCCTCAGGTTGGTACTGGGTGGGTTTTGGGGAGGTTTGACCCCCTCAGGTTGGTACTGGGCAGGTTTTGGGGGGGTTTGACTGCGTCAGGCTGGTACCAGGGGATTTCAGGGAGGTTTGATTTCCTCAGGCTGGCACCCAGTGGGTTTTGGGGGGTTGGATCTCCTTGGGTTGGCACTGGGTAGGTTCTGGAGGAGTTTTGACCCCCTTGGATTAGCACCAGGGCGATTTCAGGGCTTGGGGGGCTCCCCAGCAAGGAGAGGCTGAGCCACCCTGGAGCAGCTCATCCCCTGGACACTGAGCCATGTCCCCAAGACAGGGACTGTCCCTCAAGCCAAACACCCCAAAGCTGCTGGCAGCAGAGCAGGTCCCACCCCGCAGCGAGCCCCACTACAGGCAGACATCACCACCAGTCCTGTGGGCAGAGGGACCACACAGGGGTGCCCCAGACCCCCCAAACCCCAAGGAAAGTTTTTGTAGGACCTACTGGACTTGCTCTGCCTCATGTCCAGCACCTTGGCGTTGGCGCTGAGCTGGTACAGGGTCTCCAGCAGCTGCGTGGTCTTGCGGTACAGGCTCTGCGTGGGCAGCGCCTCGGGCGGCCGCTCCCGCGCCACGGCCACGCGCGGCACCTGCAGCGGTGCCAGGCTGGCCAGCTCCAGCTTCATCTGGGCACCCTGGCACCACAGAAACCACAGTGAGGGACACAGGAAATGGGGAAACACCGGGGAAAGGGGGAAACGGGGGTGAAACGCTGTGCCGTGGCCACGCGTGGCACCTGCAGCGGTGCCAGGCTGGCCAGCTCCAGCTTCATCTGGGCACCCTGGCACAATGGAATGCCAGTGAGTGGTGTGGGAAATGGGGGAAACACCAGGGAAAGGGGGAAAGCAGGAAAGCAGGGGGGGAAATGCTGCTAAGGACAGCAGAGATGGGCCCCATGGGGATTCCTTGCTGTGGGGCTGGATGGATTTAATGAGCTGCTCCATCCCATCCATTACAATTAATATCCATTAGAATAGTTGGTTAATTGGGTTGTCTGCTGCTGTGCCCCATGGGTGGGGTGTTCATTAATCAATCAATCAATCAATCAATGAATCAATCAGATTGTGCCAGTGGCTTCTGCACTGAGGGGACAGGGCTGGCAGGGACACCAGCAGCACCCCCAGTTCCACCAGCACGCCCAGCTCCCAGTGCTGACCCTGCCCTCAGCCCCTTCCCCTGGAGCACTCCTGATGAGAGCCTGTTCTCCAGCTCATCCCATATCCCACAGGGATCTCATCCCACGGGGAACACATCCCACATGGGTGATGTCCCATGGGGATCCCATCCCACAAGGATCCCATCCCACATGGACCCCATCCCACAAGGATCACATCCCACCTGGATCTCATCACATACCCCATCCCACATGGACCCCATCCCACATGGCACATCCCACCCAGATCCCATCCCACGGGGATCACATCTCATCCAGAACACATCCCACATGGATCCCATCCCACAGGAATCCCATCCCACATGGATCACGTCCCACATGGATCTCATCCCATATAGATCCCATCCCACCTGGATCCCATCCCACAGGATCCCATCCCACAGGATCCCATCCCACAGGACCCCATCCCACATGGACCCCATCCCACATTTATCCCATCCCACAATCCCTCAGGACCCCATCCCACAGGATCCCACCCCGTTCCCCCACCTTGAGCAGGTTGTTCTCGTTCTTGAGGTGTTTCAGGGAGAGCTGCAGGGCGTCGATCTGCTGCAGCAGCAGGGGAGAGTCCTTCACCTGCACGGGGCCAGAGCCACCGCCAGGCACCTGCCCGGCACCGACACCTGCACAGGGACACGGCCACACGGCCATCACACACAGGGCCATCACTGCCACACACAGGGCACTGCCACCAACACAGGGACATGGCCATCAGCACTGCCACCTGCACAGGGCACTGCCATCAGCACTGCCACACACAGGACACGGCCATCAGCATTGTCACCCGTGATGGTGGCACAGGGACACGGCCACACAGCCATCAGCACTGCCACACACAGGGCACTGCCACCAACACAGGGACATGGCCATCAGCACTGCCACACACAGGGACACGGCCACCAACACAGGGACATGGCCATCAGCACTGCCACCTGCACAGGGACACAGCCATCAGCACTGCCACCAACACAGGGACACTGTTGCCAACACAGGGACATGGCCATCAGCACTGCCACCTTGATGGTGGCACAGGGCACTGCCATCAGCACTGCCACCAACACAGGACACTGTCACCAATACAGGGCACTGCCATCAGCACTGCCATCAGCACTGCCACCTGTGACAGTGACACCACCAACACAGGGCACTGACATCAGCACTGTCACCAACACTGCCACCCCTGTCACCAACACAGGGCACTGCCATCGGTGCTGCCACCCCTGACAGTGGCAGAAGGCAATGCCATTGGCACTGCCATCAGCACTGCCACATGTCACAGTGGCAGAGGGGCACTGCCACCCCTGACGGTGGCACAGGGCACTGCTATCAGCATTGTCACCAACACAGGGCACTGTCATCAGCACTGCCACCAACACAGGGCACTGTCACCAACACGGGGCCCTGCCATCAGCACTGCCACCTGTGATGGTGGCACAGGGCACTGCCATCAGCACTGCCATCAGCACTGCCACCCCTGACGGTGGCACAGGGCACTGTCACCAACACGTGGCACCTCCCTGGAGCAGTCCCACCACTCCCAATGCCCCTTCCCAAGCTCTCCATCTCCACACCCATCACAATTCCATGCTCATCCCTCCCTTCCCAGCCCCCTGGAGCCCCCAGGCCCAGCAGGCTCCGAGCAGGACCTGGATCCGTCCCTGGCCCCCCACGGAGCCGTGTCCCAGGGTTTGGGGGGCTGGGGTTCCATCCCCCCATGCTGCATGCAGGTGTGTCCGTACCTCGCTGCTGTTCCTCTGCAGCACAGGGAGAGACGGGGCCGGGAGAGACAAGAGAAATCAGGATTAAATCCCAGGATTGGGTGGGAGAGGAGCTGTGCCTGGAGCAGCTCTGGGCTCCCAGGGCCACATCTGGGGCTGACCCCGTTCCCAGCAGCTGGGAGTGCCCCCAGCAGGGCCCTGCAATGCTCCCCCAGAGCCAGGGCTCAGCACGGAGCCGCTCCTGCCCCCTTGGGAATGAGAACGTGCCAGCAACATTGCCGGGAGGCAGCGCTGGGAGCGTGGCAGAGGCTGTGGCTCTGTGGGAGCTCCATTCCCACATTCCCGGTCACCCATCGGCCCGGCAGGAGGACACCCCGGCCCCGCTGCTGTCCCTCACCCCCGGCGATGCCGGACACGATGGAGGCCACGCCCGAGGGCGGAGCTCCCCGCAGCCCCTCGATCGTTCTCTTGGACTGGTTGTTGAGGCGCTGCTTCAGCTCCACCTTCTCCGACTCCAGCTGGTCGATGTCAGCCTGGAGAGCGTCCATGGTCTCCTCGAACTCCCTGGGGAAAGCACACGGAGAGAGGGAGGGAGGGATGTGTGAGGCCAGGGATGCTGCTTGGCCAGGACCCTTTATCCTGCCCCTCCATCCCTTGTCCCCTCTCCAGCTCTCCTGGAGCCCCTTCAGGCCCTGGAGGAGCCTCTGAGCTCTCCATGGATCCTTCTCTTCTCCAAGTGAGTATTCCCAGCTCTCCCAGCTGGCTCCAAGCAGAGGGAACCCAGCTCTTGGAGCAGCTCCGTGGCTTCCTCTGGATGAGCTCCACACCCCCGGCCCCGTTCCAAACTCACTTCTCCTTCTTTTTGAGCAGGGTCTGGGTCTCGTCCAGCTTGGTCTGGATCTTTTCCACGCGGTCGTCGGCGTCCTTGGAGGCGCTGTCCAGCTTCTTCTCCAGCAGGCTCAGCCGCACGTTGGCCTCGCTGAGCTCCTCGCCCTGCAGGGGCAGCAGGGAGGGAATCAGGGAGCTGGGGGAGCCCCCAAATCACCAGCACCCACAGCTGGAGCCCAGAACAGCTCCTGAGAGCCCCCAAATCACCAGCACCCACAGCTGGAGCCCAGAACAGCTCCCCAGAGCCCCCAAATCACCAACACCCACAGCTGGAACCCAGAACAGCTCCTGAGAGCCCCAAATCACCACAGCTGGAACCCAGAACAGCTCCTCAAATTACTAACACCCACAGCTGGAGCCCAGAACAGCTCCCCAGAGCCCCCAAATCACCACGGCTGGAACCCAGAACAGCTTCCACCCTGAGCACTCCAAGATCTGGATGGCAGCACCTCCCTGCCCATGGGTAAAACATCCCCAGGAGATCTGGATGGGGCTTGGGATCAGCATCTCCACAGGTAGGAAGTCAGCAGGAGTGTGGAGATGAATCCCACAGCAGCCAGGAAGGTGGGGATGGGTGAGGGACAAGCAGGGATGGGTGAGGGACAGGCAGGGATGGGTGAGGGACAGCAGGGATGGGTGAGGGACAGCAGGGATGGGTGAGGGACAGGCAGGGAACGCTGAGGAGGAGCCAGGAAGGCAGGGGTCAGTGAGGAACACCTCACCTTGATCTTGAGGGACTTCTTCAGCTCCTTGATGACCGTCTCCCTGTCCTCCAGCTTCAGCCCCAGCCCCTCAGCATCCGTGATCTCCGCCCGGAGCGCGGCCGCCCGGAGCTCCGCTGGCGGTGTGGGCTGGACCAGGGGGACAATCGGGATTTTAGGGAGAATCCCAGACACCCCAGCTGCCCAACTCCCCGTGCTGGCCACCCAGAGCCTGCTGGTGACCAGAACAGAGCCCAGCCCACCTTGTTCTGCGGGCGGTCGGCGTCGTACTCGCCCTCCTGCATGGCCGTGGCCATCTTGTTCATGGTGGCCATGAGGATGCTGCAGGACTGGCGCAGGCACTCGTAGGGATTGATGCCCTGGGAGCCATAAATCTGGGAAGGACAGGAAGGAGCTGGCTGCTGGCCCTGGGCTGGGCTCACAGTCTCCACATCCCACAACTGGTGTTTTCCTCTGATGGTTAAAAGTGTCCCTCGGATGTTTAAGATATCACTCTGATATTTAAGGATCTCCCTCTGATGTTTAAGGGTGTCCCTCTGGTGTTTCAGATGTTCCTCTGATGTTTAAGATGTTCCTCTGATGGTTAAGGATGTTTCTCTCATTTGTAAGGATGTCAACCTGGCATTTAAAATGTCCGTCTGATATTTAAGGATGTCTCCCTGAGGTTTAAAAGTGTCCCTCTGATGTTTAAAATGTTCCTCTGATGTTTAAGGATATCCCTCTGGTGTTTAAGCATCTCTCCCTGAAGTCTAAGGGTGTCCCTCTTATGTTTAAGGTGTTCCTCTGATGGTTAAAGATGTTCCTCTGATTTTTAAGGATGTCCCTCTGGTGTTTAAGATGCTCCTCTGATGGTTAAGGATGTTCCTCTAATTTTTAAGGATATCCCTCTGGTGTTTAAGTACCTCTCCCTGATGTTTAAAGGGGTTCCTCTGATTTTTAAAATGTCCCACTGACGTTTAAGATGTTTCTCTGCTTTTTAAGGATGTCCCTCTGTTGTTTAAGGATCTCTCCCTGATGTTTAAGGGGGTCCCTCTGATGGTTAAGGATGTTCCTCTGATTTTTAAGGATGTCCCTCTGGTGTTTAAAGATGTCTCCCTGATGTTTAAAAGTGTCCCTCTGATGTTTAAGGGTGTCCCTGTGATGTTTAAGATGTTCCTCTGACGGTTAAGGATGTTCCTCTGATTTTTCAGAATGTCCCTCTGGTGTTTAAGGATCTCTCCCTGATGTTTAAGGTGTCCCTCTGATGGTTAAGATGTTCCTCTGATGGTTAAGATGTTCCTCTGATTTTTAAGAATGTCCCTCTGATGTTTAAGAATCATCCTTAAAATCCACATCCAACACAAACCTTCACTTCTATCAACAAATCCAACCAACAAAATGCAGAAAAAGCTGCACACACAAAAATCCAAGCAACACGAAACAGAAGGGGATGATTTACACAGAACCCACTCCTTGTCCCTGCGCCAAGGATGTTCCACTTGGGAATGGTGGGAAGGGTGTTCCACCTGGGAATGGTGGAGGATGTTCTAGCTGGGAATGATGAAGGATGTCCCACTTGGGAATGGTGGGAAGGGTGTTCCACCTGGCAATGGTGGAGGATGTCCCAGCTGGGAATGGTGGGAAGGGTGTTTAACCTGGGAATGGTGGAGGATGTTCTACGTGGGAATGGTGGGAACGACATCCCACCTGGGAATGGTGAAGGATGTCCCACCTAGGAATGGTGGGAGGGATGTCCCACCTGGGACTAGTGGGAAGGATGTTCTACCTGGAAATGGTGAAAGATGTCCCATCTGGGAATGGGGAAGGGTGCTCTAGCTGGGAATGGTGGGAAGGACATCCCACCTGGCAATGGTGGGAAGGGTGTTCTACCAGGAATGGTGGAGGACGTTCCACCTGGGAATGGTGAAGGATGTCTCACCTAGGAATGGTGGGAGGGATGTCCCACCTGGGACTGGTGGGAAGGATGTTCTTCTTGGGAATGGTGAAGGACGTCCCAGCTGGGAATGGTGGGAAGAATGTCCCACCTGGGAATGGTGGGAAGGATGTCCTGCCCAGGAATGGTGAAGGATGCCCACCTGGGAATGGTGGGAAGGGCATCCCAGCTGGGAATGGTGAAGAATGCCCCACCTCAGAATGGTGGAGGATGCCCAGCTGGGAATGGTGGGAAGAATGTCCCACCTGGGAATGGTGAAGGATGTTCTACCTGGGAATGGTGAAGGATGTCCCACTTGGGAATGGTGGGAAGGACGTCCCACTTGGGAATGGTGGGAAGGATAACCCACCTGGGAATTGTGAAGGATGTTCAACCTACGACTGGTGGAAAGGATGTCCCACCTGGAAATGCTGGAGGATGCCCAGATGGGAATGGAGGGAAGAGTGTCCCACCTGGCATGCTGGAGGATGCCCACCTGTACTGCTGGAGGATGCCCACCTGTACTGCTGGAGGATACCCACCTGCTCGCTGACTTTGAAGGCCAGCTCCTCGAGGCGCGGCGCGGGCAGCCCCTCGTTCTCGGCCAGTGGCGCGATCAGCTGCGCCCCGGCCGCCGCCACCTCCTGCAGCACGGCCACCACCCACGTCAGGTGCTTGCGGCACTCCAGCAGCGTCTCCGACACCTGCCAGGGCACAGAGGGTCACTGGGGATGGCACGGACATGGGGGCTCCTGGAGTCCACACCTGCCCTGGGATTGTCACCAGGATTGGGGGAAATAACAGGAAGATGGAGGGGATGGGTCTGGGTGTGAATCCAGGTCTTTATCTGAGATGGGAACACAAAATCCATCGTGCCCAGGGAAGGAGCTCCAGGAGCAGCTGAGGGAGCTGGGAAGGGGCTCAGCCTGGAGCAAAGGAGGCTTAGGGGGGACCTTGTGGCTCTGCACAACTCCCTGACAGGAGGGGACAGCCAGGGGGGGACAGATTTGGGATCTTATCCCAGGGAACAGGGACAGGGTGAGAGGAACGGCCTCAGGCTGGGCCAGGTTGGATATTGGGAAAATTCCTCCTGGGAAGGGTTGTCCCCAACCCTGGGGGGATTTAACATCCACCTGGGGACAATGGTCAGTGATGGCCTTGGCAGTGCTGGGGCATGGCTGGACTCAGGGATCTCCCAGGGATGGCCTTGGCAGTGCTGGGGCATGGTTGGACTCAGAGATCTCCCAGGGATTTTCCAACCTAAACCAATCCCTGATTCCACGATCCCAGCTCAGCTCACACCACCTCCCTCTGCCCTGAGCTGCTGCCCAGCTTCCCTGGGGTGTTTGCTGCCGGCCCAGTGCATCCCACAGCTCCCAGTTTGTGCCTGAGGGGTGGCCTGAGGGTGTCCCCGTCCCCTGACCTGTGGCCCGAAGCCCAGGGCTGCCGGGATTCCCGGCGCGTCCGTGCCCGGCATGCGGCGCCGGATCTTCTTGCAGAACTGGCGGATGTCACTGCAGGACGTCTCCAGGTCCTTGAGCAGGATGGCCAGGTCTGCTGCCTCCTGCCCGGCCTGGGGACACAGAGGCACCTCAGAGGGACACGGGGATGTGGGGACATCAGAGGGGCATGAGGACACAGAGGGGCACAGGGATAGAGGGACTCAGATGGCTCTCAGAGAGACACTGGGACATGGGACATGGGGACACAGAGGGACCTTGGAGAGAGGGACCTTAAAGGGACACAGAGAGAGAGCAGGACCTTAGAAGGACACAGGAATGGGGGAATTTGGGGACACAAAGGGACCTCAGAGAGAAGGAACCTCAAAGGGACACAGAGAGAGTGAGGGACCTTAGAAGGACACAGGAACAGAGGGACGTGGGGACACAGAGGGACCTTAGAGAGAGGGACCTCAGAGGGACATGGGGACACAGAGGGACTGTAGACAGAGTGACTTCAGAAGGTCACAGGGAGAGAGAGGGACATGGAGGGACCTCAGAGGGATAAGGGGACAGAGAGGGACCTTAGGGAGGGGGAACTCTGACAGACACACGGACAAAGAGCGACCTGAGAGGGACATGAGAGACAGGGAAGGACCTCAGACAGAGGGACAAGAAGGGATCTCAGACAGAGGGACACGGGGACGGCAGGAAGCTGGCATGTGCCCAGCCATCCTGGCAGGTGCTACCTGGAGGAAGATCCTACCTGGAGGAAGATCCTACCTGGAGGAAGGCCCGCAGCCGGCACACTTCCACCCCCATGCAGTCCAAGGCACTCTGAGTGAACTGTGGGCACAGGCACAGGGACCTCAGCACAGGGACAGGGACAGGGGTCCCAGGGCACACCAGGGTTTCAGTCCCAGGAATTCCAGGATGTACCCTGCCACCACCCCATGATTTCCAGGAGCAGGGACATGAGCTGAGGCAGTCAGGCTATTTCTGGTCTGGTTTGGTTTTATCCAAGGGTGCAGGACTCTGGTTCTTCCCTTGGGAAATCCAGGATACAACCCCCACCCTGAGACAGGAGCGTCCCCACATTCCCACTCCTGCTCTTCCCGTCCCCATGTCCCCATTCCCTGACCCCAGTACCATCACTGGGGGAGAGTGGCTGTACTGGGGAGTGGCAGCAGGGGCACCTCCCCTCCCACAGGGATCCTGGGGACACAGAGGTGGGGTTGTCCCCACTCACCTTGATGTGGTCAGCCAGCTGCAGGGTGCAGTCCTCAGCCTGGTCAGCCAGGTGGATGCTGTACAGGTGCTGTGGGAATGGCAGGATCAGCATCCACATGGAAAAAATCCAATGTGGGAACACTCAAAAAAAACCCCAAATTTTGAGGGTTTGGGCCATTTTTAAAATGGAAGTAACAACAGTGCCCCAAAAGAGCTGGTGGTGCTTAACCCCACAGGTGAGCAGTGTGGAAGGGAGGAATGTGGGATGGACACAGAGCAGGGGACACAGCCATGGTCACCTGGGTGACAACACCCAAAGGAAAGGGCTGCCAAAAGGAGCTGATCCACGTCCAACAGGTGAGGTGGCACCTGCCCCCAGTGCCACCAGGCCCACCTGGTAGTACTTGATGGCCTTGGTGAGCGGCTCCACGTTGACGGTCTCGTCCAGCTGGTCCTTGTGGAGCAGCTCGATCAGGAAGTCCAGGGAGCGCTCGTGGACGCTCATCTCGGGGTACAGGGTCCCCACCTTCTTGTACACCTCCACACTGCAGCGGTTCAGGGCCCTGAGGGGACAGGGACAAGGGGCTGGGGGCACCTCCGGGCAGGGCGTGGGAAATCAGAGCCCTGGGGCTGGCCTGGAGACAGGGACATGGCTGTGACCTGGCTGGGGCTGGAGCTCCTTCCCAGGGGGACGCCAGGAGGGTCATGGAGATGGGAACCCCCACAAGGGAATAAGGGGATCCTGAGGCTTCTTTGTAGCCTGGCTCCCAAAATTCCTTCATGTGTCACCTCTTGAGAAGGAGAATGGGAACCCATCCTTCTTCTCTAGCCTGGATCCCAAAATTCCTCCATGTGTCACCTCTTGGGAAGGACACACAGAGGTCACAGAGAAGGGGATCCTGCTGGATTTTTCTAGACTGGTTCCCAAGATTCCTTCATGTGTCGCTCTTGAGAAGGAGAATGGGAACCCATCCTTCTTTTCTAGTTTAGATCCCAAAATTCCTTCATGTGTCATCTCTTGGGAAGGACACAGAGAGGTCACAGAGAAGGGGATTCTCATAAGGTTATAAAAGGATGTCCCTGCTTTTTTCTAGCCTGGCTCCCAAAATCCCTTCCCATGTCACCCTTTGAGAGGGACACTGAGAGGTCACAGAGAAAGGGATCTCAGAACTTTTTTCCAGCCCAGTTCCCAAGATCCCATGTGATCTCTTGAGGGACACAGAGAGCTCATGGAGAAATGGATCCCACTGCTTCTTCTCCCCAAATCCCTTCCCATGCCATCCCTTGGGAAGGACACACAGAGCAATGACCCCATGGCAAGGCAATAACAGCGACCCCACCGACCTTTCCCAGCCCGGCTCCCCAAATCCCCGGAACTCCGCCCGGGAGGGCGGGACGGGCGGGGCCGGTACTCACTGCTCGTATTTGTGCAGCGTGGCCTGCAGCAGGCTCAGCGAGTAGACGAGGCCGGCGGCGAAGCTGAGCTGCTCCCCGGGGGCTCCGCGCAGCCCCGCCCGCTCCGCGCAGCTCTCGCTCAGCTCGAACCTCTCCTGCGCCTGTTTGCTGATCAGCTCGGCCTGGGGGGGACAGGGAAATCCTTCAGGGCATCCCGTGCTTCCCTCCCTGCTGTGTCCTGCTGAGCCGTGGGTAACAGCCCTGCAGCCCCAAAATGTGACCTGTCCTGGCAAAGTGACCCTGAGTGCTCTCACCACCCCTGGCTGCTTCCTCCCCTTCCCTTCTCCCAGACCATTTTATAAGCGTGGAATCATGGAATTACTTCGGTTGGAAAAGTCCCTTAAGACCTCAGAGTCCAACTGTTCCCCCAGCACCACCACTGACAATGTCCCCAAGTGCCACATCCACAGGGTTGTTAAATCCCCCCAGGAATGGGGACTCCACACGGTCCTGGGGACTCCACACTATCCCCAAGTGCCACATCCACAGAGCTGATAAATCCCTCAGGGATGGGGACTCAACTGTCCTGAGCCACATCCACAGAGCTGATAAATCCCCCAGGGATGGGGACTCCACACTGTCCTGGGGACTCCACATTGTCCCCAAGTGCCACATCCACAGGGCTGCTAAATCCCCCAGGGATGGGGACTCCACACTGTCCTGGGGACTCCACATTGTCCCCAAGTGCCACATCCACAGGGCTGTTAAATCCTCCAGGGATGAGGAATCCACGCTGTCCCCAAGTGCCACATCCACAGGGCTGCTAAATCCCCCAGGAATGGGGACTCCACACTGTCCTGAGCCAGGCCTGCACACCTCTTTCCAGAAGGAATTTTCCGATTATCCCACCAGAAGCCCTGCAGGGATGGCACCTCCACTCACTCCAGAACTCTGGGAAGTTCTCCAACACTAAACACCCCAAATCCCCTGGGGACAAAGGTGTTGTTTCCCATGCAGGGGCTGTCCCCAGGCTGTCCCACCTTGCAGATGAGGCGTGGGATGAGCAGGAGCACCAGGACGCAGTCGTGGTCGCCGCCGTGCCGCAGGAAGCTGTCGGGCATGAAGGAGGTCAGGAGGGACACGTGGCGGTTGGCCTGCTGCACCTCCATCTGCCGCAGCTCCATCTCGATGGCCTGAGGGACACTGAGAGTCACCCGCCTGCTCCAGGGCCTCCCTGGCACAGCCCAGCCCAGGGGGATCAATCATGGAATGCTGCTCCTTGGAGAATGCCTCAAGGCATGGCTGGGATCTCCCAGCCCACCCAATGTCACCGCATGCCATGGGCAGGGACACCTTCCTCCATCTCAGGGTGCTCCAGCCTGGCCTTGGGCACTTCCAGGGGTGGGGTAGCCAGGGTTTCTCTGGGAAATCCCTTCCAGGGCCTCACCATCTAAACTTTTCCCCAATATCCCATCTAAATCTCCCCTTCCCCAGTAGAAGCCATTCCCTGCATCCTGTCCCTCCATGCCTTGTCCCCAGTCCCTCTCCAGCTCTCCTGGAGCCCCTTTAGCCCCTGCAAGGAGCTCTGAGCTCTCCCTAGAGCCTTCCCTTCTCCAGGGGAACATTCCCAGCTCTCCCAGCATCACTCCAGAGCAGAAGGGCTCCAAAATCCTGAAGGTTTGGGCTAGAAGGACCTTAAAGCCCATCTCATTCCAGCCCCATCCATGGGCAGGGACACCTCCCACTAGCCCAGGTTGCTCCAAGCCCTGTCCAGCTTAGCTTTGGACACTTCCAGGGATCCAGGGACAGCCACAACTCTGGGAATACCCTGGAGCCTGTCCCAGCGCATGGATAAGCCCACCCAGGTCTCCTGCTGGCCCTACCTTGGCATGAGCTTTTGTCTCTGCAAATTTGATCTTGAAGTCGAACATCTCGGGGGGCGGCTGCTGCTGCTTCTCTGCAGACGCTTCCTGCTGGCTCATCAGCTCCCGGTTCACATCCTGGCCATGGGGACATCATGGGGACATGGAGATCAGGGACCCCACACCCCTAGCAAGCCCCTCCCAGCACCTCCTCCTCGGGGGGCTCCTTGTGCAGCACCCAGTGAAGGTGGAGGGGAGGGAGAGGCACCAAGAGTGTTCCAGTCCAGGAATATCCACAGGCTCCTTCCCCAGCTGCCTTCCCTGCCAGCAGACCTGAGCCCAGGGCTGGGATAACCCCACAGGGAGGAAATTTTTCCCAATACCCCATCTAAATCTCCACTTTTCCAGTGGAAGCCATTCCCTGCGTCCTGTCCCTCCAACCCTTGTCCCAAGTCCCCCTCCAGCTCTCCTGGAGCCCCTTTAAGGCACTAAAAGGGGCTCTGAGGTCTCTTTGAAGCCTTCATGGACATTCCCAGCTCTCCCAGCCTATCCCTGTAGGAGAAGGCACTGGGGGGGTCCCTATGGAAGCTCCACAAGGAACCCACTCAGCTCCAAGCTGTATCCTGCCATAGCCAGGACATTCCCAGGGGATGCTCCCTCTGGCTCTCCTGGTCACCAGATGAGCTCCAGGTAGCCAGAGTTTCTCTGGGAAATCCCTTCCAGGGCCTCATCATCCTCACAGAGAAGAATTCCTTCCCAAGATCCCATCTAAATCTCCACTTTCCCAGTGGGAAGCCATTCCCTGTGTCCTGTCCCTCCATCCTTTGTCCCATGTCCCCCTTCAGCTCTCCTGGAGTCCCTTTAGGGCACTAAAAAGGGTTTTGAGGTCTCTTTGAAGCCCTCAAGGACATTCCCAGCTCTCCCAGCCTATCCCTGTGGGAGAAGGCATTGGGGGGGTCCCTATGGAAGCTCCACAAGGAACCCACTCAGCTCCAAGCTGTATCCTGCCATAGCCAGGGGATGTTCCCTCTGGCTCTCCTGCCCACCAGGACACTCCCAGGGGATGTTCCCTCTGGCTCTCCTGCCCACCAGGACACTCCCAAGGGATGTTCCCTCTGGCTCTCCTGGCCACCACAACACTCCCAGGGGATGCTCCCTCTGGCTCTCCTGCCCACCAGGACACTCCCAGGGGATGCTCCCTCTGGCTCTCCTGCCCACCAGGACACTCCCAGGGGATGTTCCCTCTGGCTCTCCTGCCCACCAGGACACTCCCAAGGGATGTTCCCTCTGGCTCTCCTGCCCACCAGGACACTCCCAAGGGATGTTCCCTCTGGCTCTCCTGCCCACCAGGACACTCCCAAGGGATGTTCCCTCTGGTTCTCCTGGCCACCACGACACTCCCAGGGGATGCTCCCTCTGGCTCTCCTGGCCACCAGGCGAGCTGCAGGAGGGGCTGGAGGTGGGGACCCACCTGCAGGTGAGCCGTGAGCTCCCGGTACTTTTTGATGGTCTGCTGGTAGTCAGCCACGGTCTCCTGGGCGGCCTCCACGCGCTTCTCGGCCTGGCGCACGCGCGCCGTGGCCATGTCCAGCTGCTCCCGCAGCTCCAGCTCTGTCTCCCGCGCGTTCTCCTGCAGCTCGTCGTTCATCTCGTTCATGGCTTCCTGCAGGGAGGTGGCACCAGGGGGACAGTCACACAACGTGGCTCAGATGTGTCCCGGTGCTCTGGAGAGCTTTCATGAATCCTGCTGGTGCCATCACTGCAGCTCCCCGTACCAGGAGTGGGAATTCCTGGGGTAAGAGCTGCTGCTGGAGCAGCCCCTTCCCAGGAATTCAGCAGTGTTATCCCAGGGAATTGAGCAGTTGTTATCCCAGGGAATCAGCAGCCCTTATCCCAGGAAATTCAGCAGCTCTTATCCCAGGGAATTCAGCAGTGTTATCCCAGGAATTCAGCAGTTGTTATCCCAGGGAATTCAGCAGTTGTTATCCCAGGAATTCAGCAGTTGTTATCCCAGGGAATTCAACATTTTTTATCCCAAGGAATTCAGCAGTGTTATCCCAGGAATTCAGCAGCTCTTATCCCAGGGAATTCAGCAGTGTTACCCCTCGGAATTCAGCAGTGTTATCCCAAGGAATTCAGCAGCCCTTATTCCAGGGGATTCTGCAGTGTTATCCCAGGAATTCAGCAGCTGCTATCCCAGGAATCCAGCATTTGTTATCCCAAGGAATTCAGCAGCTGTTATCCCAGGGAATCAGCAGTGTTATCCCAGGGAATTCAGCAGTGTCATCCCAGGGAATTCAGCAGTGTCATCCCAGGGAATTCAGCATTTGTTATCCCAGGGAATTCTGCCTTACCAGGTCCCCGACGGTCTCACGCAGCTCCCGGACCTTCTCCTCCAGATCCAGGTTTCTCTCTGTCAGAGTCTCCACCATCTCCTCAGCACCCAGCGCTGCATCCACCTGCCAGGACACACATCCCAATCCATCTGTGTGCCAAGACACACATCCCAGTCCATCCCTGTGCCAGGACACACATCCCAATCCATCCCTGCTCCAGGACACACATCCCAATCCATCTGTGTGCCAGGACACACATCCCAATCCATCCCATCAGGACACACATCCCAGTCCATCCATCCCCCAGGACACAAATCCCAAATCCCAATCCATCCATCCCCCAGGACACACATTCCCCCCTCCAGGCAGAGCCAAGCACAGCTCCACTGCTGGAACAGGGTTTGGAATTAGGGAATATGGGACCAGGAGTGTTGGTCCCTGCAGTGGGATCTCCAGGAGTCTCAATGCCCCAGATGTCCCCAAATGTCCCCAAACTGCCCTGAATGTCCACAAACATCCCAAATATCCCATCCCACCTGTCCCTCACCTGCTCCTTGAGCTCATCCACCGTTTTCTCCGCCTGCTTCACCTCCTCCTGCAGCTTCTCCCGCTGCTGCCGCAGCGACTCCAGCTCCGTGTTCTTCTTCTCCATCTGCTTCTGGAGCTTCACATGCTCCTGCTTCTCCGAGGCCGACAGGTCCCTCATCCTGGGACAGCCACAGGTCCTGTCAGGGCCCTCCCAAGAGCCCCAGTCTGCCCCAGCCAGGATAACAGAGCTCATCCCTCCTAGGTGGGGACATGAGCAATTTTCCCGAAATCCATCTCACTCACACCAAGGGATGGGTCCCACCTGAACTTCTTGGCTGTGGAGTCCCAAATAAAAAGCCCATGAGCACCCAAGCCCTGGAAGGTGGGATCATCCAGGGAGAGGGAGATCCCAGGGCTGGGCAGGGTCTGGAGAACAGTGCTGGGATACCAAGCACCACATCCATCCATAGGGAATGAGGCTGGAGTGGGTCATTGTCCCCATCCCCACCAATCCCCTGTGACAAGGGACTCTCCCTTCCCTGCGGATGCTTTAAGAGCTCGGCAAAGATCCCAAAACCATCAGCAGGAATGACATGGGCTGCTCCAGAGGAGGATTGGGATTGGTGTTCTCAGACTGAGGGAGCACAAGAGGCCTGGGAAGGAATTTGGGTGAGCTCCCACCTGACAAGAGCCTCTTTGAGCCTGGCATTCTGCTCCTCCAGCTGTTTCACCTGGTAGCTGGATGCTGCTCCATCAGAGCCTGTTGAGGAAAGGAGGAATCAGAATCCCATAATCGCAGAATCCCAGACTGATTTGGGTGGGAAGGGATCTTAAATCCCACCCATTCCCACCTCCTGACATGGGCAGGGACACCTCCCACTATCCAGGGTGCTCCAAGCCCCATCCAACCTGGCTTTGGACACTTCCAGGGATGGAGCAGCCAGAGCTTTTATGGAATAATTCATTCCAGAGCCTCAGGACCCTCACAGAGAATTCCTTCCCAACATCCCACCTAACCCCACTCCCATTCCCCATTCTCCAAGCCCAAAGTCCCTTTCCCTTCCCACCTTTCTCCTCAATCTCATGCTTGAGGATCTCCAGGTCCATGGTGAGGTATTCCACCTTCTCCTTGAGGGAATCCACCTCCTGCTGCAGGGACTCTGCCCTCTCCTCGGCCATCTCCTTGTCCAGCGTGGCCATCTCGATGGCGTCGGCCGTGTCTGCCATCTCCTCCATGTACCTTTCCTTGGCTTCCAGGGCATCCTTGGCTTCCTGTGGGCAAGCATAGCAGCTGAGAGGACCCCACAACTCTGGAGAGACCCCACAGCAGCTCTCAGGAAATTATTGTCCCTCAAGGCTCCCCCAGATCCAATGGACACCAGGTTATCTGGGATGGGAGGGGATGGCCCAGCGCTCCAGAGTGTCCCACTCCTCTCTTCTCTGCTTCACACCCAGAGCCAGGCAGGAGAAGCAGGTGAGGACAAAGGTAAGGAGACAGGGAATGCTGGAGCAGACAGATAAATCCCTGGGGAAAGAAACCAGGAATCCACTGTGGAAAGTAGGGCAGGGAGAAGGAAACACTCCCTGGCTGCCTGGATGGAATCCTGGGAGCTGCAGGCACAGCTGAGGGGAAAGGGAAGCACCTGGAACTCCTGGAGAGAGAGAGAGAGGGAAGGAGGAAGCACCTGGAGACACACAGAGAGAAGAGGGAAACATCTGGAAAGAGAGGGAATAAGGAATTCAAATCCCACCTTGGCTCAGCCTGATTCCCAAACACACCCGACATCAATTCAGAGCAAAGACTTTGAATTGCACCAGGGGAGCTTTAGCTGGACATTGGGAAAATTTCCTCCCAGAAAGGTTTGTCAGGGCTGGAATTCCTCCTGCAGTCACCTATCCAGGCACTGCCCCATTCCCAGGACACTCACTCACCTTCTTGGCCTCCTTCAGGCGCTTCTGGAGCTCAGCCTGCTGCTCCTGCATTTTGCTCTTCCATTCCTGCACCTGCTCCAGCTGGATCTTGTACTTCTCCAGTTCCTTGAGCTTCGCCTTGTCCTCATTCCTCTTGATTTTCAGTGTCTCCAGCTTCTCCTCAAGGTCCCTGACCTGAGCACGTAGATTCTCCTCCTCCTACAACACCGAGCCAAGAATTAGGGAAGGAGCAGGGACATCCTTGGACAGAGCTCTGGGGAAGTTTCTGGAGGCCCAGGGAACCTGGCCTGGGACCTCCAGGGACTTGGGACAAGGGCCTGGAGTAGCAGGATTAGATGGGATTTTGGGAAGGAATTCCTGGCACAGGCTGCCCAGGGAAGCTGTGGTTGCCTGATCCCACTGCAGCATCCACATCATCCCCAGGTGATCTCCCCCCAGGGAAAACTGATCCAGCTCCTTTTCCAGCAGCTCAGCTCCCAGGGCAGGGAAAGGCTGATGCCAGCATTCCCCAAAGCAAGGGCTGCAGGGACAAAGGGATGGCACCTCCCTCCCTGGCAGCAGCCACAGGGGCCAAAGCTTCAAATCCCAAAGCTGGGTGACATCAAGGAACAGGTCTTGGAAAAATCCAGAACCTCCCATGGATTCCACCTCTGCTGCTTTCCCAGCTTGGACATTCTGATGTCCCCAAAAAAGCCACTTCTGCACCCAGCTACAGAAACCAGAGAGCTCTGGGCATGGGGACACAGGTGGGGACATCCCCTGTCCCCACCCTGGGGCGCCTTCCCCAGCTCTCCCTTCCACACACAATCCCAGAGCCTTGTCCTCTCCTGCCATTCCCTCCCTGGCCTCGTGCCCCAAATCTCTCCCAAGCTCTAATTAACTCATTAATCAAAGCAGGATGGAAGTGATGAAAAAGTATTTTAAAGATCAAAACGGGAATAACTCTGTAATGATTAAAAATCCCTGAATTTGGGGAATATTGCATCTTTCTGGGTGGGCTTTGCATCCCAAGGCTGGAGGGTCCTCAGTGCATCCCTGCTGGTCCCTTCACCCCAATTCCCCAAGTCTGTGAAATCCTGAACCTCTCCAAGGGGTCTTTCCATCCCAAGGCAGGATGCCCCAGTGCATCCCTGGTCTCTCCACCCCAGTTCTCCCAGTACCAGTGGGTGCTGCCAACTGGACCCTCTGGATTTAACAGGATCAAGCTCTGCCTCAGAGCCTCAACCCTGCCAAACTGCTCTGATGTCACCCGTGTCCCACAGGGACCCTGCCAAACTGCTCTGATGCCACTCGTGTCCCACAGGGATTTATTTGGGAAGGGATGGAGGTGCACAAGGAATTTTCGTTGGAAATGAAGGGAGGGTTATTTGGGAATTCTCTTTGGAAGTGGCCTCGCAGCTTTGCTGGCTCTGTCCTGGCCAGCTCGGACCTGTCCCAATGCTCCTCCCACAGCCCAGTGACCACCTCCAGGACCCTTCAGGGCAGCTCCTCCTCCTCCTCTTCCTCCTAGTGCTGGGTGCAGTTTTCTCTCCTGCCGGCTGGGGAGCACCGGCAGAGCCCAGCGCTCACCTGGGCAGGGCTCGGGGCAGCGCTCACCTGGGCAGAGCTCACCTGGGCAGGGCTGGGGGCAGAGCTCACCTGGGCAGGGCTCGGGGCAGCGCTCACCTGGGCAGGGCTGGGGGCAGAGCTCACCTGGGCAGGGCTGGGGGCAGAGCTCACCTGGGCAGGGCTCACCTTGGTGGGCGAGGGGACCGGCGGTGCCCCCGGCGAGCCGAGGGAGGGCGTGGGGATGACGGGGGCCACCAGCGGGGTCTGGGCGGGCGTGCCGGGCTCGCTGCTGCTCATCTCCCCGCCGGACGCCGAGGCCGAGCCCGAGGGCCCCGCGGTGCCGCCGGACGCCGAGGATGTGGGGGTCCGGGTGGGCTGCAAAACACCGGCACGGGTGAGGGGGAGTCAGGGGGGACATCCCTGATGGGCACCCACAGGTCCCACCCTGACACCTCTGGTGACTCCCTGATTCCCGTTTCCAGTAGTGTCACTGATTTGTGTCACTGTCCCTCAGGAATTCTGCTGTGGAGGAGCTGGGCTCGGAGAGAATTCACGGATAATCCATGGGGGAAGGACTCCACACGTTTCCCAGAGAAGCTGGGGGTGCCTCACATCCCTGGAAGTGGCCAAGGCCAGCTGGGAGCACCCTGGGATAGTGGGAGGTGTCCCTGCTGTGGCACTGGATGATGTCCAAGGTCCCTCCCAACCCAAACCATTCCAGGATTCCATTTCCCAGCTCCAGAGCTCCAGATTCCATTCTCCCAGCAAAACCTCAGAGCCCACCAAGATGAGAACCCAGATTTAGGGGAGAAACAAGAAAATCAACAAGGAGTGAGTTCCCAGAGTCCAGCGGGGCCTGGTGCTGCTTCATTAGCACTTATGAGGCTGTTAATTAATCACTGTCTGAGCCCAGGCAGTGGGAAAAGGGGTGAGGGAAGCACCAGGACCCCCCAGGCTCCCATTGGTCTCCTCATGGACTTTATTTCTGGACCACTCACCTCTTACTGTAAATTAAATTTCCTGACTTGATTTTATTTCTAGAAATGGGATTTTTGGTGCCATGAGGGTTCACCTAGTGTGTGGTTTCACCCATGGGTACAACTGAGAAAGAGAAACATCCACCCTCTGCCCTTATTTTCTCTAAAATGGAGGCAAATCTGAGTTAACTCGATGGCAGAAAGTCCAGCGCCCCTCAGATAGGCCCAGCCTGCCCTCCTGAGATGATCCCAGCTCTCTCAGGCACAGAAAATGGGGAATTTCTGGGTAGCACCAAGCCCCAAGTGCTTTCTTTCAGATACAGCTCAAAGCAAAGACGTTTGCTATTCCTGCTGCTTTTGGGGTCACAGATCCCCCACAGAGCAGAGTTAGATGGGATATTGGGAAGGAATTCCAGGGTGCTGAGGCCCTGGCACAGGTTGCCCAGAGCTGTGGCTGCCACACCCCTGGAGGTGTCCAAGGCCGGGTTGGATGGGGCTTGGAGCCACCAGGGATAGTAGGAGCTGTTCCTGGGTGGAGCTGGATGGGCTTTAGGTCCCTTCCAACCCAACCCATTCCATGATTCCAGGATCCCAACTCCACCTCCCTGCCAAAGGTGTGAGGGCAAAGGAGCAGGAGGTCCCATGGGACATCCCTGCAGAGACATCAACAAGAACCATCCAAAGCCAGGGAATGGGGGCATCCCAAAACCCTGGGGCTGGTGGAATCCACCCCTGCCTGGGGCTGGAAGCGTCTGCTGAGCATGGAGCCCTCCCTGCAGGAGAGTTCTCCACCTCCAAACTCCATCTTCAAGGATTTCTCTCCCACATCTCCTCCCTTCAAGCCACAAGTCCCTTCCCAAGGTGAATGCTGATGGCTGGAGCGGCCCCCGAGAGCCAGCTGGGACCACACAGCCCTGCCTGACAGGCTCTCCCAGATCCCACTCAGATCCCACCCGAGGTCTTTCAGATCCCACTCAGATTCCACCTCAGGTCTCTCAGATCCCACTCAGATCCCACTGATCTGATCTCTCAGATCCCACCCGAGGTCTTTCAGATCCCACTCAGATTCCACCTCAGGTCTCTCAGATCCCACTCAGATCCCACTGATCTGATCTCTCAGATCCCACTCAGATCCCACCTCAAGTTCTTTTAGATCCCACTCAGATCCCACTGGTCTGATCTCTCAGATCCCATCTGAACTCAGATCCCAAATCCCAGCACAAATTGGGACAGTGAGGGAGCAGCAATGCCCACAGGGACCCCCTGGCACAGCATGGGCACTGCCACATGGATTTCATGCTGTTCCATCCTGGGAGAGGGTCCCCAAGGATCTGGATCTGCTCCAGAGGAGCCCATCACTGCTGTGAGCTCCTCTGGGCTCCGCACAATGAGGTGGAAGGACAACGGTGGGGATGGGAACCAAGGGGTCATGTTTGGGTGGGGTTGGCCACCAGTGGATCATGTTTGGGTGGGATTGGCCACCAGTGGATCATGTTTGCATTGGCATCCACAAGAATGGCCACGTTTGAGTGGGGCTGGCAATGAGTGGGTCATGTTTGGGTGGGGTTGGCACCCAATGGATTCTGTTTGAATGGGGTTGGTATCAAATGCATCTTTTTGTGGTGGGATTGGCACCCAATGGATCATATTTGAGTGGGACTGGCAAAGAATGGATTGTTTGTGAGTGGGGTTGCACTCAATAAGTTGTGTTTGAGTGGGGTTGGCACCCAGTGGATCATGTTTGAGTTGGCATCCACAAGAATGGACACATTGAGTGGGGTTGGCAATGAATGGATCATGTTTGGGTGAGGTTGGCACCCAACAGATCATGTTTGGGCCGGACTGGGAACCAATGGATCGTGTTTGAGCTGCGTTGGCAATGAATGGATCAGGTTTGGGTGGTGTTGGCACCCAACAGATCATATTTGGGTGGGATTGGGTACCAATGGGTTGTGTTTGAGTGGGGTTGTCAACCAACGAGTTGTGTTTGAGCAGGGTTGGCAACCAACAGCCCAGATTTGAGTGGGGTTGGCAATGAATGGATCATGTTTGAATGGTGTTAGCAAACAATGGATTGTGTTTGGGTGGGGTTGGCACCCAGCAGCTCGTGTTTGGGTAGGGTTGGCAATGAATGGATCATGTTTGGGTGGGATTGGGAACCAATGGATCGTGTTTGAGCTGGGTTGGCAATGAATGGATCATATTTGGGTGGTGTTGGCAAACAATGGATTGTGTTTGGGTGGGGCTGGCACCCAACAGCTCGTGTTTGAGTGAGGTTGGTACCTAATGTACCATGTTTGAGATGGTGTTGGCATCCAATGGCCTGTGTTTGAGTGGTGTTGGCAATGAATGGCCTGTGTTTGAGTGGGGTGGGCACCCAACGGCCCATGTCTGAGTGAGGTTGGCACCCAATGAGTGGGGTTGGCACCCAATGGCCCATGTCTGAGTGAGGTTGGCACCCAGTGGATCCTGCTGTTGGCACCCAGTGATCCATGCTCGTGATGGGGCTGGCACCCGATGCTCTGAGTGGTGCTGGCACCCCCGGGGCTGCCGGTGCCCCCCGCGCTCGGTGCCCCCACCATGGCTGCTCACCTTGGGCCGGCGGGCGGTGCTCTGGAGGGCAGCGGGAGCGGAAGCAGAGAGGACAGACAGTCACACAGGGACAGAGGAGCAGAGAACAGCCGGCGGCGGCCGGAGCGGCAGAGCAGGGAAAGGAGACAAAAGACAGCACGGCATCGTTAGTGTGCCCGGCATCGTCAGCGTGCCCCATGGCACCAGGTGTGGCATCGTTAGCCTGGGCACTCATTAACCTGCTCCACGGGCAGAGATCCCATGGGATCCCCTGGCACAGCTCCCATGGGACCACAGGAACAGAGCCCAAAGCCAGCCCTTGCCCCATCCCTGCCCCTCTAGCCAAGTGTGGGGACAGAGCTGGGCACAGAGGGCACATCCTGAACCCCCAGCCCGACCCTACTGATACCCCAGGGCAGATCCACTCTGTAATTCCAAGGAATTTTGGTCTTCAGAGGCAAAGCCTGGTTCAGGTTGGCTGGGCATTCCATGGGCACGGGGGGTTTGACCTCCCACGCCTTTCCCAGAGACCCCAGAGTAGGAGATGGAAAGGATTTAATCTTAAATGTGAGTTTTCTCCTCTCCTCATCCCTCTGGTTTTCCAAAAGGCCCAGAGCACCCTGAGCAGCTGCCTCAGAGCCCCCAGGCTCTGCTTTGTTTAACCAGAAATTCCAGGGACACCACAGAGCTGATCCCACACTCCCAGTTTTTCCTTTCATGGCTGGAATTAAATCATCCACGATTTTGGGGCAGGACCCCCCCACACCCCTCCATGCACATGCAGCAGCTCCCAGCAGCTCAGGGAGGGGAGGCCACAGGGCTCAGCCTGGAACAGAGACAAATACGAAATTATTTAATATTTTTCCCCTTAAAAACAATCCCTAATGGATGGAAAAGGAGGAGTGACCAGGCTGGTCCTGAGGGGTAGCAGGTGGGCATTGGGAACATCTGTCCAGCTGCAGCCTTGGAGCCCTTCCACACTCTCCCTCATTTCTGATTCCATGACCTAACCCCAGCTGGGAATAAACAGGAGCAGAACAGATGGATAATGGCACTGCCACATGATCTCATGTCCAGGATGGGGACAGGAGGCACACAGAGCCCACCAGGCACCAGCAGCTCCAGCTGATCTCCAACACGGCCGTGTTCCCTCCCGAGGCCTCAGGAACCTTGGAGCTTTATTTCCCTGTTTTCAGTATAAACCTGGATGTGTTTGCACTTCCAAACTTGTCAATCCTGAGGAAAGACATTCCCATCTTCCACAACATCTGAGTGACCAAATTGGCCAGGAAAATGGAATTGCAGCAGCACAAGTTCCAGACCTTCAAGTGAAACCCTCAGGATGCCCTTCAGGAGCTCTCCAGCATCTTCCCAAAGTCCAAGTAAGCAACATGGAGCAGCAACAAAAATCTGGGAAACACTTGGAAAATGTCTTCTTCAGGAACTCCACATGTGGGGGGACTCAGGAGTGGGGCAGGGCTGGGGGGGTTCCACATCGACCCCTGAGTCCTTGGACATGGGGAAATGTCACCTGGTCCTGGATGGGGGACACTGATCCCTGTCCCAGGAGACACTGAGCCTTGTCCTGGGGGACACTGAGCCCCAAACTGGGGGACAATGAGCCTTGTCCTGGGGGACACCGAGCCCCAAACTGGGGGACAATGAGCCTTGTCCTGGGGAACACAGAGCCCCAAACTGGGGGACAATGAGCCTTGTCCTGGGGAACACAGAGCCCCAAACTGGGGGACAATGAGCCTTGTCCTGGGGAACAGTGAGCCCCAAACTGGGCAACAGTGAGCCTTGTCCTGGCCGTGGGGTGAGGGACACCAATTCAAACCCTGCCTCAAACCACACCAAACCCTAAAAACAGGGAGAAGCCTCCTGGTAACCATCCCTAAAGCCACGTGGAATGACAGGGAATAATCCTGCTTTGTGCATCCTTGGGAGTTCTGGTCCCCTCCATGTGATGACCACTGAAAGTTGAAGCTCCAAGACCCCTGGGATCCGTGGCAAAGGGATGTCCTGGGATGCTCCAGCTGCTCTCTCCATCAGGAATGGAGGATGGCCGGGCTCCCCTCCATGGTGGCACCATCTGTCCCCCAGCCAGCCATCCCCGGGCTCTGGAAAAGTCAGTGACCAGGATGGGACGTGGATTTTCTGGTGTTTGTCATCGTGCCAGCACTGGGAGCAGAGGCTCCAGCCCCACCTGGATCCAGGATGCTCCAACCTTCCTGCTGGGGATGGATGGACGGATGGATGGATGGATGGGGATGGATGTTCCATGGAGGTTCTGCTCTGCTGTGTAATGCTGCTGCATAAATATTTGATGGAATTACAAAACCTCAGCTCCCAGGGGAGCCTTGGGGGCTCCGAACCGGCGCACTCCGAGATAGACTCAGCTCCTGGCAGCAGGAACTCTGGAAAAATCCTCCTGACACCAAGGACTGACTGTGGTGGGGTCAGCACTGCCTGCTGAATGTGGGGTCCCACAATCCCTCCTGATTTGGTTCTGTTCCAGGTGTGGGAATCCTGATCCAGGCAGGAGCAGCAAGTGCTGGATGGATGAGCAGGAATGTGTGAATGTCACCTTCCAGCAGGCAGGACAGGGGAGGTGTCACTGGAGCCTTCTCCTGGATTGAGTTTCAAGGCTTCAGGTCTGAACTTCACAGCCTGTGGCTGCTGCTGTGGAGGATTCCCAGAGTTTCCAGGAGGATTCCAATAGGCAGCAGCTCCTGAGTGGGGTAGGCAGTGCTGAGGGTGATGCCCAGGCACTGATCCAGTGCTTCTCCATGCTGATGCCATCCCACTCCATTCCCAGGAATTTGGCCCCTTTGGAGGCACCTCCCCTCTGCTGGAGCTGAGTCTCAGCCCCAGGATGAGCCCCTGAGGGTGTGGTTCCCTGGGATACTGCTGGGAATTCTGCATTTTAAACAACCAGCACCACCCAGGTCTCACGGGTGTGATTCCATGGGTGAGGAGAGGAGCAGCAGGAAAAGCAGGAAGGAATCCAGGCGTGGGGCTGAGCTCCAGCAGCCCCCACTGCCCCCTCCAACGGGGCACAGGGAAAGCAGCATCCGTGAAACTTTCCACGGGGAATAGGATTAACAGGGACACGTGACGAGGAGCGTCGGTGTCTGAGCTCAGGGAGGTGCAGGGGTAAATCAGGAGCATTTCCTGCCAGGTACAGACCAGCTCAGGTCTATTCCCTGCCATCAGCCAGAAATTCCCAGGATTTCTCTTTAAGCTGAGCAGTGACATCGCGGTTACACTAAAAATAAACATATAGGCCAGTGCCCGCGCTGTCACCTGCGGGAATGGCAGCCTGGCAGGGACTCGGGCACTGCCAGCCCCTGGGAATGCCAAAGGCTGAACCCAGCAGCGTGGCTGGCAGGAAAACCGGGATTGCGGGCACACAGCTTCCCCAGGGTGGGCACCGGTGGCACTGGAAGCAGGGATGGCACCGGCAGCAGGAACAGCACTGACACTCTCAGGCTGTGGGGACAGGGACAGCAGCAGGGATGGCATTGGCACCCCTGGAGCGGGAATGGCACCAGCCATGGGCACAGGGACAGCAGCAGGGATGGCACTGACACCCCTGGAGTGGGGATGGCACCAGCAGCGGGGACAACACAGGCAGCAGGGACAGCACTGACACCCCCAGGCAGAGGGGATGGCACTGGCAGAGGGGACGGGGATGGCACCGGCAGCGGGGACAGGGATGGCACCGGCAGCGGGGACAGGGCCCCGGCAGAGCCGCAGAGGCGCTGCATTGGCCGGGTGACACGGAGAGGGGACTCCGGGAGCTCGGAAGGCAAAGCCAGCCATGAACCGATGCTCACCCACCGCCCCCCTCCTCCCCGAGCCCGTCACGCTCCCAATTACAGCCCGGCAGCATCAACGCGGGGAAAACGGGCAAAACCAGCGAGGAGGCGGCCGGGAAGCGGGGACGCGATGCCGGAGCGGGGGATGCGGGCGCGGACCGTACCTTGCGTGTGGCCGGGGCCTGCCTCATCGTCGCGCAGGGACGGCCGGAGCGGGAGGAGACGGAGCAGCGGGTCAGTCAGCGCGGCCGGACACGGCAAATGGCCGCGGCCTGCCCGGGGGCTCGGCGGGGGCTCAGGGGGTCCGGGGCAGCCCCCCCCGGCCGCGGCCGCTCGTCCCCGCTCCGCCGGTGGCTCCAACCACCGCCCCGGCGGCTCATGACATCACCGCGGAGGGGCCGCACCGCCGGGCGCTGCACCGAGCCGGGCGGATGGGGATGGGGATGATGAGGATGAGGATGGGGATGGGGATGTGATGCTGCGCTCGGGGAGGGTCTCAGCGGCTCGGAGCCCCCCCGGTGTCAGCTGCGCGGTGCTGGCGGCTCCGTGGCTGCGCTCGGTATCGCCGCCGTGCCCGCAGCCAAACCCGCCCCGCGCCGGCAAACCCCCCGGGAGCGGACAGACGGACGGAGCGGAGCCCGGATGGACAGATGGACGGCGCCGAGCCCCGAGGGATGGACAGATGGACAGAGGGATCATCTTGCCGCGCCGCCATCCAGCGCCAGCTCCGCACCGACACGGGCGGATCGAGGGAGCTCAGGGTGTGGAGAGACCCCCCCGAGCCTCGGAGAGCCCCTGCCCCAAAATCCCTGCCCTAAAAATGCCCCTCAGGGCGGCGTCCAGCACGCCCTGAGCCTCGCTGCCCTGCCAGGACCGTTCCTGCAATTCCTGCCCGGCATTCTCGGTGTCCCTGGACAAGAACTCTGCTGGGAACGCACAGGATGTCACCAAGCACCATCTCCAAACTCTCCATGAATCCATGGAGTGCCCCACGGAGTGCTGGAGAGCAGCTCCCTTTACATGCACACATCTTAAATCCCATCCATTATATGATTGTTGTATTATGTAACATGAACACAGACTCATCCAGCTCCCATTCCAACTGTGTTATTTTCCAAAATTCCCACACTGTGAGGGGAGAGGAACTCAGGGTGCCCCAGGCTCACACCCAACCCTCCACACACAGAGGGAATTTTACCTCCAGTGTTTCCAGTCCCTCACCACAATCCTGCCAATCTCCTGGAAAAAGCATTTAAAGGCCTCTTTGGCATTTCCTGGAAGCAGCCCCTCGAGGATGTCAGGCTGGGGACATCCTGTGTCCAACTGATATGTGCTGGGATCTGATTCCTGAAAAACCCCTGGATCAGGGAATCAGGGGTGGGGGAAGTGTCCAAGGCCAGGCTGGATGGAGTTTGGAACAGCCTGGAATAGTGGGAGGTGTCCCCTTGCCCGTGGCATGGGATAGAACTGGATGGGCTTTAAAGTCCCTTCCAATCCAAACCATCCCATAATTCTGGAGCCCCTCTGCTCTGGAGTCAGGATTGCTGGGAATGGAAAAGGGAAAAATCCAGGGAATCCTCAGAGTCCCTGAAGGGGCTCCAGGAGAGCTGGAGAGGGACTGGGGACAAGGCCTGCAGGGACAGGAGCCAGGGAATGGCTCCCACTGGGAAAGGGGAGATTGGGCTGGGATCTTGGCAAGGAATTGCTGGCTGGGAGGGTGGGCAGGGGCTGGGCTGGAATTGCCAGATTTGCTGTGGCTGCCCCTGGATCCCTGGCAGTGCCCAAGGCCAGGCTGGACACTGGGGTTGGAGCCACCTGGGACAGTGGGAGGTGTCCCTGGATGGGTTTAAGGTCCCCTCTAACCCAGCCCATTCCATGATTCCTCTCCTGCAGCTCCCTCTGGCTGCGTGCAGGCGCTGGGGGCAGGGCAGCATTCCCAAGGGACAATTTTGGGCACTGGAATTGCATCTCCAAACAAAGAAACCCCGAGCTCCACCAGCCTGAGCACCACAAACCCAGAGCTGACACAGGGATCATTCAAATCCATTCCAACGCTCCAACAGAATCTCCCTCCCATTCCCACTGCCCTGGCCCAAAACAGAAATCCCTTCTGAAGCATTTCCAGATGAAATCATCCTGGATCCTTGGCTTTAAGCCCCTGAATGATCCCAGGGCTGTGTCCATTTCTGGAGGAGCCACGTGCAGGCTCACACGGATTTAAGTTTAAGATAATTATGGGTATTAGAGCTGCTCTAATGAACCAGCTCCTCTCCTCTCGCACAGCTCTGCTCCCTAAATCCAGAATATATCAACTCTTCCCACACAAAGATCCAATAAATGCAGCAGCAGGGAGAAAATGCAATTAACCCCAGGGAAATGGTGTCAGGTGCTTTGGGCTGTCCCTGAAACTCCTCAGGGACGGGTAAGGGAGGTTTTTTATCCTAAATCCATGAGAAGGAGGTGGTGGCACCAGCACAGATGGGAGAATTCCTGGTTTTTTAGAGGATTGGAGAGGAGATGCCAGGTTAACTCCAGCTCTTTTCCATGGAGTCATCTGTTTGCAGCACCAGCTGCTGCTCAGCTCCTGTCCCCAGAGGGTGACATCAAAATAATCCCCACAGGCTCCCTTGGGGACACACAGAGCTGTCACAGGGGTGTCACCAGGCCTGAGGAACAGCTGTGCCTGGGAAATCTGCCCTGGGATCATCCAGGCCCTGCCATGGACACGGTTTGGGCAGCGGGGGTGAGCTGGGGTTTGGGAGCTGATGGATTATCTGTTCCTCTAAAGGATTAACGGGGCTTGGGGTGGCCCCTCTGGGTTCAACAGAACAGCTGGGACCTGCTCCGGGCTGGAATGAGCCAGCTGCTCCTGCATGGAGACTGGGATAGCACCGGGATAACACCAGGATAACAACCTGGCCATTCCTGCATGGAGACTGGGATAACACCGGGATAACACCGGGATAACAACCTGGCCACTCCTGTATGGAGACTGGGATAGCACCAGGATAACACCAGGATAACAACCTGGCCACTCCTGTATGGAGACTGGGATAGCACCGGGATAGCACTGGGACAACAACTGGGTACTGACCTGGCTGCTCCTGCAGACACCGGGATAACACCGGGATAACACCCGGACACTGACCTGGCCACTCCTGTATGGAGACTGGGATAACACCGGGATAACACCGGATAACACCCGGACACTGACCTGGCTGCTCCTGCAGAGACCGGGATAACAACCAGACACCGACCCCACCAATCCTGCATGGAGGCCAGGATGAGACCAGGATAACACTGGGATAACACCTGGACACTGACCTGGCTGCTCCTGCATGGAGATTGGGATAACACCGGATAACACCGGGATAACAACCAAACACTGACCCAGCCACTCCTGCATGGAGACCAGGATAGCACCGGGATAGCACCGGGATAACACCGGGATAACAACCTGGCCATTCCTGCATGGAGACCAGGACAACACCAGGACAACAACCAGGTACTGACCTGGCTGCTCCTGCATGGAGACCGGGATAACACTGGGATAACAACTGGACACTGACCCCACCACACCTGCATGGAGACCAGGATGACACCAGGATAACACTGGGATAACAATCAGACACTGACCTGGCTGCTTCTGTATGGAGACCAGGATAACACCGGGATAACACCGGGATAACACCGGGACACCAATCTGGCCATTCCTGCATGGAGACCAGGATAACACTGGGATAACACCCGGACACTGACCCAGCTGCTCCTGCACAGAGACCGGGATAACACCCAGACACTGACCTGGCTGCTCCTGTATAACACCAGGATAACACCGGGATAACACCCGGACACTGACCTGGCTGCTCCTGTATAACACCAGGATAACACCGGGATAACACCCGGACACTGACCTGGCTGCTCCTGTATAACACCGGGATAACACCGGGATAACACCCGGACACTGACCTGGCTGCTCCTGTATAACACCGGGATAACACCAGGATAACACCTGGACACTGACCCAGCCACTGACGGGTCACCCTGGGATGGGATGGCAGCAGGTGCCCAGCAGAACTGGCGCAGCCCCAGGGCACAGCAGGAATGCAGCCCTGGCACATGGAATGCCACTGGGAGGATGGAAGAACAGCGATGTCACTGCAGAGGGACAAACCTGATCATCCAGGGACAATCCAAGGATCAAACTGGCTGCAGCAGCGGGGGACAGGTGACCTGAGGTGGCAGGACAGGATTTAACAGCAGGGTCACAGCACCAGCACATGCCACCTGTGCATGTGGCACTTGGGGACACTTGACAGTGTCAGGGGACAGTTGGACTCAGGGGTCTCAGAGGGCTTTTCCAACCTAAATATTCCACAATTCCAGGATCCCTGAATAGATCAGACCCTGGCAGCTCCCAAGTGAGGCAGAGCTTTTGCTGGAGCCTTTCCCTGCATCCCTGGGAGTTCCCTGTTCCCATCACAACCCTGCCACCTCCGTGTCCCTGGGAGGTGACATCCATGACGCAGTGTCACCCAGCACTGCAGCAGGAGAAGGGACTGGCCTGTCACCAGCACAGACACATTGTCATGGGGATGAACACAGCACAACCTGCTTCATCCCAAAAATGACCTGGGAAAGAAAGACCCTTTTCCTGCTCTTTAACCAGATTTTGGGGTCCTTCCCAGGCAGCCTGGCCCAGGACAGAGGCCAGCACCCCGCGAGGACAGCGTGGACCTCCTGCTCCAAGAACAGGGACACCCAACACAGTGTCACAGGCAAGGGACAGGGCCCCCCGTGTCCTGCAGCCTCTGCTCCGAGCCCTGGCAACAGCACGGCCCAAAGGCCACAGCATCCCAAATCCATGGAAAACAGGGAAGGGGCACAGCAGGGGTCAAGGCCCATCTGGCAGCAGCTCTGCACAATAAAGTCTGTAGATTAAAGTCTATATTTGACACACAGGAGCCGCCCTAATCTCCAGAACGAGGACTTACCCGCTAATTACTCTCATTATCCAGGTCCCCCCCACACCGCAGATGGCACAGCCCTGTGTGGGGGCAGGAGCTGCCCGAGGGCAGGGCGGGCTCTCAGGGCCATGAGTGGCTGAAAGGGTGAATTGTGAGGGGACAGCAGGGCCTGGCAGGGGGCTGCACCTCAATGGGGATGTCCCTGTGTGAGGTGTGTCTGTGCTGCCAGGATGAGGGGCAGGACAGTGACAGATCCAGATTCCCAGGACAGTGACAGTCACAAATCCATGATCCCCAGGACAGTGACAGTCACAGAGCCACAGTCCTCAGAAGAATGACTGTCACTACAATCGCCAGGACAGTGACAGTCCCAGATGCTCAGGACAGTGACTGTCACAGATGCATGATCCTCACGACAGTGACAGTCAGATCCAGGGTCCTCAGGACAGTGACAGTCACAGATCCTCAGACAGTGACTGTCACTCAAACAGGATCCCCACAACAGCGACAAATCCATGACCCCCAGCACAGTGACAGTCACAGCCCCAGACCCCAGGGCAGTGACAGATCCATGATCTTCAAGACAATGACTGTCACAGCCCCAACACAGTGACAGCCCCAAATCCCCAGGACAGTGACAGTCACAGATCCTCAGGGCAGTGACAGTCACACCCCCATGACTGCCAGGACAGTGACAGTCACAGATCCCCAGGACAGTGACAGTCACACCCCCATGATTGCCAGGACAGTGACAGTCACAGATCCCCAGCACAGTGACAGTCACAGACCCCCAGGACAGTGACAGTGACAGCCACAGATCCCCAGGACAGTGACAGTCACAGATCCATGATTGCTAGGACAGTGACAGTCACAGATCCTCAGGGCAGTGACAGTGACAGTCACAGATCCCCAGGACAGTGACAGATCCATGATTGCTAGGACAGTGACAGTCACAGATCCCCAGGACAGTGACAGTCACAGATCCATGATTGCTAGGACAGTGACAGTCACAGATCCCCAGGACAGTGACAGTCACAGATCCTCAGGGCAGTGACAGTCACAGATCCCCATGACAGTGACAGTCACAGATCCCCAGCACAGTGACAGCCACAGCCCCTGATCCTAATCCCAGCCGCAGCTCCGAGCAGACAGCGGGGACACAGCGGGGACACGGAGCAGCTGCCAACCCACCAGAACAGGCACAGGGAAGGCAGAACCCAACATTCCCAACAGGAATCCCATCCCAGCAGAGCCCCTGATGAGGGATCCACACGGCCCCTGAAGCCTCGGGGACATGGAGACACCTGGATCTGGGGGACACAAGGAGGGGACACTTGGGGACAGGTGCTCCTGGCCTCTCTCCACAGGCTCTCAGCAGATTCCACATTGCTCCTCTCCTCTGGACTTCCCATGGACAAACAGAACTTTTTGGATCATTTTCCACCCAAAAATCAACACAGAGGCAGCTGGAAAGCAAATCTGGACCAAAGGGAGCACAGGTAACACCTCCCTCCCCTCTCCCATGGTTTCAATGCCCACCTTGGCTTTTCTCTTGGCACAATTCCCAAGAGGGGAAAAAAAATCCCCGAATTTCCTGCAGGGAATGATGATTCCCTGCCCGTGGTGTGGAATGAGATGGGCTTTAATGTCCATCCCAACCCAAACCATTCTGGGATTCCTTCCCAGGACCTTTGGAGTTTCAGCTCATCCTTGCATGAAAGATTTCTGCCTTCAGTAATTGTCACAAACCAGCTGGGTTTGAGTGTCCCCAAAAGATGCCAGAGCCCAGAGACAGGACAGCCCTGAGAAGGTGCCACTTGTCCCCAGGTCACCAAGGGTTTAGGGGTTATAAAAATATCCGAGAGAGTTGTGCCAGGGGAGATTCAGGCTGGACAGTGGGAAAATTCCTTCGTGGAAAGAGCTGGAAAACAATGGAAGAGGCTGCCCAGAGCAGGGGACAGTCCCCATCCCTGCAGATGTGACACCTGGGGACACCACTGACAACTCGCTGCTCTCTGAGGCATTTCCCACCCCAACATTCCACGATGGCACGGTGATGTGACCCCACCCTGAGCCGTGTCCCCTCCCGGGCTGGGAGCACATGCAGGGACAGCCATGCAGCGCCGGGATGGGGACGGTGAGGGTGACGATGGCCCCGGCATGCGGCCGCGCGCGGGGGAGGGACGGACAGACAGACGGACAGCACCTTTTTGGGCTTGGCTCCGCGCTGCGTGAGGAGGGAACAGAAGGAAGGTTAGACAGCCCTGGGGGCTCTCCTAGGAACCCCCTGCAGGCTGCAGGAAAGGCAGGAGGGGAAACAGAATCAGGGAAATTGGAGGAAATGAAGGAGGAAACAGCCCTGGAGTCACCCCCATGCTCTGGTGTCACCTCCTGTCCCCCACCCCCAGCACGGAGGATTGGGGGAGTCAGGACGTTGCAAAGGGGAATAAATCATTTCATGGTGCACAGACAGGGAAAAGGATTGGGGGCCAGGGGAAGAGATGTGAGGACAAGGGGCAATGGTTCCCACTGCCAGAGGGCAGGGATGGGTGGGATACGGGGGAGGAATTCCTCCCTGTGAGGGTGAGGAGGGGCTGGGATGGAATTCCCAGATTTGCTGTGGCTGTCCCTGGATCCCTGGAAGTGTCCAAGGCCAGGCTGGATGGGGCTTGGAGCCACCTGGGATAATGGGAAATGTCCCTGGATGGGCTTTAAGGTCCCTCCCACCCCAAACCATTCCAGGATTCCATGACAAACCAGCAGGAATGCTCTGGAATGCAGCTGCCCATGGAGCAGCATCTCCTGTCCTGACCCCTTCCCCACATCAACAGCACAAAAGAATTCCAAGAGCAATCCCCATTCCCTGATTTCAAGAACATTGAGGTTTTCTAAATATTCTCTTTGTCTTCTAATGAATTCCAGGGTGGAATTAAAGCAGGAGGATCAGGCAGGGAGCACATGGAGCACAGGCTCCAGCAGTGCCAGGGCTTGATGGATCACACCCCACACAGCAGGAAAAGCCCAAAAACCTTCCCAAATCCCTCTGACACAGGGCAGGGAATCCATTTCCATCCTCCCCTCTGGCTGGAGCTCACATTCACCAGGGTTTGAGCACAGTGAACCCCCAGGTGCTGCTCCATCCTCATATCCAGCATCCACAGCGGGGTGAGGAGCAGAATTTCCACTCCTGGGAATTATCTGGAATGGCAACTCCAGCCCCACAGGTGCCACAGAAGCTCCTTGTCCCCACCATTTCCTTTCCAACGCTGCCCACATCCCAGCTGGGCCAGTTTATCCCCATGGAAAATCCAATTTTTACCCCAAACCACCCAAACCCACCCACAGGATCACCCAGTTCCATCCCTGCTCCCAGCACTGGTGGCCTGGGCAGTGCTGGGGGAACTGCTGGACTTGATGGTCTCAGGGACCTCAGCATTCCATAATTCCTCCCTGCCCCACACCTGTATGGCCATTCCCAAGGACAGGAACCTGCTCCAGATCCTCATTCCTTAGGAAATATCCCTCACATTTGGGTACAACACGTCCCTATCCATGTCCCAGGAGCCTCTGGAGCTCCTGGATGGAGGCACTCACAGGGGAGCTGCCCCAGCATCCCTGGAAATGTCCAAGGGCAGGTTGGAAGGGGCTTGGAGCACCCTGGGATAGTGGAAGGTGTTCCCTGCAGGATCTGGGGGGCTTTGAGGTCTTTCCAGGATTCCAGGAGGGTCAGGGTTTGGAAGAAGCAGCCAGGGAATGCTGCTGAACTCAGATTAAAATGTGTGACACGGGATTTGTGCTGGATAATCCCTCAGGAACCCACTGATTCCTGGCTGAAAATGACATTTTGTACACCTTGTTTCCCACGGGTTTTAGGAGAAATTCCCTTTTCCATGGGCATTTTATCCCATGCAAGTGTCCATGTGCTCTTCCTGAAGGGATGGAAACCTCTGAGAGGTGACAAAGTGCTGGGGTCACTCACCAGTTTGCTGGCCTTGGTGGCATCGAGGGAATCTGTGGAGAGAGCAGAAGCAGAGCCATGAGCCCAAGGGACACTCCTGTCCCCATCCCAGTGTCCCTGCAGCCACAGGACACCCAGCAGGGTGGGACAGAAGAATTTTGGGAAGTGGGAGTGAAGCAGAGTCAGGAAATGGTGGCACAGTGGGGTGTGGGTTTGGGGGCACAGGGAATTCCTGATGGGAGCTGCTGGCTGAGGAGGGCAAACACTTGGATACAGCTCAGAACTGGGGGGCAGCTCCACTGCTCTCCTTGGGCTGAACCCCTGGATTTCAGGGATTCCTGACTGGCACAGGCTGAACCCCTGGATTTCAGGGATGCCTGACTGACTGGCACAGGCTGAACCCCTGGATTTCAGGGATTCCTGACTGGCACAGGCTGAACCCCTGGATTTCAGGGATTCCTCAGCAACTGGCACAGGCTGAACCTCTGGATTTCAGGGATTCCTGACTGACTGGCACAGGCTGAACCCCTGGATTTCAGGGATGCCTGACTGGCACAGGCTGAACCCCTGGATTTCAGGGATTCCTGACTGGCACAGGCTGAACCCCTGGATTTCAGGGATTCCTGACTGGCACAGGCTGAACCCCTGGATTTCAGGGATGCCTGACTGGCACAGGCTGAACCCCTGGATTTCAGGGATTCCTGACTGACTGGCACAAGCTGAACACCTGGATTTCAGGGATGCCTGACTGGCACAGGCTGAACCCCTGGATTTCAGGGATGCCTGACTGGCACAGGCTGAACCCCTGGATTTCAGGGATTCCTGACTGGCACAAGCTGAACCCCTGGATTTCAGAGATTCCTCAGCAACTGGCACAGGCTGAACCCCTGGATTTCAGGGATCCCTGACTGGCACAAGCTGAACCCCTGGATTTCAGAGATTCCTCAGCAACTGGCACAGGCTGAACCCCTGGATTTCAGGGATTCCTGACTGGCACAGGCTGAACCCCTGGATTTCAGGGATCCCTGACTGACTGGCACAAGCTGAACCCCTGGATTTCAGGGATTCCTCAGCAACTGGCACAGGCTGAACCCCTGGATTTCAGGGATTCCTCAGCAACTGGCACAGGCTGAACACCTGGATTTCAGGGATTCCTGACTGACTGGCACAAGCTGAACCCCTGGATTTCAGGGATTCCTGACTGACTGGCACAGGCTGAACCCCTGGATTTCAGGGATTCCTGACTGACTGGCACAAGCTGAACCCCTGGATTTCAGGGATTCCTGACTGACTGGCACAGGCTGAACCCCTGGATTTCAGGGATTCCTCAGCAACTGGCACAGGCTGAACCCCTGGATTTCAGGGATTCCTGACTGGCACAGGCCGAACCCCTGGATTTCAGGGATTCCTGACTGACTGGCACAGGCTGAACCCCTGGATTTCAGGGATTCCTCAGCAACTGGCACAGGCTGAACCCCTGGATTTCAGGGATTCCTGACTGGCACAGGCTGAACCCCTGGATTTCAGGGATTCCTCAGCAACTGGCACAGGCTGAACCCCTGGATTTCAGGGATTCCTCAGCAACTGGCACAGGCTGAACCCCTGGATTTCAGGGATTCCTGACTGACTGGCACAGGCTGAACCCCTGGATTTCAGGGATTCCTGACTGACTGGCACAAGCTGAACCCCTGGATTTCAGGGATTCCTGACTGACTGGCACAGGCTGAACCCCTGGATTTCAGGGATCCCTGACTGACTGGCACAAGCTGAACCCCTGGATTTCAGGGATTCCTGACTGGCACAGGCTGAACCCCTGGATTTCAGGGATTCCTCAGCAACTGGCACAGGCTGAACCCCTGGATTTCAGGGATTCCTGACTGACTGGCACAGGCTGAACCCCTGGATTTCAGGGATTCCTGACTGACTGGCACAGGCTGAACCCCTGGATTTCAGGGATTCCTGACTGACTGGCACAAGCTGAACCCCTGGATTTCAGGGATTCCTCAGCAACTGGCACAGGCTGAACCCCTGGATTTCAGGGATTCCTCAGCAACTGGCACAGGCTGAACCCCTGGATTTCAGGGATTCCTGACTGACTGGCACAGGCTGAACCCCTGGATTTCAGGGATTCCTGACTGACTGGCACAAGCTGAACCCCTGGATTTCAGGGATTCCTGACTGACTGGCACAGGCTGAACCCCTGGATTTCAGGGATCCCTGACTGACTGGCACAAGCTGAACCCCTGGATTTCAGGGATTCCTGACTGGCACAGGCTGAACCCCTGGATTTCAGGGATTCCTCAGCAACTGGCACAGGCTGAACCCCTGGATTTCAGGGATTCCTGACTGACTGGCACAGGCTGAACCCCTGGATTTCAGGGATTCCTGACTGGCACAGGCTGAACCCCTGGATTTCAGGGATTCCTGACTGGCACAGGCTGAACCCCTGGATTTCAGGGATTCCTCAGCAACTGGCACAAGCTGCTCAGGGACTGGGATGGGTGAAATCCATGTGTGGGTGGCATTTGGGGACACAGAATCATGGAATGGCTTGGGTGAGAAGGATTTTAAATCCCATCAGCCCCACCTCGTGCCATGGACAGGGACTGTCCCAGGTGGTCCCAGGTGGTTCCAGGGACACTCCCAAGTGCCCAGGGGCAGCCACAGCTTCTCTGGGCACGCTGTGCCAGGGCCTGCCCACCCTCAGAGGGAGGAATTCCTTCCCAAAATCCCACCCAAATCTCTCCTTTCCTATTGGGAAGCCATTCCCTGTGTTCTGTCCCTCCCTGGCAGGTGTGCCTGCATTCCCAAGTGTCACCAGGTGTCCCCTGCTGTTCTGGCTCTGTGGCAGAGCCACCTCCCACTGCAGTGCTGCTGCAGCAGCTGCTGTTTCCATGGAAACCCCTGGCAGGCAGCCACATCCCAGCCCTGCATCCCTGACAGCATCATCCCACACCCCACCTGCAGCCTGGGCTCCTCCTGCTGTCTGTCTGTCCCAACCCAGCGTCCAGGGAAGGGTTTGGAGCTCCAGGAGCAGCTGGGGGAGCTGGGAAAGGGGCTCAGCCTGGAGAAAAGGGGGATCAGGGGGAACTTTTGGCCCTCCAAAACTCCCTGAATTCCTGGAGCCAGGTGGGAGTTGGGATCTGCTCCCAGGGAACAGCGACAGGAGGAGAGGGAACAGCCTCAGGTTGGGCCAGGTTGGATAATTTTGGGAAAATTCCTTCTTGGAAAGGGCTGTCCAGCCCTGGCAGGGGTGGAGTGCCCATCCCTGGGGGATTTAGCCCTGTGCATGTGGCACTTGGGGACACGGTCAGTGCTGGGAATTCAGGGGTGTCCGAGGGCTTTTCCAGCCTGAATTATTCCACGATTCCACTGCAGCATCCAAAGCAGAGAGCAAGGAAGGATCCACTCCAAAGCAGAGAGCAAGGAAGAGTCCATTCCGTTTTTCCCGACTAATTCTACCTCCTACTTCCTTGTAGAGGAGAAATCCCTCCCACAAGCGACACCCACCGCCCCCAGCCCACCCCGAGCCGCCAGTCCCGATGGCACAAACGCTTCCCACAGGGAGCTCCCGGCTTGGCACACGGAGCCGAGCCAGCAGCCAAGGCAGGAAGCTGGCAGAGCCCCCTCCGGCAGCTCCGGGATCCCGCAGCGCCCGGGGAAAACATTCCCGACAAAGCCGAGCCCACGGGGAGGGAGGGAAGCCTGGCTGGGATCAGAGCCAGGGACGGCGGGTGTGGGAAAAGCGGGAGGAACGCTCAATCCCTGCCCCGGGAAATGCGGGAGGAAAGCTCAGTCCCTGCCCTGGGCAATGGGAGAGGAACGCTCAATCCCTGCCCCGGGAAATGGGGGAGGAAAGCTCAGTCCCTGCCTTGGGAAATGCGGGAGGAAAGCTCAGTCCCTGCCCCGGGAAATGGGGAAGGAACGCTCAATCCCTGCCCCGGGAAATGCGGGAGGAACGCTCAATCCCTGCCCCGGGAGGAACGCTCAGTCCCTGCCCCAGGAAATGGGGAAGGAACGCTCAGTCCCTGCCCCAGGAAATGGGGAAGGAACGCTCAGTCCCTGCCCCAGGAAATGGGGAAGGAACGCTCAATATCCCTGCCCCAGGAAATGGGGAAGGAACGCTCAATATCCCTGCCCCAGGAAATGGGGAAGGAACGCTCAATATCCCTGCCCCGGGAAATGGGGAAGGAACGCTCAATCCCTGCCCCGGGAAATGGGGAAGGAACGCTCAATCCCTGCCCCGGGAAATGGGGAAGGAACGCTCAGTCCCTGCCCCGGGGGAACGGGCACGGCAAAGGGATGGACACGGGGATGCTCCAGTTCCACTGGGATGGGCAATTCCACAGGCTCGGAGTGCTGCAGTGACCACGGGGAAATATTCCATGGTTTGCCCCTTCCTTCAGGATTTCCCACCTTTCCAGGAAGGATTCCCACCCTTCCAAGGGAGATTTCCCCTCTCTACAGGAAGGATTTCCCATCTCACCTGAGAAGGACTTCCCACCTCTGCAGGAGGGATTCCCAATCTTTCCAGAAAGGATTCCCAACCCCTCCAAGAGAGATTTCCCTTCTTTCTAGGCAGGATTTCCCATCCCACCTGGGAAGGATTTCCCACCTCTGCAGGAGGGATTCCCAATCTCTCCAGCAGGGATTCCCACCCCACCAAAGGAGATTTCCCATTTATTCAGGAAGGATTCCCACTCCTCCAAGAGAAATATCCCATTTCTCCAGGAAGGATTCCCAATCCCCCAAGAGAGATTTCTCATTTATTCAGGAAGGATTCCCAGCCTTCCAAGTGAAACTTCCAATCTCTCCAGGAAGGATTCCCACTCCTCCAAGGGAGATTTCCCTTCTCTACAGGAAGGATTCCCTACCCCTCCAGGAGAAATTTCCTGCCTTTCAGGAAGGATTCCCAACCCCTCCAAGAGAGATTTCCCTTCTTTCTAGGCAGGATTTCCCATCCCACCTGGGAAGGATTTCCCACCTCTGCAGGAGGGATTTCCAATCTTTCCAGGAAGGATTCCCACTCCTCTAAGAGAGATTTCCCATTTATTCAGGAAGGATTCCCACTCCTCCAAAAGAAATTTCCCTTCTCTACAGGAAGAATTCCCACCCTTCCAAGGGAAATTTCCCATTTATTCAGGAAGGATTCCCACTCCTCTAAAAGAGATTTTTAATCTCCCCAGGAAAGATTCCCAAACCCTCCAGGAGAGATTTCCCATCTCACCTGGGAAGGACTTCCCACTTCTGCAGGAGGGATTTCCCATCTCTCCAGAAAGGATTCCCAACCTCTCCAGGAGAGATTTCTTGTCTTTCCAGGAAGGATTCCCACTCCTCCAAGGGAGATTTACCCATTTATTCAGGAAGATTTCCCACTCCTCCAAGGGAGATTTCCAATCTTTCCAGGAAGGATTCCCAACCCCTCCAAGAGAGATTTTCTTTCTCCCCAGGCAGACTTTCCCATCTCACCTGGGAAGGATTTCCCACCTCTGCAGGAGGGATTTCCAACCTCTCCAGGAAGGATTCCCACTCCTCCAAAAGAAATTTCCCTTCTCTACAGGAAAGATTCCCACTCCTCCAATTTCCAAATCTCCAATGGGAGATTTCCCTTCTCTCCAGGAAGGATTCCCACTCCTCCAAGAGAAATTTCCCATTTTTTCAGGAAGGATTTCCACACTTCTAGGAGGGATTTCACACTCCTCCAGGAGGGATTCCCCATCCCCTTCAGGAATAATTTCCCATCCCCTCCACCAAGGATTCCCCACCTGTCTGGGAAGGATTTCCCACCTCTTTAGGAAGGATTTCCCCACCTCTCTGGGAAGGATTTCCCAGCTGATCATACCTCTCTTAGGGACCTTCATGGCAGCAGATTCTGGGGTTTCTGGGGATGTTGTGTCCGCTCCATCCTCAAACACCTGGATCTGTTAAAAACACAATGACAATCCTTGCCCAAAATTCCCAAACTGGGAGACCAGGAAACAGATCCCTCTGGGAGTGGGTTCAGCAGAGCAGATCCCATGGTTTTCACACAGATTTTTAATTTTATCTTTCTGGCTTTGCCATCAGCCCTTCTGAAACAGCCACACACTCCTTATTTTCAGAGGGAACATGGAATATTCACCCAGGCAATGAGGAAAGTCAAAGCTCTGGGTTTGACAGCCTGAAACATCCACAGCAGATTCAGGGATTTTTCTTTTGAACTATTTTTAGCTGCATTTTTGCTGGATAAACATGGAAAATGAGGTTGGGACGGATTAGATCCCTGAGAGAGAATCATCCCTGTGCCTCAGATCAGCACCCCCAAATTGTTGCTGCAGGAATTTGCCTTTTCCATCACACCTCCCACCTGTGAGCTCAGCTTAAAAATCAAAATAACCTGGGAAGCTGTCAGACAGGAACTCCATTTTGGGAAGGTACCCGACACCAGGAATGATGAAATTTGAATTAAAAGCCACAAAGAGACCAAGGAGAAGATGATGCCAAGGAAATCATGACACCTGCAGCCATGCAGGGTGGGAATTCTGAGTGGTCTGGGGGTTTCCCAGCAGGAACAGCCCAGGAGGGAATTCCAGAGCTGCTGGAGAGGCTGGGGACAGGGACAGAGAGGGGCTGGATCTGGGGTGACACTGGGAACTGCCACCACAGACTGGGCACACGGTGGCCATTGAGCTCCTCTGCCAAAGCAGCTCCAGGTGGTGCCAAAATTGGGGATTTAAAATCAGGGATTTCCACACACCAGGAAAGGAACAGCCATGCCTGGAATTGCCAGCCTGGGTAGAATCAGGGAATCCTGGAATGGCTTTGGTGGGAAAGGACCTTAAATCCCACTCAGTGCCACTCTCAGGGACACCTCCCACTGTCCCAGGCTGCTCCAGCCCTGTCCCTGTCCCTTGGACACTGCCAGGGATGGGGGAGGCACCCAGCCCCATCCAGAGCCTTGTGCCCAGCATCCTCTGCCCCTGCTCTGCCCATCTGTCCATCCATCGATCCATCCATCCATCCATCCATCCATCTATCCATCATCCCTCCATCCATCCATCCATCCATCCATCCATCCATCCATCCATCCATCATCCATCCATCCATCTATCCATCCATCCATCCATCCATCCATCCATCCATCCATCCATCCATCCATCCATCATCCATCCATCCATCCATCCATCTATCCATCCATAAACAGCCCCCAAATTCCCCAAATGCTCGGTCCCTGAGCAAAGCTGTGGGTGCAGGGCTGCCCCAGCAGGTCCAGAGCTGATCCTGAGCCGTCCTGCGGCACAGGGAGGGTCCCCGGTGTCCCCCAGGGCACAGAGAGGGGACCCCAGCCCTGGCACCTCTGGATGGATGATGGATGGATGGATGGATGGATGGATGGATGGATGATGGATGGATGGATGATGGATGGATGGATGGATGGATGGATGGATGATGGATGGATGGATGATGGATGGATGGATGGATGGATGGATGATGGATGGATGGATGGATGGATGGATGGATGGATGGATGATGGATGGATGATGGATGGATGGATGGATGGATGGATGGATGGATGATGGATGGATGGATGGATCCATGGATTGATGGATGGGTGGATGGATGGATCCATGGAGGGATGGATGGATGGATGGATGGATGGATGGATGGATGGATGATGGATGGATGGATGGATGGATGGATCGATGGATGGACAGATGGACAGAGCAGGGGCAGAGGACGCTGGGCACAAGGCTCTGGATGGGGCTGGGTGCATCCCCATCCCTGGCAGTGTCCAAGGGACAGGGACAGGGCTTGGAGCAGCCTGGGACAGTGGGAGGTGTCCCTGAGAGTGGCACTGGGTGGATTTAAACTCCCTCCCAACCCAAAATCCAGGATTTTATGATCCCAGGAATGCCCAATTTCCAGACCCCATCCTGCTTCCCATCTCTGCTCCAGGTGTTCCCATCCCTTCCCAGCTCTGGAATTTGGGGCTGGGGTTGAGCGTCACTCACTGCACACCCAGCCCAGAGGATGAGGTGACAAAAAATGGGAATGGCTTCCCACAGGGAAAGGGGAGATTTGGGTGGGATTTTGGGAAGGAATTCCTGGCTGGGATGGCATTCCCAGATTTGCTGTGGCTGCCCTGGATCCCTGGAATTGCCCAAGGCCAGGTTGGACTGGAGCGCCCTGGGACAGTGTAAGTGTCCCTGACTGTCAGGGGGTGGCACTGGGGGGGCTTTGGGGTCCCTCCTGGTCCTGCAGACCCAAATTTTTCCCTGTAAACCCCTCCCAGCCACTCCCAGCTGCCAGGAGAGGCCGAGATGGACAAAGGAGCCAGGTCCATGTGCCCAGTTTTAATGTGGGGAACTGGAGTGTGCTGGAATTACACTGGGAAATCTCTCCAGGAGAGCAGCAGAGCTCCATCCAGCAATTCCTACACACCAACAGCATTTAGGTTGGCTAAGAACATGAAAAGCTTTCTGGTGAGTTTGCCCAGCTCTGGTGGGTTCAGTTCTTTGTGTGTTTATCCCATTTTTGAAAGGATGGGGTAATTTTCCCTCAAGCTGAAGCAGTGAGTGGCTGGACTCCTCCTGAAGGTGATTTCCAACCTCAGTGAATCCTGAATCTCACCTGGATGAGCCAGTGCTGCAACCTCTGACCATCCAAATGGATGGGACAGCAGATGCTGGGATGGACCTCAGGACCCAAATGTCCACATTTTGTGCTCAGCTTCCCTCTGTCACCAAATCCCAACGTTTTGGCAATGAGAGGGTGGGACACAAACCAGCCCCTTTGTGCCAGGGAGGGGACAGGAGCTGGCTGGGACACGGGGGCTCCTTGGGAGGTGAGCCAGGAATCCACCTGGAGGATGTTGGCTCTGCAGGGAGCTCCTGGCCCCTGCTGCAGCACCTGAGCAGCAAATTTCAGCAGCTACACCCACACTGTGTTATCTCCTCCCAGGTAAACACAATTTAATGAGAATTCCTTGGATCAGCTTCCAGGTAAACATCTGAGATCCATCCCAAACTCCACCTCCTGCAGGTGCTAAATACAGGGCAGCAGAATCTATATTAGGGAATATAATTGTGAATACACCAAGATCTTTGCAGAGGGTGAGATTCCACCTGGTTTTGAACACAATTTAATCAAAATTCCTTGGATCTGCTTCCAGGCAAACATCTGAGATCGACCCCAAACTCCACCTGCTGCAGGTGGGAAAAACAGAACAGCAGAATAGAACAACTGGGAATTCACCACAGCTGTCACTGTGAACCTCAAGATCTGTGCACATGGTGAGATTCCACCTGTAGAACCTCAAGATCTGTGCACATGGTGAGATTCCACCTGGTTTTAAACACAAGTTAATGAAGATTCCTTGGATCTGCTTCCAGGTAAACATCTGAGATCCATCCCAAACTCCACCTGCTGCAGGTGGCAAATACAGAGCTGGACAGCAGAATGGAACAACTGAGGATTCACCACACTGCTTTCATTGCAGAACCTGTGCAGAGAATGAGATTCCACCTGTAGAACCTCAAGATCTGTGCACAGGGTGAGATTCTACCTGGTTTTAAACACAATTTGATGAAAATTATTTGGAGTTTGGAATTGATCTCCAGTGTTTACCTGGAAGCAGATCCACCTGCTGCAGGTGCTAAATGAAGAGCAGCAGAATGGAACAACTGGGAATACACCACAGTTGTCACTGCAGAACCTCAAGATCTGTGCAGAGGGTGAGATTCCAACTGGTTTTAAACACAAATTAATTAATTAATTGAAATTCCTTGGATCTGCTTCCAGGCAAACATTTGAGATCCATCCCAAACTCCCACCTGCTGCAGGTAACAAATACAGAGCAGCAGAATGGAACAACTGGGAATACAGCACAGTTTTCATTGCAGAACCTCAAGATCTGTGCAGAGAATGAGATCCCACCTGCAGAACCTCAAGGTCTATGCAGAGAATGAGATTCCATCTGCAGAACCTCAAGATCTGTGCAGAGAATGAGATTCCACCTGCAGAACCTCAAGATCTGTGCAGAGAATGAGATTCCACCTGCAGAAACTCAAGATGTGTGCAGAGGGTGAGATTCCACCTGCAGAACCTCAAGCTCTATGCAGAGAATGAGATCCCACCTGCAGGACCTCAAGATCTGTGCACAGGGTGAGATCCCACCTAGATTTGGAGCGAGCTGTTCCCTCCCCTATGAGCGATGGAAAATCCCCAAATTCCCAGTATTTACCCCCCACCCCACCACCCCAGGACCCCAGAATCGTGGAATCCCACCCACCTGGGACTGCCTGACGAAGATGCCGTGGTTCTCCTCGCAGGTGAAGTACTTCCTGCCCTGCACTGTGCCATCATTCTTGCCCTTGGCCTCGTCCAAGATGACGCCGACCCATTTGCCGGTGGCGAACAGCGTGGCTCCCACGTAGGCCACGGTGCCCCGGTGGCCCTTGCCGATGACCTCCACGCGGGAGCCCACCTTGAGGGGCTTGCTGCTGCTGTCAGAGCTCATCCTGGCCGTGCTGGAGGCCTGGCAATGAGAAAAGAGACCCTCAGAAAGGTGGCGTGGACACAAGGGTGAGTGTCGGGATGGGTCACCTCCGTCTGGCCCTGCTTGCCTCCTCCAGGTTTTTATTTTGGGTGATTCCTTCTGCTCCCTTAACCATGCCTTAACCATGTTGCACCTTTTCCCATTTTATCAGCATTCCCTTGTGTCTCCAGCCTGGGAATGCTGTGCCCAGGAGCACACAGAGGTCACTGTCCCATCCCAGGAACACACAGAGGTCATTGTCCCATCTGGTGGCTCCCTTGTGTCCATATTGGGATGGTTCATCTCCCTCCAGCCCCAGCCACCTCCTCCAGCCCTTTTTATTTTGGGTGATTCCTTCTCTCTCTTAACCAAGCATTAACCAGCTCATGCTCCATCTTCTCCCATTTTATCAGCATTCCCTTGGGTTTCTATCCTGAAAATTCTGTGCCCAGGAGCACACAGAGGTCACTGTCCCATCCCTTCACACTACTGGGACCTCCTCCAGCCCTTTTTATTTTGGGTGATTCCCTCTGCTCCCCAGCAGGAGCCACAAACCATGGCAGTGGCTCACAAACCTGATTTAGCCCCTTTTATAACATTTTCATGAGCCTTGGAATCCTTGGTGGAATCCCCACCCCTGGAGGGATTTAAAACCTCAGCAATTCCACGATTCCATCAACATTCCATCCATATTTGTATTTCAGCAGGCACCAGGACACTCCAAGTGGGACATCCTGGGGTGCCCCTGGGTTCAGGTGGGGTTATCCAGGTGATCAATGCTCTTGGAGCAGCAGAGAGCTGATGGATGTGAGGAACTCCACGGCTACTGGAGACCCTCAGGATTATTGAAATCCCAGGGAAATTTGTTGGGATCCACCCTCAACACCTCCTGCTCTGCAATCAGCCTGAGCAAAACAGATTAATCACAGAATTCTGGAATGGTTTGGGTGGGAAGGGACCTTAAATCTCAATATTCCACCCCCTGCCATTGCAGGGACAGATTCCACCATCCCAGGGTGCTCCAAGCCCTGTCCAACCTGGCCTTGGGCACTGCCAGGGATCCAGGGGCAGCCCCAGCTTCTCTGGGCACCCTCAGAGGGAAGGATTCCTTCCCAAAATCCCACCCAAATCTCCCCTTTTCCATTGGGAAGCCATTCCCTGTGTCCTGTCACTCCAGATCTTCTGGAGACCCTCAAATCCCTGATGGAAACCTTTCCATCCCCCTGCCTCTATCCCAGAGGGGACTCAGATGTTCCCTGTCCTGCTCAGCTCCATCCTCCCACTCATCCCAACCTCCCAGCAATCCCCAAAACGGGACCAGTTTGGCATTTCCCCCCTCCATGTGTCCCTGGTTCTGCTCATGGTGCAGAAATGTGGAATTTTGGTCGCTCTGGGCCTGGTTTCAGCCAAAGAATCTGCTCTTTATCCCAGGAAAACAGAGCCTCTCTCACCCTGCAGACAAATCTCAGCCACAGGGGTTTGGGAGAATCAGGGAATTCTCAGCCTGTGGAAGAACCCTGGGGGCTTTGGAAGTTTCTGGAATCCAACCAAAGCACCCCCTTCCCCTGCACATCACTTCCCAAGGCTGGAATGCAGATTGAACCCACCCAATTTGGGGTTTGGGGACTAAAATCAGGGGTGTGGGTATTCCCACGAGCCTGAATTCCAGGTTTTGTCCAAACACAACTGGCAGAAATCAACTATCATGAAATAATCTTATATTAAGACCAAAAATCCATCAAACAGCAAAGAAACCCAACACCTCAAAAGAAAAATTGATGCTCCAAATATCTCCCAAAGTTCAGGCAGCAACATCCTGAGAGCACCTGGAAAATCATGTCCCAGATGTTACAGAAAATGAGAGCAGAGCCCAAAGGAAAATCCCAAATCCCCAGGACATGGGAATGCTCCTGGAGCAGGAGATTTTATCCATTTGGCACCTGCAGCCAGGTAACGTCCCTTGGATGTGACACATTCCAAGCCTGGGGTACCTCTGGCCATTCCCTGTGTCCTGTCCCTCCAACCTTGTCCCCAGTCCCTCTCCAGCTCTCCTGGAGCCCCTTCAGGCCCTGGAAGTTCTCCCTGGAGCTTCTTCTTCTCCAGGGGATCATTCCCAGCTCTCCCAGCTTGGCTCCAGAGCAAAAGAGCTCCAGAATCCTGGAATTATTTGGTTTGGAAGTGACCTTAAATCCCATCCCACCCTACCAGGTGTTCTAGGGACACCTCCCACTGTCCCAGGTGGATCCAAGCCCCAGTGTCCAGCCTGGCCTTGGGCACTGCCAGGGATCCAGGGGCAGCCACAGCAAATCTGGCAATTCCAGCCCAGCCCCTGCCCACCCTCCCAGCCAGCAATTCCTTGCCAAGATCCCAGCCCAATCTCCCCTTTCCCAGTGGGAGCCATTCCCTGGCTCCTGTCCCTGCAGGCCTTGTCCCCAGTCCCTCTCCAGCTCTCCTGGAGCCCCTTCAGGCCCTGGAAGTTCTCCCTGGAGCCTCCTCTTCTCCAGGTGGGCATTCCCAGCTCTCCCAGGCTGTCCCTGACAGACATTTGCCAACCAGCACCAATTTCATTGAACTTTTCCCGAGTTTTTCACACTTGGGAAAAGAAGGAGAGCCCAGAATGAATCTGTCCCACCCCATTCCACCCCTCAGGATCAGCCCCTGAGTCTCTTCTGTCTCCAATTAATCAGGAATTGGTCAGTGAGACACCTGGATGGATAAAATCCCTGCCTGGAATTCCCAAGAAGATTCAAACCAAGATCAGTCCAGGATTTACAAGAGGATGAACTCTCCCAGCTGGGAGCAGGTGGGATGACGGGCACACCTGTGGCTGTGGTGACAATCCCTGAGGGACACGCATGGGGACAGTCATTGTTGGGGACACCATGGCACAGCCCAGAATTCCCAGGGCAGCTCCTCATGGATCCCCTGTGCAACACCAACATTCCCAGAGGAACTCCCTTGGGATACCCCAGTCCTGGGACACCAAAGGAAGAGGGTGGAGGAGCAGAACTGTGGGAAGCCACAAGGGCTGAGGCCACTGACAGTGACAGCCCTGTCACCCTCAGTGTGGAAGGGGAAAAAGCTCCTAAATCCCAGGAAATGACAAATCCAGGGATTCCCAGTGAAGGCCAGCTGAGGAGATGCAGGTGGTGGGAACGGGACAACCAGGAACGCTGAAGCTCTGGAGCAGCCCAGGAGGAGCCTGTGCCACATCCCAGGGACACCAGGTGAGGGACAAGCACGTGGCTGTGCTGCCACCACCACCAGAGACTGCTCCCCACAACTTCCCACCAGGAACCACTCCCAAATCCAGCACTCCCCCCTTTTTGAGGCATGACAGACACCCACAGACTGTCTACTCTGCTATGGGAAGGTCCTGGTGCCAAGGCAATGAAAATGGGATGAATTCCCAGTGATTTGGGAATTTTGGAGCTCCACCCAAACCTGAGGGCTCCAGGGTTCTGCTCCACCTCAGGAACATTCAGCGTTCCTCCAGGAGCTCCTCCCCCACTGCTGGAGCCTCAAACTGCCACTCAAAGCTCAGATCAAAAGTTTCAGGAGAATCCCCAGCAGCCAACTCTGCCAAGATCCAAATTCCAGGTGCTGGAAGAGGGAAAGACTTGGGAAGAACTCCTGGTTTAATCCTGAAGATCCAAATTCCAGGTGCTGCCCACAAAGCTGAAAGAGGGAAAAACTTGGGAAGAATTCTGGGTTTAATCCTGAAGATCCGAATTCCAGGTGCTGCCCACAAAGCTGGAATTTGGAAAGACTTGGGAAGAATTCCTGGTTTAATCCTGGAGCTGCTGCCCTGGGACTGAGGGTGGCTGCCCTGGGTGACACCAGGATGTGGCACTGGGATGAAGTCATGGTGGCACTGGGTTCCAGGCTGCCAAACTGGGAGGTGTGGGTGTCTCAGGACACCAGGAGCAGTGTCCCCAAAACCCAGCAGAGACATGGCCAGGGTGGCCAGTGGCTCCAGCCCCAGGAAGGGCCAGCACAGCCGTGGCCTCTGCAGTGCCCATTCCAAAATCCATAGATTATCCAGGGATAATCCACTCACAGTGCTGCCCTGGGATCCCCCAGCATCCCTGGGACCCCCAGTCCTGCCACATCTCCCTCCATCAGCCCAGGCTGTTGTGACAGAGCTGTCACAGGATCCAGGCTGGAATTTCACCCCCTCCTCCTGCTCCCCTATGGAAAACAGGGAGCTTTGAGGGGCTCCAGCCCCCAAAATCCCATACAGACACACTCAGATCCTGCTGGGGTGGGCAAAAAAGGCTCCAGGCTGGGAAGTTTTCCCTGCACAGCCAAATCCCTTCAGCCACAGCCCAAACCCCACCGGCTCCAGGCCTGGTGGATCCCAGAGCAGGCAGGACCCGGTGCCCACGGAGGGTCTGCCCTGCCCAGCTCCATCCTTGCCAAGTTGGCACAGCCAGGCCCGAACGCTCCGGCGGGGCTCTGGGACACAATGTCACCGTGGTGGCCACGCGGGGACACAGCGACAGGGACAGGAGCTCCCGGGAAAGGCCTGGCCGGGCCCGGGGGGGCCGCTGGCACCGCACAGCCCAGGGGGAGCTGCAATACGGAAAAAGCTGGAAGCGCTTGCCAGGCCCGCGGGAGGCAGCTCGGCATGGCCCGGAGGGAGGGAGGGCAGCAAAACACGCCGGGATCTTTGTGCTGAGCCAGAGAGAAGGGGAATTAATTAATTAATTAATTAATGGCTGTAATGAATTGGGGTAATCACCCACACGAGCAGAGAACTCCGGCCCTGGCGCACGCCGGAGCATCCCTCTCCTTCCCGGCGTTATTGTGCCACATTCCGGGGATCCACAATCGAGAATCCCTTATAAACGCGGCTGTTTTGGCTGCGATCTGTCGCGACAGGAGCCAGCCCTCCCCCTTACCCGGCCGGACGCGTGCCGCCTGCCCTGGGCCATGCTGAGCGCTCCGGAGATCCCGATCAGCTCCCGCCGCTCACGGCCGCATCCAGCAGCATCCAGCGCCTTTTCCCGGTGTCCCGAGCGACCCGAGCATCCCCCCGCACCTCCCGCGGGGCTCCGGGAGGGAGGGAAGGCAGGGAAAATCCCTTTTTAGGGCGAGGATGCTCCGGGAGGGAGGAGGATACAGAGAATTCCAGCGCTGCCGATGGAGCCACTCTGCGCCAGTGCCGCTCCAGACTTGTCACGGCGCCGCCGCCTCGCTGGGTCCTAACGCGCCCCGCCGCAACCGGGGCCGCTCCAGGCCTCGCCTCCGGTGGCACCGGGCGGGGACACCCCGGATTCCTCCCGCTGTCACCCCCGCCAAGGTTTGTCCCATTTGTTTTTCCATTAATGAAGGATTTTAGGTAAAAACAACGGGCGGGAGGAGCGGGGTTTGTCCCGAATCCCCCGCGGGGGGATGGAGCGCAAAGGGTTAATGGCGGGTTGGAATTGTCGCGGATTGTCCCGCTCCGGGCGGTGACAGGTGACAGCGCGTGTGTCCCATTGTTCGGGCTCAGCGACAGAGCCCAAATTCAGCGCCTCGGCCTCCTCTGGGCAATGCTCCCGGGGCGAATCGGGCTGCCCAGGGGATTTGGGAGCCACCAGGACTGGTCACCGAAAAGGGGATTTGGGAGCCAAAATTCCATCCCCGGGGACACTGCCCAGGGGATCTGGGAGCCACCAGGACTGGGCACTGCCATGGGGATTTGGGAGCCATCAGGGCTGGGCACCAAAAAGGGGATTTGGGAGCCATCAGGAATGGCCACTGCCCAGGGGATTTAGGAGCCAACAGGACTGGGCACTAATGAGGGGATTTGGGAGCCAAAATTCCACCCCCTGGAACACTGACCAGGGGACTTAGGAGCCACCAGGACTGGCCACTAACAAGGGGATTTGGGAGCCACCAGGACTGGCCACTGCAAAGGAGATTTGGGAGCCACAAGGACTGGCCACTAATGAGGGGTTTTGGGAGCCACCAGGACTGGCCGTTGCAGAGGGGATTTAGGAGCCACCAGGAGTGGCCACTGCTGAGAGGATTTGGGAGCCACCAGCGTTGGCTGCTGCCAAGGGGATTTAGGGGCCACCAGGACTGGCCACTGCAGAGGGGATTTAGGAGCCACCAGGACTGGCCACTGCAAAAGGGACTTGGGAGCCAAAATTCCATCCCCTGGAAGACTGACCAGGGGATTTGGGAGCCTCCAGGACTGGGCACTGCCGAGGGGATTTGGAGGCACCAAGACTGGCCGCTAACAAGGGGATTTCAGAGCCACCAGGACTGGTCACTGCAGAGGGGATTTTGGAGCCAAAATTCCATCCCCTGGAACACTGACCAGGGGATTTAGGAGCCACCAGGACTGGGCACTAATGAAGGGATTTGAGAGCCACAAGCACTGGGCATTGCCGAGGGGATTTGGGAGCCACCAGGACTGGCCACTAACACGAGGATTTAGGAGCCAGCAGGACTGGCTGCTGCTGAGGGGGTTTGGGAGCCACCAGGACTGGTCACCAAAAAGGGGATTTGGGAGCCAAAATTCCATCCCCGGGACACTGCCCAGGGGATTTGGGAGCCATCAGGGCTGGGCACCAAAAAGGGGATTTAGGAGCCACCAGGACTGGGCACTGCCCAGGGGATTTAGGAGCCACCAGAAATGGACACTGCAAAGGGGATTTGGGAGCCACAAGCACTGGGCACTGCAGAGGGGATTTGGGAGCCACCAGGACTGGCCACTGCAGAGGGGATTTTGGAGCCGAAATTCCATCCCCTGGAACACTGACCAGGGGACTTAGGAGCCACCAGGACTGGCTGCTGCCCAGGGGATTTGGGAGCCACCAGAAATGGACACTGCAAAGGGGATTTGGGAGTCACCAGGATAAAGAACTGGGATAAACCACACAAAAGGCAGCTGGAAATTGGGAATTTCTCCCTGGCAGCAGCAGGAACTCCAGCAGAGTCACCTCAGAGTCACCTCAGAGTCACCTCAGGCCACTGCAGCTCCACCTGCCTCCCCTCTCCTGCTGCTCTAAATGCACAAAATCCACACCAAATTCTCCAAAAAGCTCCACAGAGGATGAGCTCCTCAGCCTCAGATTCTAAAAAAGTTTAAAATATTTGCAAACCCTGAATTATTTTATCCACAGAAGGAGAAACCACCTCCTTGCTTCCCTGCCAGAACCTGGGAGCAAATGTCACCTGCGTCACCTATTTACAGAGCCATGGAACGGTTTGGGTGGGAAGGGACCTCAAATCCCAAAAATTCCATTCCCCTGGGACACTGCCAGGGATCCAGGGGCAGCCCCAGCTCCCCTGGGCACCTGTGCCAGGGCTCAGCACCCTCACAGGGAAGGATTTTCTCCTAATTCCTGAATTTTGAAGGATTTCTGCTCTTCCTGTCCCCTGCAGGATCCTCCTGTGGGATCCTGGCAGATCCCAAAGGCAGCAGCAGAACGAGAGCCACACAAACACTTGCAGGGTGCTCCAAGGAGAGGCTGGAATGCCAAGAGGGAACTCAAATTCCAAAAAGACTTGAAGAGGAAACTCAAATTCCAGAAAGCTTGAAGAGGGAAATAAAATCTCAAAACGTTTGAGGAGGGAACTCAAACTCCAGAAAGTTTGAGGAGGGGACTTAAAGTCCAGAAAGGCTGAAGAGGGAACTCAAAATCCAAAGAGCTTAAAGAGGGAACTCAAATTCCAGAAATCTTAAAGAGGTAATTCAAATTCCAGAAAGCCTGAAGAGGGAAATCAAATTCCAAGAAGCTTGAAGAGAAAACTCAGATTCTGAAAGCTTGAAGAGGGAATTTAAAATTCCAGAAAGCTTGAAGAGAAAAAAATTCTAGAAAACTTGAAGAGGAAACTCAAATTCAAAAAGCTTGAAGAGGGAAACTCAAATCCCAGAAAACCTGAAGAGGGAATTTAAATTCCACAAAGCTTGAAGAGGAAACTGAAATTCCAGAGAGTTTGAAGAGGGAATTTAAATTCCAAAAATCTTGAAGAGGGAACTCAAATTCCAGAATGCTTGGAGAGGGAATTTTAATTCCAGAAAGCTTAAAGAAGGAAATCAAATTCCAGAAAGCCTGAAGAGAAAATTCAAATGCCAAAAAGCTTGAAAAGAAAACTCAAATCCCAGAAAGATTGAAGAGGGAATTTAAATTCCAGAAAGACTGAAGAGAAAAAAAAAATCCAGAAAACTTGAAGAGGAAACTCAAATTTCAAAAGCTTGAAGAGGGAAACTCAAATCCCAGAAAACATGAAGAGGGAATTTAAATTCCACAAAGCTTGAAGAGAAAACTCAAATTCCAGAAAGTTTAGAGGGAATTCAAATTCCAGAAAGCTGAAGAGGAAACTCAAATTCCAAAAGGTTGAAGAGGGAATTTAAATTCCAAAAATCTTGAAGAGGGAACTCAAATTCCAGAATGCTTGAAGAGAAAATTCAAATGCCAAAAAGCTTGAAGAGGAAACTCAGATTCTGAAAGCTTGAAGAGGGAATTTAAAAGTCCAGAAAGATTGAAGAGGGAATTTAAATTACAGAAGACTTGAAGAGGAAACTCAAATTTCAAAAGCTTGAAGAGAAAACTCAAATTCAAAAAGCTTGAAGAGGGAAACTCAAATTCCAGAATGCTTGAAGAGGGAATTTAAATTCCACAAAGCTTGAAGAGAAAACTCAAATTCCAGAGAATTTGAAGACGAAACTCAAATTCCAGAAAGTTTAGAGGGAATTCAAATTCCAGAAAGTTTAGAGGGAATTCAAATTCCAGAAAACTTGAAGAGAAAACTCAAATTTCAAAAGCTTGAAGAGGGAAACTCAGATTCCAGAGAACCTGAAGAGGGAAACTCAAATTCCAAAAAGATTGAAGAGAAAACTCAGAAAGCTTGAAGAGAAAACTCAAATTCAGAAAGCTTGAAGAGGAAACTCTAATTCCAGAAAGCTGAAGAGGGAACTCAGATTCCAGAAAGATTGAAGACAAAACTCAAATTCCAAACAGTTTGAAGAGGGAACTCAAATTCCAGAAAACTTGAAGAGAAAACTCAAATCCCAGAAAACTTGTAGAGGGAAACTCAAATTTCAAAAAGCTTGAAGACAAAACTCAAATTCCAGAGAGCTTGATGAGGGGAACTCAAATTCCAAAAAGCCTGAAGAGAAAACTCAAATTCCAGAAAGCTTGGAGAGGGAATTGAAATCCCACAAAGTTTCCTCTAAGGGCAAGGAAAAGCAGGAAATTGCAGCCATGGAATTTCAGCAGGAATTCCCAATGCCACCCCCTCAGAAAATGGGAATTCCTCACTGCCCTTCCCACAGAGCTCTGGGGACAGCAGGAAAACCCCAAAACCAGGAAAATCCCAGATTTTGCTCCCAGGTGAAGCAGAAAAGTTGTTGTTAATTTAAAATAAAATTATGAACATCACACAGCTCCTGCTCCTCCTCAGTTGGAGTTTTCCACGTTAAACTGAAGCACAAGGATTTTTTCCCCACACAAACACAATTTTATAGGATCACAGAATGGTCACAGGGACATCAAAGGCCACCAGTGTCACGCCACCATGGGCAGGGACACCTCCCACTGTCCCACTGCTCCAAATCCCATAAAACCTGGCTTGGAACATTCCCAGGGGTTCCTCTGGGCACCCTGTGTTGGAAATCATGGAATTACAGAACAAAATAATGGAATTCTTTAAGCTGGAAAAGCCTTTTGGAGTCCCAGAAATCCCATTAATCCCATTTCTCAAAGTCCCAGGCACCACTCCCCACCTCCTGCTTGGATTTGGGGTGGAAATGAAATCCTGAGGGGAAAAATCCTGAGCTGGGAGAAACCCCAAAGGATCCTGGGCTTAAAAAAGGAGCTGAGGTGGGACAGGAGATTTGTGAGGGCCTGAGATTTGTTAAGGGCCTGACCTGTGTTGGAAATCATGGAATTACAGAACGAAATCATGGAATTCTTTAAGCTGGAAAAGCCTTTTGGAGTCCCAGAAATCCCATTAATCCCATTTCTCAAAGTCCCAGGCACCACTCCCCACCCCCTGCTTGGATTTGGGATGGAAATGAAATCCTGAGGGGAAAAATCCTGAGCTGGGAAAAATCCCAAAGGATCCTGAGCCTAAAAAAGGAGCTGAGGTGGGACAGGAGATTTGTGAGGGCCTGAGATTTGTTAAGGGCCTGACCTGTGTTGGAAATCATGGAATTACAGAACGAAATCATGGAATTCTTTAAGCTGGAAAAGCCTTTTGGAGTCCCAGAAATCCCATTAATCCCATTTCTCAACGTCCCAGGCACCACTCCCCACCCCCTGCTTGGATTTGGGATGGAAATGAAATCCTGAGGGGAAAAATCCTGAGCTGGGAAAAATCCCAAAGGATCCTGAGCCTAAAGAAGGAGCTGAGGTGGGACAGGAGATTTGTGAGGGCCTGAGTTAAGGGGAAATGGGAAATTTTGGGAATTAAAGCTCTCAGGAACACCCCAACAACCCCAAGGCTGCCCCACCCTTGCCACAACCTTTGGGTTTGGGGTTAAAAGAGAGGGAAAAATCCCAATTTTCCCCTAAACTCAGGCACTGCCATGTCAGGATGAGAAAGTCCCAGGATAAAGAAATCTTCCTGAGTCTGCAAAAAACGATTCCAGGGAAACACACCCAGATTAAATCTGAATTCAATTTCCTGCTGCCACCCACTGCACTCCCAGGGATTCCCAGTGCCACCTATGCCACTCCCAGAGCCACCCATGCCACCTCCAGGGATTCCCAGTGCCACCTATGCCACTCCTAGAGCCACCCATGCCAATCCCAGGGAGTCTCAGAGCTACCCACTCCACACCCAGGGATTCCCAGCGCCATTCTCAGGGACTCCCAGTGCCACCCATGCCACTCCCAGTGCCACCCATGCCAATCCCAGGGAGTCCCAGTGCCACCCACTCCACTCTCAGGGACTCCCAGTGCCATTCTCAGGGACTCCCAGTGCCACCCATGCCACTCCCAGTGCCACCCATGCCAATCCCAGGGAGTCCCAGTGCCACTCCTGGCACTCCCAGGGATTCCCAGGGCCACCATGCCACTCTCAGGGATTCCCAGTGCCACCTCTGCCACCCCCAGTGCCACCCATGTCACTGCCACGGATTCCCAGTGCCACCCCTGCCATTCCCAGCGCCACCCACTCCACTCTCAGGGACTCCCAGTGCCACCCATGTCACTGCCAGGGATTCTCAGTGCCACCTCCAGGCATTCCCAATGCCACTCCTGCCACTCCCAGTGCCACTCATGCCACTGCCATGGATTCCCAGTGCCACTCCTGCCACTCCCAGGGACTCCCAGAGTCACCCACTCCACTCTAAGAGATTCCCAGTGCCACTCCCAGCGCCTCCCAGTGCCACCCATGCCAATCCCAGGGAGTCCCAGTGCCACTCCTGGCACACCCAGGGATTCCCAGTGCCATCCCATGCCAATCCCAGGGATTCCCAGCGCCACTCCTGGCACACCCAGGGATTCCCAGTGCCATCCCATGCCAATCCCAGGGAGTCCCAGTGCCACTCCTGGCACACCCAGGGATTCCCAGTGCCATCCCATGCCAATCCCAGGGAGTCCCAGTGCCACTCCTGGCACACCCAGGGACTCCCAGTGCCACCCATGCCACTTCCAGGCATGCCCAGTGCCACTCCCAGGGATTCCCAGTGCCACCCGTGCCACTCTCAGTGCCACCCACATCTCTCCCAGGGACTCCCAGTGCCACTCCTGGCACACCCAGGGATTCCCAGTGCCACCCATGCCACTCCCATGGACTCCCAGTGCCATCTATGCCACCCCCAGTGCCACCCATGCCAATCCCAGGGATTCCCAGTGCCACCCATGCCACTCCCATGGACTCCCAGTGCCATCTATGCCACCCCCAGTGCCACCCATGCCACTCCCAAGGATCCCCAGTGCCACTCTCAGGGACTCCCAGAAATTGGTGTTTAAATTCATTGAAATTCATTAAATTCACTGAAATTAATTGAAATTCACTGAAATTCATTAAATTCATTGAAATTCATTAATATGAAATTGGTGTTTAAATTCATTGAAATTCACTGAAATTCATAAGAAATTGGTGCTGAAATTCATTGAAAATCACTGAAATTCACTGGAATTCATAAAATTCATTGAAATTTATTGAATTAATGAAATTAATGGAATTCATGAAATTCACTGAAATTCATTAAATTCATTGAAATTCATTAATAAGAAATTGGTGTTGAAATTCATTGAAATTCACTGAAATTCACTGAAATTCACCGAAACTCATTGAAATTCATTAAATTCATTGAAATTCACTGAAACTCACAGAAATTCATTGAAATTAATGAAATTCATTGAAATTCACTGAAACTCACAGAAATTCATTGAAATTAATGAAATTCATTGAAATTCACTGAAATTCATAAGAAATTGGTGCTGAAATTCATTGAAATTCACTGAAATTCACTGGAATGCATTAAAATTCATTGAAATTTATTGAATTAATGAAATAATGAAATTCATTAAAGTCACTGAAATTCATTAAATTCAATGAAATTCACTGAAACTCACAGAAATTCATGAAATTAATGAAATTCATTGAAATTCATTGAAATTCACTGGAATTCATTAAAATTCATTGAAATTTATTGAATTAATGAAATTAATGGAATTCATTAAAGTCACTAAAATCCATTAAATTCATTGAAATTCATTAATAAGAAATTGGTGTTTAAATCCATTGAAATTCACTGAAATTAATTGAAATTCACTGAAACTCACTGAAATTCGTTAAATTCACTGAAATTCATTAAATTCATTGAAATTCACTGAAACTCACAGAAATTCATGAAATTAGTGAAACTCATTGAAATTCACTGAAATTCATAAGAAATTGGTGTTGAAATTCATTGAAAATCACTGAAATTCACTGAAATTTACTGGAATTTGTTAAAATTCATTGAAATTTATTGAATTAATGAAATTCATTAAATCCACAAAATTCATTAATAAGAAATTGGTGTTTAAATTCATTGAAATTCACGGAAATTAATTGAAATTCACTGAAACTCACTGAAACTCATTGAAATTCATTACATTCACTGAAATTCATTAAATTCATTGAAATTCATTAATAAGAAATTGGTGTTGAAATTCATTGAAATTCACTGAAATTCACTGGAATTCATTAAAACTCATTGAAATTTATTGAATTAATGAAATTAATGAAATTCAATTAATTCATTGAAATCTATTAATAAAAACTTGGCCAATCAGATCTGTCTGTAAGAGCAGAAAGCTTCTTAAGATGGCATAAAAAACCAGAATAAAGCATAAAGAATAGAACAGTATAAAGCACAAAGCTTCTTAATATCAAATAACAGAATAAAATAATTAATCAATCTTCTAGAACCATCAAGCCAACACTAATTATTACCCAGCCAAAATAAAAACCAACTTAATTCTGTCCCCTCTCATCCTATCCGGGCTCCACCCCGACCCCACCCTCCTGCTTTTCCTGATTTTCTCCTGATTTTCCCCAATTTTTTCACGATTTTTCCCCTGATTTTTTCACTATTTTTTCCTGATTTTCACCAAATTTTTTCCGATTTTTTCCAGTTTTTTCCCGATTTTTTCATGATTTTTCCCCAATTTCTTTCATTATTTTTCCAGATTTTTCCTGATTTTACCCCAATTTTTCCTGATTTTTTTCACGATCTTTTAATGATTTTTCCCTATTTTTTCACTATTTTTCCTAGATTTTTCCACGATTTTTCCCTGATTTTCCCCATTTTTTCCCTAATTTTTTCCAATTTTTTCACTATTTTTTCCCAATTTTTTTCCCTGATTTTCTCCCGACCTTCTTTCCCCGATTTTCCCCCGATCTTCTTTCCCCGATTTTTTTCTCCGATTTTTTTCCCTGATCTTCCCCCGATTTTTTCCCAATTTTTCCCCCCGATTTTTTTCCAATTTTTCCCCCCGATTTTTCCTTGATTTTTTCCCCGATTTTCTCTGATTTTTTTCACGATTTTTCCCCGATTTTTTCCAATTTTTCCCCGATTTTTCCCCCGATTATTTCACGATCTTTTCACGATTTTTCCCCCCAATTTTCCCGATTTTTCCTGAATTTTCACGATTTTTTCCCCCAATTTTCTTTCCCCAATTTTCTTCCCCAATTTTCTTCCCAAATTTTCTTCCCCGATTTTCTTCCCCGATTTTTTCTGGATTTTCTTTCCCCGATTTTTTCTCTGATTTTTTGCTCCGATTTTCTTTCCCAATTTTCTTCCCCGAGTTTTTTTCCGATTTTTCCCCCCGAATTTTTCCCCGATTTTCCCCTGATTTTTTCCCGATTTTTTCCCAATTTTCTTCCCCGATTTTTTCCCCGATTTTCCCCCCAAATTTTTCACTACTTTTTCCCCGATTTTCCCCAACTTTTCCCCGATTTTTTCCCCTGATTTTTTCCCGATTTCCCCCTGTGGAGCTGCACGGGGCGCTCGGACCCACCCGGCGCTGCGGCTGCACCGCGGCACCACCGCAGCCCCCGCACCCTCCTGCTCCTCCTCCTCCTCCTCCTCCTCCTGCTGCTCCTCCTCCTCCTCCTCCTGCTCCCTCCTTCCTCCTCCTGCTGCTCCCTCCTTCCTCCTCCTCCTCCTGCTCCTCCTCCTCCTCCTGCTGCTCCCTCCTTCCTCCTCCTGCTCCTTCCTCCTCCTGCTCCTTCCTCCTCCTGCTCCTTCCTCCTCCTCCTCTTCCTCCTCCTCCTGCTCCTTCCTCCTCCTCCTCTTCCTCCTCCTCCTCCTCCACCACCTTCCTCCTGCTCCTTCTCCTTCTCCTCCTCCTCTTCCTCCTCCTCCTGCTCCTTCCTCCTCCTCCTGCTCGTCCTCCTCCTCCTCCTCCACCTTCCTCCTCCTCCTGCTCGCCCCCCTCCTCCTGCTCCTTCCTCCTGCTCCTCCTCCTCCTCCACCTTCCTCCTGCTCCTCCTCCTCCTCCTCCCTCCTGCTCCTTCCTCCTCCTCCTCCACCTTCCTCCTGCTCGTCCTCCTCTTCCTCCTCCTCCTGCTCCTCCACCTTCCTCCTGCTCCTTTTCCTTCTCCTCCTCCCTCCTCCTCCTCCTCCTCCTTCCTCCTGCTCCTTCCTCCTCCTCCTGCTCCTTCCTCCTCCTCCTCCTCTTCCTCCTCCTGCTTATCCTCCTCTTCCTCCTCCTCCCGGGATCGCTGCTCGGCCGCGCAGGCAGGCCCGGAGCCGCCGGAGGTCAGTGGGAATCTCTCACCGGGATGAGCGGCTTTAGCAGCTCGGGGATTCTCGGGACTTTTTGGGGTGGTGGGAGCAGAAATTTCGGGCTTTGCAGCATCTCAAAGCCTCGGGTGTTGCTCAGAGCAAATCCGAGATTTCAACTCCATTCCCTGGTTCTTTAAGGGATTTCTGAGCTGGCTCTGCACTCCAGGGAGGGGAATGAGGGCAGGGAGGGGGGGAAAGCAGGGTGGGAGGCATTCCATAACCCATGGACCCAAATCCATCTAAACTTCAATCCATCAAAACCCCAATCCATCAAAAAAACCCCAATCCATGAAAAAACCCCAATCCATCAAAATTCCAATCCATCAAAAAAACCCCAATCCATCAAAAAACCCCCAATCCATCAAAACCCCAATCCATGAAAAAACCCAAATCCAGCAAAATTCCAATCCATCAAAAAAACCCCATTCCATCAAAACTTCAATCCATCAAAACCCCAATCCACGAAAAAACCCAAATCCATCAAAATTCCAATCCATCAAAACCCCAATCCATCAAAAAAACCCCAATCCATCAAAACTTCAATCCATCAAAACCCCAATCCATCAAAAAAACCCCAATCCATCAAAACTTCAATTCATCAAAATCCCAATCCATCAAAAAAACCCAAATCCATCAAAAAAACCCCAATCCATCAAAAAAACCCCAATCCATCAAAAAAACCCCAATCCATCAAAACCCCAATCCATCAAAAAAACCCAAATCCATCAAAACCCCAATCCATCAAAACTTCAATCCATCAAAATCCCAATGCATCAAAACCGTGTTCCCTCAAAAAAAAGAAAAAAAAACCCTGCAAAAAACCCCAATCCATCAAAACTTCAATTCATCAAAACCCAATTCCCTCAAAAAAAAAAAACAAAAAAAACCCAAGACATCAAAACCTCAATTCATTAAAAAGCCCCATTCCCTTAAAAAACCCCAATGCATCAAAATCCCAGTCCATGAAAAAACCCCAATCCATCAAAACCCCAATCCATGAAAAAACCCAAATCCATCAAAATTCCAATCCATCAAAATCCCAATCCATCAAAAAAACCCAAATCCATCAAAATTCCAATCCATCAAAACCCCAAACCCCAATCCACCAAAAAGTCCCAATGCATCAAAACCCCAATCCATCAAAATCCCGATCCCTCAAAAAAATCCCAATCCCTCCAAAAAACCTCAATCTCTCAAAAAACCCCAATTCCTCCTAAAAATCCCATTCTATCAAAACCCCAATCCCTCAAAAAACCCCCATTCTATCAAAACCCCATTTCCTCAAAAACCATCAATCCATCAAAACCCCATTCCCTCCCAAAAAAAACCCCAATCCATCAAAATCCCATTTCCTCAAAAAAAATCCCATTCATGAAAACCCCAATCCCTCCAAAAAAAAAACATTTTCTAAAAAAACAATCCTCAAAAACCCCAATCCCTTAGAAAAAACCTCAATCCCTCCAAAAAACCCCAAAAAACTCTGATCCCTCAAAAAAAACCCCACTTCCAGCCAAAAACCCCCAATCCTCCAAAAAACCCCAATCCCTTCTAAAAAACCCAATACATCAAAACCCCATTCCCTCCTAAAAACCCCATTATTTCAAAACCCCATTTCCTCAAAAACCCCAATCTATCAAAACCCCATTTCCTAAAAAAAAAAACCATTTCCCCAAAAAAAACCCAATCCCTGCAAAAAAAACCCAATCCCTCAAAAAAACCCCATTCTATCAAAACCCCATTTCCTCAAAAACCCCAATCTATCAAAACCCCATTTCCTCAAAAAAAACCCCAATCCCTCCAAAAAACCCCAATACATCAAAATCCCAATCCCTCCTAAAAACCCCATTATTTCAAAACCCCATTCCCTGCAAAAAACCCCATTCATAAAACCCCAAATCCCTGCCCAAAATCCCATTCTATCAAAACCCCATTTCCTCAAAGAAACCTATTTCCTCAAAAACCCCAATCCCTGCAAAAAATCCCAATTCCTGAAAAACCCCATTCCCTCAAAAAAGCCCGTTTGTGAAACCCCAATCCCTCCAAAAAAAAACATTTCATCCAAAAACCCCATTCTACCAAAACCCTATTTCCTCAAAAAACCTCATTCTACCAAAACCCCAATCCCTGCAAAAAATCCCAATCCATCAAAACCCCATTCCCTCAAAAAAAACCCAAACTATCAAAACCCCAATCCCTGCAAAAAATCCCAATCCATCAAAAAAAACCCATTCCATGAAAACCCAAATCCATCAAATCCCTCTAAAAAACCCCATTTCCTCAAAAACCCAATCCTTCAAAAAACCCCATTTCCTCAAAAACCCCATTCTATCAAAACCCCAATCCCTCAAAAAACCCCATTTCCTCAAAAAAAAACCCCAATCCCTGAAAAAACCCCATTCTATCAAAACCCCATTTCCTCAAAAAACCTCAATCCATCAAAACCCCAATCCCTCAAAAAAACCCATTCTATCAAAACCCTGTTTCCTCAAAAAACCCCCAATCCCTGCAAAAAAACCCCAATCCCTCAAAAAAAAAAACCCCATTCATAAAACCCCCAATCCCTCAAAAAAAAACCAATTTCATCAAAACCCAAATCCATCAAAAACCCCAATCCATAAAAACCTCAATTCCTCCTAAAACCCCCATTCTATCAAAACCCCATTTCCTCCAAAAAACCCCAATCCATCAAAAAACCCCCATTCTATCAAAACCCCAATCCCTGCAAAAAAAAACATTTCTTCCAAAAACTTCAATCCATCAAAACCCCAATCCATAAAAACCCCATTTATAAATCCCCAATCCCTCCTAAAAACCCCATTTCCTCAAAAACCCCATTTCCTCAAAAAATACCTAATCCATCAAAACCCCAATCCCTCAAAAAACCCCATTCTATCAAAACCCCGTTTCCCTCCAAAAAACCCCAATCCCTGCAAAAAAACCCCATTCATAAAACCCCCAATCCCTCAAAAAAAAAAAACAATTCCATCAAAACCCAAATCCATCCAAACCCCAATCCATAAAAACCCCAATTCCTCCTAAAAACCCCATTCTATCAAAACCCCATTTCCTCCAAAAAACCCCAATCCATCAAAAAACCCCCATTCTATCAAAACCCCAATCTCTGCAAAAAAAAAAAAAAAAAAACATTTCTTCCAAAAACTTCAATCCCTCAAAACCCCAATCCATAAAAAACCCATTCATAAAACCCCAATCCCTCCTTAAAACCCCATTCTACCAAAACCCCATTTCCTCAAAAACCCTAATCCTTCCAAAAAAACCCATTCTTAAAATCCCATTCCCTGCAAAAAAACCCCAATCCCTCAAAAAACCTCCAATTCATAAAACCTCCAATCCCTCAAAAAAAAAAACAAAACAATTCCATCAAAACCCCAATCCATAAAAACCCCAATTCCTCCTAAAACTCCCATTCTATCAAAACCCCATTTCCTCAAAAAACCTCAATCCATCAAAACCCCAATCCTTCAAAAAACCCCATTCTATCAAAACCCCGTTTCCTCAAAAAAAACCTCCAATCCCTCCAAAAAAACCCAATCCCTCCAAAAAACTCCATTCATAAAACCTCCAATCCCTCAAAAAAAAAACAAAACAATTCCATCAAAACCCAAATCCATCCAAACCCCAATCCATAAAAACCCCATTTCCTCCAAAAAACCCCATTCTACCAAAACCCCATTTCCTCAAAAACCCTAATCCTTCCAAAAAACCCCATTCTTAAAATCCCATTCCCTCAAAAAAAACCCCAATCCCTCCTAAAAACCCCAATCTACCAAAACCCCATTTCCTCAAAAAACCTCAACCCATCAAAACCCCAATCCTTCAAAAAACCCCATTCTATCAAAACCCCAATCTCTGCAAAAAAAAACATTTCTTCCAAAAACTTCAATCCCTCAAAACCCCAATCCATAAAAACCCCATTCATAAATCCCCAATCCCTCAAAAAAACCCCATTCTATCAAAACCCCATTTCCTCAAAAAAAACCTCCAATCCCTGCAAAAAAACCCCAATCCCTCAAAAAAAACCCCATTCATAAAACCCCCAATCCCTCAAAAAAAAAAACCAATTTCATCAAAACCCAAATCCATCCAAACCCCAATCCATAAAAACCCCAATTCCTCCAAAAAACTCCATTCTATCAAAACCCCATTTCCTCAAAAAACCCCAATCCATCAAAAAACCCCATTCTATCAAAACCCCAATCTCTGCAAAAAAAAAAAAAAAAAATTCTTCCAAAAACTTCAATCCCTCAAAACCCCAATCCATAAAAACCCCATTCATAAAACCCCAATCCCTCCTAAAAACCCTATTTCCTCAAAAACCCCATTTCCTCAAAAAATACCTAATCCATCAAAACCCCAATCCCTCAAAAAACCCCATTCTATCAAAACCCCGTTTCCTCAAAAAACCCCAATCCCTGCAAAAAAACCCCATTCATAAAACCCCCAATCCCTCAAAAAAACCCCAAATCCATCAAAACCCAAATCCATCCAAACCCCAATCCATCAAAACCCCAATCCCTCAAAAAACCCCATTCTACCAAAACCCCATTTCCTCAAAAACCCCAATCCATCAAAACCCCATTTTGTCAAAAAAAAACCTAATCCATCAAAACCCAAATCCATAAAAACCCCATTCATAAAACCCCAATCCCTCCAAAAAATCCCGTTCTACCAAAACCCCATTCCTTCCTAAAAAACCTCAATCCCTCCAAAAAAACCCCAATCCATCAAAAAACCCCAAATTCATCAAAACCCCAATCCCTCCTAAAAATCCCATTCTATCAAAACCCCAATCCCAGGAAAAAAATCCCAATCCCTCAAAAACCCCCAATCCATCAAAACCTCAATCCAGCCAAAAAACCCCAATTCATCAAAACCCCATTTCCTCCAAAAAACCCCATTCCTTCAAAACCCCAATTCCTCAAAAAACCCCAATCCAGCCAAAAAACCCCAATCCCTCGAAGCCCCAAACTATCCAAACCCCATTCCCTCCTAAAAACCCCATTATTTCAAAACCCCATTTCCTCCAAAAAAACCCCAATCAATCAAAACCCCAATCCCTCCAAAAAAACCCCAATACATCAAAACCCCATTCCCTCAAAAACCCCCAATCCTTTAAAACCCCATTTCCTAAAAAAAACCCCTAATCCCTCCAAAAAACCCCAATCCATCAAAAAACCCCAATCCACCAAAACCCCATTTCCTAAAAAACCCCAATCCCTCCCAAAAATCCCATTCTATCAAAACCCCATTTCTTCAAAAAACCCCAATCCTTTAAAACCCCATTACTTCTAAAAAAACCCATTATTTCAAAAAAAACCCCCAAATTCTTCAAAAAACCCCAAATCCCTCAAAAAACCCCAAATCCCAGAAAAACAGGGCAGAGCTCTGCACCCCCCAGGCCCTGCAGAACCTCCCTGAAATCCTATAAATCCCATAAATCCCAGAAAATCCCTCATTTCCCCTTGAAATCCCCTAAAATCGTAAATTTTTGTGCTTGATCCCAAAAGCTCCAAGTTTGGGAACGGAGGGAGCAAAAAGAAACCCCAAAATCCCAAAAAAAAACCCAAAAAAATTCCAGGAATTCTTTGGGATTTTTGAAAACCCTACAAGAAAACCCCAAAAATCTGCTGGAAATGGGGTGGGAATTTGGGATTTCTCAGTGGGATTTGGGATTTCTCAATGGGAATTTGGGAATTCCCAGTGGGATTTGGGATTTCCCATTGGGATTTCTCAATGGGAATTTGGGATTTCCTGTGGGGATTTGGGATTTCTCAGCGGGAATTGGGATTTCTCAGCAGGATTTGGGATTTCTCAGTGGGATTTGGGATTTCTCAGCGGGATTTGGGATTTCTCCATGGGAATTTGGGATTTCCTGTGGGGATTTGGGATTTGTCAGTGGGAATTTGGGATTTCCCAATGGGAATTTGGGATTTCTCAATGGGATTTGGGATTTCTCAGTGGGATTTGGGATTTCTCAGCAGGATTTGGGATTTCTCAGAGGGATTTGGGATTTCTCAATGGGATTTGGGATTTCTTAGCGGGATTTGGGATTTCCCAGCGGGATTTGGGATTTCTCAATGGGAATTTGGGAATTCCCAGTGGGATTTGGGATTTCTCATTGGGATTTCTCCATGGGAATTTGGGATTTCCTGTGGGGATTTGGGATTTGTCAGTGGGAATTTGGGATTTCCCAATGGGAATTTGGGATTTCTCAATGGGATTTGGGATTTCTCAGTGGGATTTGGGATTTCTCAGCAGGATTTGGGATTTCCCATTGGGATTTCTCATTGGGAATTTTGGATTTCCCAGTGGGATTTGGGATTTCCCAGTGGGATTGGGGATTTCTCAATGGGAATTTGGGATTTCCCATTGGGATTTGGGATTTCTCAGCAGGATTTGGGATTTCCTGTGGGAATTTGGGATTTCCTGAAGGGATTTGGGATTTCTCAATGGGATTTGGGATTTCTCAGCAGGATTTGGGATTTCCCAGTGGGATTTGGGATTTCTCATTGGGATTTGGGATTTCCCATTGGGATTTGGGATTTCTTAGCGGGATTTGGGATTTCCCAGCGGGATTTGGGATTTCTAAGTGAGATTTGGGATTTCCTAAAGGGATTTGGGATTTCTCAGCGGGATTTGGGATTTCTCAGTGGAAATTTGGGATTTCCCAGTGGGATTATGGATTTCTCAATGGGGATTTGGGATTTGTCAGTGGAATTTGGGATTTCTCAATGGGATTTGGGATTTCCTGGTGGGATTTGAGATTTCTCATTGGGATTTGGGATTTCCTGAAAGAATTTGAGATTTCCTGAAGGGATTTGGGATTTCTCAATGGGATTTGGGATTTCCCAGTGGGATTTGGGATTTCTCAGAGGGATTTGGGATTTCTCAGTGGGGATTTGGGATTTCTCAGAGGGATTTGGGATTTCTAAGTGGGATTTGGGATTTCTCAATGGGATTTGGGATTTCTCAATGGGAATTTGGGATTTGTCAGTGGGATTTGGGATTTCTCAGCGGGATTTGGGATTTCCTGAAGGGATTTGGGATTTCTCATTGGGATTTGGGATTTCCCAATGGGAATTTGGGATTTCTCAATGGGAATTTGGGATTTCCCATTGGGATTTGGGATTTCCCATTGGGATTTGGGATTTCTCAATGGGATTTGGGATTTCTCATTGGGAATTTTGGATTTCCCAGTGGGATTGGGGATTTCTCAATGGGAATTTGGGATTTCCCATTGGGATTTGGGATTTCCCAGCGGGATTTGGGATTTCCCATTGGGATTTGGGATTTCCTGTGGGAATTTGGGATTTCCTGAAGGGATTTGGGATTTCTCAATGGGATTTGGGATTTCCCATTGGGATTTGGGATTTCTCAATGGGAATTTGGGATTTGTCAGTGGGATTTGGGATTTCTCAGCGGGATTTGGGATTTCCTGAAGGGATTTGGGATTTCTCAGCGGGATTTGGGATTTCCCATTGGGATTTGGGATTTCCCAATGGGAATTTGGGATTTCTCAATGGGAATTTGGGATTTCCCATTGGGATTTGGGATTTCTCAGCAGGATTTGGGATTTCTCATTGGGATTTGGGATTTCTCATTGGGAATTTTGGATTTCCCAGTGGGATTTGGGATTTCCCAGTGGGATTTGGGATTTCTCAATGGGAATTTGGGATTTCCCATTGGGATTTGGGATTTCTCATTGGGAATTTTGGATTTCCCAGTGGGATTGGGGATTTCTCAATGGGAATTTGGGATTTCCCATTGGGATTTGGGATTTCCTGTGGGAATTTGGGATTTCCTGAAGGGATTTGGGATTTCCCATTGGGATTTGGGATTTCTCATTGGGAATTTTGGATTTCCCAGTGGGATTTGGGATTTCTCATTGGGATTTGGGATTTCCCATTGGGATTTGGGATTTCTTAGCGGGATTTGGGATTTCCCAGCGGGATTTGGGATTTCTCAGTGAGATTTGGGATTTCCTAAAGGGATTTGGGATTTCTCAGCGGGATTTGGGATTTCTCAGTGGAAATTTGGGATTTCCCAGTGGGATTATGGATTTCTCAATGGGGATTTGGGATTTGTCAGTGGAATTTGGGATTTCTCAATGGGATTTGGGATTTCTCAGCGGGATTTGGGATTTCCCAACAGGGATTTGGGATTTCCTGGTGGGATTTGAGATTTCTCATTGGGATTTGGGATTTCCTGAAAGAATTTGAGATTTCCTGAAGGGATTTGGGATTTCTCTGTGGGATTTGGGATTTCCCAGTGGGGATTTGGGATTTCTCAGAGGGATTTGGGATTTCTCAGTGGGGATTTGGGATTTCTCAGAGGGATTTGGGATTTCTAAGTGGGATTTGGGATTTCTCAATGGGATTTGGGATTTCTCAATGGGAATTTGGGATTTGTCAGTGGGATTTGGGATTTGTCAGTGGGATTTGGGATTTCCTGAAGGGATTTGGGATTTCTCATTGGGATTTGGGATTTCCCAATGGGAATTTGGGATTTCTCAATGGGGATTTGGGATTTCCCATTGGGATTTGGGATTTCTCAATGGGATTTGGGATTTCCCATTGGGATTTGGGATTTCCTGTGGGAATTTGGGATTTCCTGAAGGGATTTGGGATTTCTCAATGGGATTTGGGATTTCCCAGTGGGATTTGGGATTTCCCAGTGGGAATTTGGGATTTCTCAATGGGAATTTGGGATTTGTCAGTGGGATTTGGGATTTGTCAGCGGGATTTGGGATTTCCTGAAGGGATTTGGGATTTCTCAGCGGGATTTGGGATTTCCCATTGGGATTTGGGATTTCTCATTGGGATTTGGGATTTCCCAATGGGAATTTGGGATTTCTCAATGGGAATTTGGGATTTCCCATTGGGATTTGGGATTTCTCAGCAGGATTTGGGATTTCCCATTGGGATTTGGGATTTCTCATTGGGAATTTTGGATTTCCCAGTGGGATTTGGGATTTCCCAGTGGGATTTGGGATTTCTCAATGGGAATTTGGGATTTCCCATTGGGATTGGGGATTTCTCAATGGGAATTTGGGATTTCCCATTGGGATTTGGGATTTCCCAGCGGGATTTGGGATTTCCCAGCGGGATTTGGGATTTCCCAGCGGGATTTGGGATTTCTCAATGGGATTTGGGATTTCCTGTGGGAATTTGGGATTTCCCATTGGGATTTGGGATTTCTCAATGGGATTTGGGATTTCTCAATGGGATTTGGGATTTCCCAGTGGGATTTGGGATTTCTCATTGGGATTTGGGATTTCCCATTGGGATTTGGGATTTCCCAGCGGGATTTGGGATTTCTAAGTGAGATTTGGGATTTCCTAAAGGGATTTGGGATTTCTCAGCGGGATTTGGGATTTCTCAGTGGAAATTTGGGATTTCCCAGTGGGATTTGGGATTTCTCAATGGGGATTTGGGATTTGTCAGTGGGAATTTGGGATTTCTCAATGGGATTTGGGGATTTCTCAATGGGAATTTGGGATTTCCCATTGGGATTTGGGATTTCCCAGTGGGATTTGGGATTTCCCAGCGGGATTTGGGATTTCTCAATGGGATTTGGGATTTCCCATTGGGATTTGGGATTTCCTGTGGGAATTTGGGATTTCCTGAAGGGATTTGGAATTTCTCAATGGGATTTGGGATTTCCCAGTGGGATTTGGGATTTCCCAGTGGGATTTGGGATTTCATTATTGAGAATTAATTATTGGGTATTAATTAATGGGAATTGCTTATTGGGAATTAATTAATGGGAATTCATTGTTTATATGGGATTAATGAGGGCGGGTCACACAAAATCCCAAAATCTCCTGGATTTTGAGTGGGAATCTCCCACATTAGCACCCTTAATGAGCTCCCCCTAATTAGCCTGGGTGTTAATTAGCTCCAGGCTGGGTCATTGCCACCTTGTCAATCCCAAACCTAAATCCCATCACTGACCCCTCACACAGAACCCAAACAGCCCTAAATGCCCCAAAAGAGCCCTAAACCCCCCACAAAATCCTTAAATCCCCCCAAAACAGCCCTAAATGCCCCTAAACACCCCTAATTGCCCCCAAAACAGCCCTAAATGCCCCCAAAATGCCCCTAAATAACCCCTAAACAGCCCTAAATGCCCCTGCAGACCCCCACAACCCCAAAATGCCCCTAAAATCCCCTAAATCCTTCCCAAACAGCCCTAAATGCCCTCAAAACACCCCCAAATCCACCCCAAGACCCCTAAATATCCCTGCAGACCCTTCCACAACCTCAAACTACCCCTAGAAACCCCTAAATCCCTTTCAAATGCCCCTAAATCCCCCAAAACATCCCTAAATTACCTCCAAACAGCCCCAAATCCCCCTAAAACCCCTACAGACTCTCCCACAACCCCAAAAAGCCCCAAACAACCCTAAATCCTCCCTAAACGGCTCAACACACCCCTAAATATGCTACAAACAGCCCTAATTGCCCCCAAAACCCTAAATCCCTTTCAAATAGCCCTAAATGCCCCCAAACCGCCCAAAATCCCCACATTTATCCATATAGACCCACCCAGAAACCCTAAATGCCCCTAAAAACATCTAAATCCCCCCAAAACAGCCCTAAATGACTCAACACGCCCCAAAATGCCCCCAAAGACCCCCCCCAAGACACCCCCACACCCCATAAACCGCTCCCAGCCCCTAAATACCCCCAGATCCAACCACACACCCCTAAATCACCCCCATAACCACGTCAGGATCCCCCAAAACCCTTTTAGACCCCATAAACCCCAAATCTCTCGTGCATCCCTCAAGAAACCCCCATAAACCCCGCACAAATCTCTTATGCATCCCTCCGTACACGCCTAAACCTCCTCGAACGCCCCTAAATCCCCTAAAATCCCCTAAAATCCCCTTTACGCACAGGCAGATCCTTTGAACCCCCTCAGAGCCCCCAGTCCCCTCACGGACCCCCTCAGAGCCCTCACAACGAAGGACCCTCGGCCTCGCACCGCCACCGCCGCTCCTCCCTGCGTCTCTCCCGCCTCAAATCCACATCTCCCGCCCCAAATCCGCATCCCCGCCGTTACCCGGGAGCCCCCGAACCCCTCAGGCCTCCCCCGGTACCTCCGGCCCGGCCGCTCCCGGTACCGTCGACCCCGCCCGGTGACAAAGCCCCCGCGGGCTGCCCCGCGCTATGCCTGACTCATCGGGCACCCCCGCCCTGCCTGTATGGCCGCGCTGGGAGTCAGGCAGGGCATTGGGCAGCCCGTGAGGGCAGTAAGGGCGGAAGGTAACAAAGCCCCCGCGGGCTGCCCCGCGCTATGCCTGACACATCAGGCCCCCCGCGCCCTGCCTGTATGGCCGCGCTGGGAGTCAGGCAGGGCATTGGGCAGCCCGTGAGGGCAGTAAAGGCGGAAGGGTCTTCACACTTTGCGCATGCGCAGTGAGCAAAGTGAAGGCAGCGAAAGTGATGGCGGGGCCAGGCCCGGGGAGGAGGATGAGGAGGAAAAGGAGAAGGAGGAGGAAGCAACGCGGCGGGACGGGATCGAGCGGCTCTCGGTGAGTGCTCCCGGGCTGGCGCGGCTCGCCCGCAGCAATGGGGGGTGGCGGAATGTGTTGCCATGGGAACGGCGTGGGTGTTCTTGGGGTTTGGTTGGGGTTGGGTTCTGGTCGCGGTTCTGATTGGGATTTTGGGGTTTGGGGAGGGGAGGGGAGCGGGCAGAGGGGACCCCAAAGTGCGGGGGGGGTCTCAAGGTCAGCGAGGGTCCCCAATGGAAGGGGCCGATGGAAGGGGGGAATTGCCTCCCTTGGGATTTCCCTGATGGACCCGATCCGGAACCTCCGGGAAGGGTTTGGGCCCGTCCCCGTGATCGCTCCCATCCCGTGTCCCATCCCCGTGTCCCATTCCTGGTGTCCCTTCCCCAATGTCCCATCCCAATGTCCCATCCCCAGTGTCCTATCCCCGGTTTCCCATCCCATGTCCCATTCCCAGTGTCCCATCCCGTGTCTCATCCCCACTGTCCCATCCCAATGTCCCCTCCCTGGTGTCTCATTTCTGCTGTCCCCTCCTGGTGTCCCATCCTAATGTCCCATCCCGTGTCCCATCCCCAGTGTCCCATCCCCAATGTCCCTTCCCGGTGTCCCATCCCCAATGTCCCCTCCTGGTGTCCCATTCTAATGTCCCATTCCCAATGTCCCATCCCCGCTGTCCCATCCCTGGTGTCCCATCCCAATGTCCCTTCCCGGTGCCCTATCCCCATGTCCCATCCCAATGTCCCCTCCTGGTGTCCCATTCCCAATGTCCCATCTCCTGTGTCCCATCCCCACTGTCCCATTCCCCGTGTCCCATCCCAGTGTCCCAAAGCCAATGTCCCATCCCAATGTCCCATTGCTGCTGTCCCATCCCCACTGTCCCAACCCCAATATCCCATCCTAATGTTGTCCCATTCTAATGTGCCCTCCCAGTGTCCCATCCCCAGTGTCCCAACCCCAATGTCCCATCCCTGGTGTCCCATCCTAATGTCCCCTCCTGGTGTCCTATCCCCGCTATCCCATCCCCACTGTCCCAACCCCAATGTCCCATCCTAATGCCCCCTTCTGTTGTCCCATTCTAATGTCCCCTCCCAGTGCCCCATCTCCTGTGTCCCTTCCCAATGTCCCATCCCCACTATCTCATCCCAATGTCCCATCCTAATGTCCCCTCATGGCGTCCCATCCCTGGTGTCCCATCCCCAGTGTCCCATCCCCAGTGTCCCATCCCCAGTGTCCCATCCCCAGTGTCCCATCCCCAATGTCCCATCCCCAATGTCCCATCTCCTTTGTCCCATCCCCAGTGTCCCATCCCCAGTGTCCCATCCCCAGTGTCCCATTCCCAGTGTCCCATTCCCAGTGTCCCATCCCCAATGTCCCCTCCTGGTGTCCCATTCTAATGTCCCATTCCCAATGTCCCATCCCTGGTGTCCCATCCCTGGTGTCCCATCCCTGGTGTCCCATCCCCAGTGTCCCATCCCCAATGTCCCATCCCCAGTGTCCCATCCCCAGTGTCCCATCCCCAGTGTCCCATCCCCAGTGTCCCATCCCATGTGTCCCATTCCCAATGTCCCATTCCCAATGTCCCATCTCCTGTGTCCCATCCCCACTGTCCCATCCTAATGTCCCCTCATGGCGTCCCATCCCCAGTGTCCCATCCCCTGTGTCCCATCCCCAATGTCCCATCCCCTGTGTCCCATCCCCTGTGTCCCATCTCCTTTGTCCCATCCCCAATGTCCCATCCCGTGTCCCATCCCCAGTGTCCCATTCCCAGTGTCCCATTCCCAGTGTCCCATCCCCTGTGTCCCATCCCCAATGTCCCATCCCGTGTCCCATCCCCAGTGTCCCATCCCATGTGTCCCATTCCCAATGTCCCATCCCCAGTGTCCCATCCCCAATGTCCCATCCCCAGTGTCCCATCCCCAATGTCCCATCTCCTTTGTCCCATCCCCAATGTCCCATCCCCTGTGTCCCATCCCCTGTGTCCCATCCCCAATGTCCCATCCCATGTGTCCCATTCCCAATGTCCCATCCCCAGTGTCCCATCCCCAATGTCCCATCCCCAGTGTCCCATCCCCAATGTCCCATCTCCTTTGTCCCATCCCCAATGTCCCATCCCCTGTGTCCCATCCCCAATGTCCCATCCCCAATGTCCCATCCCCAGTGTCCCATCCCCAATGTCCCATTCCCAATGTCCCATCTCCTGTGTCCCATTCCCAGTGTCCCATTCCCCGTGTCCCGCTGCTGCCCATGGCAGTTCCCATTGGACCTTGCCCCGGTGACAGTGACACGGCCCTGCCCTGGTGACAGTGACAGTGACACGGCCCTGCCCCGGTGACAGTGACAGTGACACAGCCCTGCCCTGATTACTCACCGTGTCCCAGAGCTCTCTCCCTGTTCCTCGGCCGCTTCCTGGAGGGGCTTTCCCGATTCCCGGGGGTCTCCTCCTGTCCCACCGGCTCCTTTTCCAGTACCTGAACTTTTTTCCCCATTTCCCAGGGTTTTTCCAATTTCCCAGAGCTCTTTTCCCCATTTCCCAGGACTTTTCCCCATTTCCCAGGGCTCTTTCCCCATTTCCCAGGACTTTTCCCCATTTCCCAGGACTTTTCCCCATTTCTCAAGTTTTTTCCCCATTTCCCAGAGCTCTTTCCCCATTTCACAGGACTTTTCCCCATTTCCCAGGACTTTTCCCCATTTCTCAAGTTTTTTCCCCATTTCCCAGGACTTTTCCCCATTTCCCAGGGCTCTTTCCCCATTTCCCAAGTTTTTTCCCCATTTCCCAGAGCTCTTTCCCCATTTCCCAGGGCTCTTTTCCCCATTTCCCAGGGTTTTTCCCCATTTCCCAGGACTTTTCCCCATTTCCCAGGACTTTTCCCCATTTCCCAGGGCTCTTTCCCCATTTCCCAGGACTTTTCCCCATTTCCCAGGACTTTTCCCCATTTCCCAGGGCCCTTTCCCCATTTCCCAGGACTTTTCCCCATTTCCCAGGGCTCTTTCCCCATTTCCCAAGTTTTTTCCCCATTTCCCAGAGCTCTTTCCCCATTTCCCAGGGCTCTTTTCCCCATTTCCCAGGGTTTTTCCCCATTTCCCAGGACTTTTCCCCATTTCCCAAGTTTTTTCCCCATTTCCCAGGACTTTTCCCCATTTCCCAGGACTTTTCCCCATTTCCCAGGGTTTTTCCCCATTTCCCAGGATTCTTTTCCCATTTCCTGGAGTTTTCTCCCATTTCCCGGGTTTTCCCCCATTTCCATTTCCTGGGATTCTTTTCCCAGTTCCTGGGTTATTTCCTTTATTTCCCAGGTTTTTTCCCCATTTCCCAGGGATTTTTCCCCTATTTCCCAGGTTTTTTTCCCATTTCCTGGGTTATTTCCCAGGTTTTTTTCCCCATTTCCCAGGGATTTTTCCCAAATTCCCATCTCTTTTCCCACTTCCCAGGGTTTTTCCCCATTTCCCAGGGCTCTTTTCCCCATTTCCCCTTCTTTTTCCCCCCCTGTCCCAGGGATGTCCTGGTGGCACAGTGCCCACAGTGACTGTCCCTGTGCCCATGCAGGGATGCCCCAGCAGCGGGCAGTGCCCATGGTGGCTGTCCCTGTCCCAGGGATGTCCTGGTGGCACAGTGACTGTCCCTGACTGTCCCTGTGCCCATGCAGGGATGCCCCAGCAGCGGGCAGTGCCTGTGGTGATTGTCCCAGGGATGTCCTGGTGGCATGGTGCCCATGGTGGCTGTCCTTAACTGTCGCTGTGCCCACGCAGGGATGCCCCAGCAGCGGGCAGTGCCTGCAGTGCCCATGGTGACTGTGCCTGTCCCTGTGCCCACGCAGGGATGCCCCAGTGGCGGGCAGTGCCCACGCTGACCTCACTGTCTCTGACTGTCCCTGTCCCTGTGCCCTGCAGGGATGCCCCAGCGGCGGGCAGTGCCCATGGTGACTGTGCCTGTCTCTGTGCCCTGCAGGGATGCCCCAGCAGCGGGCAGTGCCCATGGTGACTGTGCCTGTCCCTGTGCCCTGCAGGGATGCCCCAGCGGCGGGCAGTGCCCATGGTGACTATCCCTGTGCCCTGCAGGGATGCCCCAGCGGTGGGCAGTGCCCATGGTGACTGTGCCTGTCTCTGTGCCTTGCAGGGATGCCCCAGTGGCGGGCAGTGCCCATGGTGACTGTGCCTGTGCCCACACAGGGATGCCCCAGCGGCGGGCAGTGCCCATGGTGACTGTCCCTGTGCCCACACAGGGATGCCCCAGCGGCGGGCAGTGCCCATGGTGACTGTGCCTGTCTCTGTGCCCTGCAGGGATGCTCCAGCAGCGGGCAGTGCCCATGGTGACTGTCCCTGTGCCCACACAGGGATGCCCCAGCGGCGGGCAGTGCCCATGGTGACTGTGCCTGTCTCTGTGCCTTGCAGGGATGCCCCAGCAGCGGGCAGTGCCCACAGTGACTCCCTGTGCCCACACAGGGATGCCCCAGCAGCGGGCAGTGCCCATGGTGACTGTCCCTGTGCCCACACAGGGATGCCCCAGCGGCGGGCAGTGCCCATGGTGACTGTGCCTGTCCCTGTGCCCTGCAGGGATGCCCCAGCGGCGGGCAGTGCCCATGGTGACTGTGCCTGTCCCTGTGCCCTGCAGGGATGCCCCAGCGGCGGGCAGTGCCCACGCTGACCTCGCTGTGCCTGCAGAGCCTGGCCCAGCACATGCAGAGCCTCTGGGCCAAGGACTACAGTGACAATTACCTGGACGAGTACCAGTTCCGCTTCCTCGTGGGGCCCTTCAACGACCTGGGTGAGCTCTGTGGGGTGCCCCGGACCCCTGGGACCCCCGTGGGTGGCAGGGGGTGTCCCCAGGCCCGGCTGACCCCGCTGTGCCCCCCAGCCTGCGGGCTGGTGCAGGAGCTGCTGCGGCTGCTGGGCACGAGCCGGCGGCTGTCGAGGGCGGCGCTGCACCTGCTGCTGCTGCCACATCTGCGCCAGCTCAGCCTCACGGCCTGCCCTGGCCTGGCCAACAATGCCCTGGGGCACCTCGTCGTGCTGCGCTGCCAGGTGGGCACGGGGCGGGGCTGGGAGAGAGGGCAGGGGGATGGGGGTGCCCACCATCCATGGGGTAATGGGGTGACGACACTCTGGGGAGCAGGGCTGTGGGGAAGGGGGAGTCAGACTGGGTGTGACCCCCTCTAGGGGATACAGTGGCACAGGGGTGCCCATCCTTTGTAGGGCTGGGGGTGCCCACCTTCCATGGGGTAAGGGGGATAGAGCTTGGGGTGGGTGCTCACCATCCGTGGGGCAGAAGGTGACAACACTCTGGGAGTGCCATGGTGTGTGGGGCAGGGAGTGAGGCTGGGTGTGACCACTCTCTAAGGGGATGGGAAGGTGGCACAGGGGTTCCCATCCTTTGTAGGGCCGGGGGTGCCCACCTTCCATAGGGCAGGGGGATGGAGCTTGGGGTGGGTGCTCACCATCCCTGGGGCAGGACATGACAACACTGGGAGTGCCAAGGTGTGTGGGGCAGGGAGGGAGGCTGGGTGTGACCCCCTCTAGGGGATGAGAGAGTAGGACAGGAGTGCCCATCCTCTGTAGGGCTGGGGGTGCCCATTTTCCATAGGGCAGGGGAGATAGAGCTTGGGGTGGGTGCTCACCATCCATGGGGCAGGGGGTGACAACACTCTGGGAGTGCCATGGTGTGTGGGGCAGAGGGAGTGAGGTTGGGTGTGACCACTCTCTAAGGGGATGAGAGAGTGGGAAAGGAGTGCCCATTCTTTGTGGGGCTGGGGGTGCCCACCTTCCATGGGATAAGGAGGTTAGAGCTTGGGGTGCCCACCATCCATGGGGCTGGGGGTGCCATCATCCATGTGCCAAGGGGCTGGGACAGTGGGAGCACACAGTGCCTGCCCACCCTCTCTGAGTCTCGCAGGGGGTGAGGGTGGCACAGTGCCCCCTGCCCGCCCCTGAGGCTGTCCCCGTGTGCCCGCAGGGTCTGAGGGTGCTGGATGTGGGCGGCTGCGGGCGCCTGTCCCCGGCCGTGCTGGTGGACGTGGCCGAGGGGCTGCCCCGCCTGCGCCGCCTGGGGCTGGCCCACACCCAGGCCAACCTCCAGGTGCTGTCGGCCGTGGGCTCCTGCTGCCGCCACCTGCGGGAGCTCGATGTCAGCGGCTGCAGGAAGGTGACACCGCGCGCCCTGCGCCACCTGGGCTACGACCCCGCCGAGCGGAGCCCGGGCTGCCCCGCGCTCCGTGTGCTGCTGGCCCGCGACCTGGAGCACGCCGGGGACGGCGACGCGGTGGCTGCCGTGGCCTTCCTGCTGCTGGCGCTGCCGTGCCTGGAGGCGCTGGCGCACGGTGCCCTGCAGGATGCCCTGTGCCTGCTGCACTCGGGGCAGCTGGGTGGCACCGAGGACTCCGAGGGATTCCCCTCGCTGGAGGAGCTGGCGCGGAGCCGGGGGGCTGCAGGGGAGGGAGCCCCGCTCACGCTGCCCCTGCGGCAGCTGGAGGAGGTGCAGGAGGACGCCCTGAGCACCGTGCACGCCGTGTGTCCCCAAGCCGAGGAGCTCAGCGCGTGGCTTGGGGACAATCCCGGCTCCTCAGGGCTCCGGGAGTTGCGGGGCTGGCGTTGCCTGTCCCGAGTGACTCTGGGCTGCTCCGGGCGGCACGGCCGGGCGCTGGCAGCGCTGCTGCCCCTGGCACAGAGCCTGGGCACCCGCCTGCGTGCCCTGACCCTGCACGGCTTCACCTGCTGGGACCCTCTGTCGCTGCCCGCCCTCCTCGCCAGCTGCCCCAGCCTGCAGAGCTTCACCGCCGAGCTGGAGGCACCACCAGACCCCCACACCCACCAGGAGCCCCCCGAGGAGGAGGAACCCCCTGCCCCACCACCGCGCTGGGCCACCGACCTGCTGCCCCGGGGGCTGCCCCGGCTCCAGAGCTTCACGCTGAGCCTGGCCGGGCCCGTTCCAGCCTCGCACGGGCCCGTGCTGAGCTCCACGCTGGCCTCGCTGCTCTGCGGGGCCCCCCAGCTGCAAACCCTGCGCCTGCTGGCGCTGCCCTTCCCGCTGGACTCGGTGCTGGAGCCGGCGCTGCCGGGGCTGCGGGAGCTGCGGGAGCTGTCGCTGGCCGGGAGCCGCGTGTGCCCGGGCACCGTGTGGCACCTGCTGGGCACCGAGGGGCCCCTGCGGCGCCTGGAGCTGTCGCGCTGCCCCGACATCCACCGGCGCGACTACGACAGCTTCCTGCACGAGGTGAGGAAGCAGCGCCTGGAGCTGGACATCACCTGGGAGTAGCGACGGGGTTTTTAATAAAAGTGTCACTGTCACAGCTGGACAGCACCGCGTTGTCCCCTCGGCAGCACAGGGGGAGCAGAGCAGCAGTGTCCCTGTGCTCCCATTGAGGGGTGACATCCCGGTGGTTCAGTCCTGCTCTGTGAGCCCTGTCAGCCGCTCCGATGCCTCCCCGAGCTTCCATGTCCCCATTCCCGCGCTGAGAGGTGACATCCCGGTGGCTCAGCCCTGCTCTGTGAGCCCTGTCAGCCGCTCTGATGCCTCCCAGAGCTTCCGAGCCAGCGCAGCATCGCGGGCCAGCTCCGAGGGCAGCGCCAGCCGGCAGCTGCTGTCGAAATATTTCCCGCTGATGCCCTCGGCTTCCTCCGAGATGGAGCAGAAAATGGTGCTGGCAGCGCCCTGCTGGGGTGACTGTGGGGAAATGGGGGTGAGGAGGGGGCTGGCACCACCCTGCCACCCACCCTGCTGCCCCCGGGATGGGCAGGACCGGCCCCACTCACCTTCATGAAGGGCCGGAGGAGGGCGAAGAGCACCCGCACGGGCCGGCTGAAGTGGCGCATGATGCTGGTGCTCACCACGCCCGGGCTCAGCGCATTGGCCGTCACCCCTGCCAGGTCACACTGTCAGCAGGGTGGCACCTCAGGGACCCCAAATCCCACCATACCCAGGCTCAGCACGTTGGCTGTCACCCCTGCCAGGTCACACTGTCAGCAGGATGGCATCCCAGTGCCCCAAACCCACCACACCTGAGCTCAGTGCGTTGGCTGTCACCCCTGCCAGGCCACACCGTCAGCAGGGTGGGCACCCCAGTGCCCCAAACCCACTATGCCCGGGCTCAGCACATTGGCTGTCACCCCTGCCAGGTCACACCGTCAGCAGGGTGGCACTGCAGGGACCCCAATCCCACCACACCTGAGCTCAGCGCATTGGCTGTCACCCCTGCCAGGCCACACCATCAGCAGGGTGGCACCCCAGAGACCCCAAATCCCTCAGGAAGCAACGGGAGCAGCCCCCAGCCTGAACTCCCATCCTTGGGGCATCCCAGCGAGTCTCTCAGACTCCCCAGCTCTGCCGGCAGCCCCTGAGATCTGGCACAGGGAGTTGGCACAGGGTGGCACGGCCCAGCACCCACCTGTGCCCTGCAGGCGCCGTGCCAGCTCGGCGGTGAAGAGCACGTTCATCAGCTTGGTGCTGTTGTAGGCGGCGTCGTGCCCGCCCGGGCGCCGCTGCCCCGTCAGGTACCCGCTGTCGGCCGTGCCCGCGCTGTGCCGGAACGACGACACGTTCACCACCCGGGCGGGCGCCGAGGCCTTCAGCAGCTCTGTGCCAAGCAGGGGTTGGTGTTGCGGTGCCATGCCGTGGTTTGCATCAATACCCCTGATAATCCCCTGCCAGGTGTGCCAGTCTCCTCTCCTGACCCCTCCCAGCACTGTCTGTCAATCCTGGCATTCCAGAAGAGAATTGGCAGAATTCAAAAGATGCCTCCACCCCTGGGGGGCATTGGGCCATCCAGGTGTCCTTTGTCCTTTGAGACCTCCTCCTGTGTACCTGGTTGGTGGCTCCTACCCTTTCCCTCCTCCTCTCCATCGGGTAAAAGAGCAGCCACGTGTTTTGGGGAGTTCTGTTGGAGGAGTTGTTGGATTCAGAGGCCTGAGGGCCACAATAAAGCTCTGGATCCAAACCCTCCATCAGAACAGACTCCTTTCCTTCACCATCGCCTTAAAGCTTCTCTGGCAGAGGGAAACCTGAGGAGCAGATCCTCTATGAGAGGAAGCTCCATCCCACCACCACCAGAGCCCTGGCATGCCTGGACTTCTCTCCACATGCCCAGCTCCAACATCCAGCCGGCCAAAAGTATCTCTGGGGTGAAACACCACACATCCAGCCGGCCAAAAGTGGCTCTGGGGTGAAACACCACAGTGCCGCTATTTGGTTCGTGCCAGACGATCCAAGGCACATCCCTCCAGCTATATTGGTAATTATACCAATAATGACCAATTATTAATTGGTAATTATACCAATGTGGAGTCCCCAGAGCCCCCCTGACTGCCCCAAGCCCTGCACTCACCCACGAGCAGGTTGGTGAGCAGGAAGTGGCCCAGGTAGTTGGTGGCGAAGGTTTGCTCCAGTCCTTCCGACGTGATGGCGAAGGGCAGCCCTGAAAGGAGGGTGGGTGAGGAAACCCAGGGCATTGGGAATATTTCTGTGTCTGCTCTGGGGTGCCCTGATCCCCAGGGCAGCACTGACTCTGATCCTCATTCATGGAGAAAGTTTCCTAGACTCCAGAATAGACTGGAATCCACAAAAGTGTGAAATAGATTATAGAGAGCAGTGTAGGTGTATCACTGGGTGAGAAATTTGGGGTTTGGGATTTTTAGTGTGTTGTGGATGGCAGCAAGATGGAGGGCACAGGGTGTCATCCTGGGTTTCTTCTTCATGCTGCTTCTTCCTCCTTCTTCTTCTTGGGTTTGGGTGACATTTTGTAATTGGGCAGAAAAGTCCATGTTGGGATCAGTTATTGGGTTAAAAGGGAAAATAATCCAGGTGTCAGCTCTTAATTGGATAATTTAGTCTTAAAGGACCTTATAACAGGAGATTGTTGGCCATGTTGTGCCTTCTAATGAAAAACTGCCCAATTCACAGTAGTGAGATTGTTTTACTGATAAGAAATAATAAACACCTGAGTCTGAACACAGAAACACAGATTGATGAGGCTGGGAGAGACCTCTCAGATCATCCAGTCCAACCCATGCCCTCACACCTCACCCAGACTACAGCACCAAGTGCCATGGCCAGGCTTTTTTTAAACACATCCAGAGATGGTGATTCCACCACCTTCCTGAGAAAAGCATTCCAGTGCTTTATTATTCTTTTGGTGAAAAAATTTCTTCCTAATATCCAACCTATCCCTTCCCTGATGTAGCTGGAGGCTGTGTCCTCTGGTTCTGTCAGAGACCGACCCCAGCTGTCCAAACCTCCCTTCAGGAAGGTGTAGAGAGCAATAAGGGCACCTCTGAGCCTCCTCTTTTCCAGGCTGAACAGCCCCAGTTCCTTCAAATGTTCCTCACAGGGTTTGTGTTCCAATCCCCTCACCAGCCTTGTGTTTGAGCATCTCAAACTGAGGGGACAAAACTGGACACAGCACTCAAGGTGTGCCCTCACCAGTGCCCAGGACAAGGGTAGAATGACCTCCCTGCTCCTGCTGGGCACACAATTCCTCATGGGCAGAATGACCTCCCTGCTCCTGCTGGGCACACAATTCCTCATGGGCAGAATGACCTCCCTGCTCCTGCTGGCCACACAATTCCTCATGGGCAGAATGAGCTCCCTGGTCCTGCTGGCCACACAATTCCTCATGGGCAGAATGAGCTCCCTGGTCCTGGTGGCCCCACCATTCCTGACCCAGCCCAGGAGCCATTTGCCTTCTTGGCCCCCAGGGCACATTTCTGGCTCATGTTCAACCAGCTGTGGACCAGCACCCCCAGGTCCCTTTCTGCCTGAACACCGTCCCCAGTTTGTAACACTGTAGGGGATTTTTGTGCCCAAAATGTAGAAGTCTTGCTCAGACTCATTAAACTCCATGCTGCTGCACTCTGCCCATCCATCCAAACCATCCGAGTCTCTGCAGAGCCCTCCTTCCTTCCAACAGGTCAACACCAGCTCCCAGCTTAGAATTACCGTCTGAAACGCCTTCAATGCAGACAGACAAACGGACAGCTGGTGCCCCCATAGTGGGGAAGCGCTGTGGGCATCGGGACGGGCTCTGCACCCCTGGAGGGTTTTGCCCGGTTTGCACCTACCGGTGACTCCGGCGTTGTTGACCAGCACGTCCAGGCGCGGCTCCTCCCGCAGCACGGCGGCGGCGAAGGCTCGCACCGAGGCCATGCAGCCGGTGTCCAGCAGCCTCAGCAGCACCGCCGGGTTCCCGGTGGCCGCCCGGATCTCCCGCACGGCCTCCTGGCCCCGCTCCGGGCTCCGGCACGCCAGGATGGTGCGGGCATTGCGGCGGGCCAGCTCCATGGCCACGCACTTGCCGATGCCTGCGGGACATGGGGAGGGTGTGGGGGATGCCAGCCAGGTCCCGCTGGTCCTTTGGGGTCGGTGTCCCCGGGTTTGGGCAGCCCCTGGCACAGCCAAAACCTCCCAGCAGGGAATGGAGGGCGCTGGGGAGGGGATGGAGCCCAGCTCGTGTGGGGTCACTCTGTCCCTAAATGTGTGTGGACATCCCAACCCCAGCCTGGGGGTCCCAGCATCTCCAGCAGCGGAACAGAGGTGGGAGCAGTGACCCCACCCCTGGTGTGACATGGTGGCCGTGGTGGCCTTGTCCGTCAGTCATTGACGGTCCCGAGTTAAGGAAGGTGAGCAGGGGGCACCAGGAGCACACTGTGAGTGCCCAGGGGTGGCCACCAGCTTCTTCTGCAGCCAAAGCAGGGACTGGGGTCCTGGGCTGGCCAAGGGACACCCATGTCCCCTGCAGGTCACCCCGCAGCCATCACGCCGCCTCCCACACGCGTGTCCCCGCCGTCCCTCCCTGCTCACCGCTGTTGGCTCCGGTGACAATCACTGTTTTGCCCGTCAGGTCGGCGGGACACTTGCGGGGGTCCCAGGGGCTCCTGCGGGTGGCCCGGAGCAGCAGGGCCAGCAGCAGGAGCGGCAGGAGCCACCACGGGGGGCTCAGAGCCCCCAGCAGCTCCATGGCCGGGAGCGGGGTGGCGCTGGGGACAGAGGTCACAGCGGGACCTTTGCCCGGCCGGTGGCACGGCACGGCACGGCACGGCACGGCACGGGTCTCTCTGCTCCGGGAGGGAGCCGAGAGGGGACAGCAGAGTGGCTGGAGCAGGCAGGAGGGTGAGACACGTGTCCCCCGTGCCACCCCACTGTCCCCTGGGCCACCCTGTCAGGAAATTACACCTCATTTATTCCTTTTAACAACCTGTGGTGCTGTAAAGACACCTGGGCTTTGTTTTCCTCCACCAACAGTTTCTGCCAGGCTGGACCCGACACGTTCCTACGGTGCTGAGTAACACGGGAGGAATGTTCCTCTGTCGTGTTGAGTAACGCGGGAGGAATTGTACCAGCGCAAAAATGGGGTCACGAATAGGATGGGTGATTTGGGGGTTCCCTGTTATGTAGGGCCGCCAGATTGAACCCTCAATGAGCGCTCACTTAAGCGGTGAACGCGCTCTGGCGCTAATTAGGAACTGAAAGCCACGCCCACATAATTATCTCTGCTAATGAGGAGCCGAAATCCGCGCCTGAGGCCTCGCCTGGTGCCGAACAGGAATAGCAAACCCCGGGGGCGTGGCACCTCATGCTAATGAGCTGAAACCACGCCCACGGATATGCTAATGAGGGTATCTATGAATGTCACTCGGGGGACAGGTAAAGCTCCCCGTGTCACACCACTGTCCCCGGTGCCACCTCAGCGTCCCCAGGGCTGCTCGCCCGCGCCGCCTCGGACTCTCTGCCCCCCCGGGGCGGCTGCAGGAGGGGCGATGTCCCCCGATGTCCCCTTCGGGCAGTGCGGGGACACTCCAGGGCTGGAGCAGGTCCCTGTGGGGTGGGGACAGTCCCAGCGAGGGACCCCGAACTGTGCCCGGAGCTCCCGGGAAGGCGGAGGAGGCTCCGAGCAGCCTCTGCCCGCCCCGTCCCGTCCCCGTTCCCCAGGACGGGATGTCCCCGGCCAAAGCCACCCCGTCACATCGCCCATTTGGGGACAAAGGGGCTGCGGGGACTCGCCAAGTGCGGGTGGCACCGTGAGCTCCGCAAAACTCATTTTAGTGTTTTTTTTATTTACTTCTGAGAAAAAGACCCCCGATCTCCGCGAGGGTCCCCCGAGGCCGCAGCCTGTTCCAGCCACTGCACCGGCGACACCCGGGGTGACACGGACCCCCCCAGAGCGGGACCGGGCGCCGGGAGGAGCGGTCCCGGGAGCCGCTCCGTTTCCAGCGGGCTGTCCTGCCACTCCTCCGCCTCTCTGTACTCCGAGAGCCGGCACTCCGGGTAGGGCAGGATGGGCTTCAGGTCCTTCTCCGCCCTCCTCAGCGCCTCGTCCCCCTGCTCGTCCCCGGCGTGCCCCGCCAGAGCCGGCCCGCGGCGCTCGCAGTGTCCCCAGCGCACGGTGACACCGGGGGCCAGGCGCACCGAGGCCAGCCAGGGGTCGCAGAGCTGCGGCTCGGCCCTGGCGGCGCGGGCCGTGCCCGGGATCACCTGCACGAGGGATCCCGGCACCGGTAACCGGCTCCGGGACGCTCCCAAGCGCGGCCGCTCGGCCTCGGTGCTCACGTCCAGCACCTTCACCTCGGGCAGCACCCAGCGGGAGGCGCCGCGCCGGGCACCGAGCCGGGGCACGCCGGGGCTGCGGGAGGGGCGCCGCGGGGGGACGGACGCCGCGCTGGAGCGGGAGGATGATGATGGTGGCGGTGCTGCCTCTTGCTCGCGGGGCTCCGGTGCTGCCGGTGCTGCGGGTTCAGGGGGCGCGGCCGGCGGCGGAACCGGGGGAGGGGGCGCGACCGGAGGGGGAACCGGGGGTGGCGGCGCGACCGGCGGGGCCGCCCGGGGCTGCGGGGGCCGGCAGGGTTGGCGGCGCCTCCCGGGGGACCGGGAGCGGCGGCGGCCGCGCTCGCGGGGCTGCGGAGCCCTGGGCGGCTTCGGGCGGGGCGGCGGTCGCGGACCGGGAGGCTGAACGGGAGCGGCGGCGGAGCGGGACTGGAACGGCGGGCAGAGGGACCCGGTGTGGGTGCGGGGTCGGGGTCATCCCGGTGTGGGTGACACCGCTGGGGCTCAGCCCGAGGGGTCTCGGAGAGGGGGAATCGGGGCACGCCTCACCTGGCCCGGGGACAGAGGGACACCCACGGCGGTGTCGCGACCGACGGGACCTTTGGCTGTCACCGGGAGAGCCCCGGACGGGACCGGACCGCGGGGCCGAGGGGAATCCACGGCGGGAGCAGCACCGGGAGCCTCACCAGGACCCACGGGCGGACTTTGAGCCTCCTCTGCCTCGGAGAGCTCCTCGGACGAGAGCTGGACAGAGGGGACAGAGGGGACGGAGGGGACGGGTGCGGTGACACCGCCATCCCGCGGCCCGGGCGGGCTCCGGGGCTCGGGGACCCTCTCACCTCTTCCGAGGGCGGAGACGCCTCGGCGACGGCGACAACGCCCGGTGTCCACGAGTCCCAAACACCGGCCGGGGGCTCCTCGTCCTCCTTCCAGGCCCCGTCCCGCTCGGGCTCCGGGTCCCCCTCGGGCTCGGGGACTTTGTCATCGCGCACCAGGAAGCGCCACTCGGCCACGAACAGGATGGCATCCCGCGCCCGCGCCACCGCGAACGGCACCCGCTGGGGACGGGGACACGGCGCTGAGAGCCCGCCCGCGGCCCCGGGCCCCCAAAACCCCCCGAATCACGGTGGGGAGGGGTCCCTCACCTGCCGAGCCACGGCCGCCAGCGCCACCTCGGCCAGGACGCGCTGCAGGAGCTCGTCCAGGAGCGGCTCCACGTCCAGCGGCTCCGGCGGCTCCGGGGACGGGCCGGGCTGCGGCGAGGGGCGGCCCGAGCCCCGCGGGGAGCCCCGCCGGGACGGCCGCGCCCGGGGCTTGTCCTGCTTCGATCGGGCCCCGGCGCCGCGGGATTTCCCCTTCTGTGCGGGGACAGAGGCACCGAGAGATCCTGTGTGCCCCGGGAGCGGCCCGGTGTGTCCCAGTGCGGCCCGGTGTGTCCCAGTGCGGCCCGGTGTGTCCCAGTGAGGCCCGGTGTGTCCCAGTATGGACCAGAGTGTCCCAGTATGGACCGGTGTGTCCCAGTATGGACCAGAGTGTCCCAGTATGGACCGGTGTGTCCCAGTGCGGACCGGTGTGTCCCAGTACGGACCAGACCACTGTCATGCAGCCCATTGCACCCCAGTACGGACCAGTGTGCCCCAGTATGGACCGGTGTGCCCCAGTATGGACCAGTGCACTGCCACACAGCCCAGCATGGCCCCTCAGCTCATCCCAGTACATCCCAATATAGCTCAATACATCCCCAGTCCACCTCAGCATGGCTTCCCAGTACATCCCAGTACACTCCAGTATAGCCCAGTACCTCCCAGTTCACCTCAGCATGGCTCCCCAGTATAGTCCAGTACTTCCCAGTGCACCCCAGTGTGGCCCCTCAGCTCATCCCAGCACATCCCAGTACAGTCTAGCCCACCCCAACATGGCCCCTCAGCTCATCCCAGTATAGCCCAGTGTATCCCAGTCCACCTCAGCATGGCTCCCCAGTATCGCCCAGTACATCCCAGTATAGCCCAGTACCTCCCAGCACGGTTCTCCAGCTCATCCCAGTACCTCCCAGTGCATCCCAGTACATCCCAGTACAGCCCAGTCCATCCCACCTCAGCATGGCCCCCCAGTTCATCCTAGTGCATCCCAGTACATCCCAGTCCATCCCAGTATAGCCCATTACCTCCCAGCGCACCCCAGCATGGCTTCCCAGCTCATCCCAGTACACCCCAGTATATCCCAGTGTGTCCCAGCACACCCCAACTCCCCGCATCCCTCATCTGCTCCCAGCCATCCCCCGCCCCCTCTGCCCCGCTCCGCCACCTCCCAGTCCCTCCCAGTCCCTCCCAGTCCCCCCAGTCCCTCCAGTCCCTCCCAGTCCCTCCCAGTCCATCCCAGTCCATCCCAGTCCATCCCAGTTCCCCCAGTCCCTCCCAGTCCTCCCAGTCCCTCCCAGTTCCCCCAGTCCCTCCCAGTCCCCCCAGTCCCTCCCAGTCCCTCCCAGTCACTCCCAGTCCCTCCCAGTCCCTCCCAGTCCCACCTCCGCCATCTCCGCCCCTTTGGCGTCCTGGGCTCCACGGCAACGTGACGTAATCACCGTGCGCCGGTTACCTTTACGTCATCACGCCGCGACGCGTCTCCATGGCGGCGGCAAGCACCGGGTGAGCGGGGGGGGGGGGGGGGGGGGGGAACGGCGGGGAACCGGGGAACCGGGGGGGGCTGAGAGGGAACGGGGGCGGCTGAGGGGAACCGGGGACATTGAGGGGAACGGGGGGCGCTAGAGGGGAACCGGGGGGGACTGAGGGGAAACCGGGGGGAACCGGGGGGGACTGAGGGGGAACGGGAGGGGACCGGGGGGGCGCTGACATTGAGGGGAGCAGGGAGAACCGGGGGGCAATGAGGGGGGGCAGGGGCACTGAGGGGATCGGGGGGCGCTGAGAGGAACCGGGGACGCTGAGGGGAACCGGGGGAGAACCAGGGGCACTGAGGGGGGACGGGGGGGGCTGAGGGGAACCGGGGACATTGAGGGGGAACGGGGGGCACTGAGGGGAACGGGGGGAACCGGGGGGCACTGAAGGGGAACCGGGGGCACTGAGGGGAACGGGGGGCACTGAGGGGAACGGGGGAAAAACCGGGGGCACTGAAGGGGAACGCGGAGAACCGGGGGGCACTGAGGGGAACCGGGAGGCGCTGAGGGGGCACTGAGGGGAAACCGGGGGAGAACCAGGGGCACTGAGGGGGCTCGGGGCCACGGAAGGGAACCGGGGGGCACTGAGGGGGAATCGGGAGGCACTGAGGGGAACAGGGAGAACCGGGGGGCACTGAGGGGAACCGGGGGCGGGACGAGCAGGGCGGGGGGCTCGGGGAGGGCTCGGAGGGTCCGTGAGGTGGGGCTGGGCTGGGGTCCCTGGCACAGGAGATCGGGCCGGGGTTGTGGGGGGCTCTGGGAGGGGAGAGGACTGGATCTGCCCCCAGAGTCCTGGATCTGCCCCTCTCCTCCCCTTGATCTGCCCCCTGCCCCTGGATCTGCCCTCAAACCCCTGGATCTGCCCCCCCTCCCCTGGATGTACCCCCAGACCCTGGAGCTCCACAGACCCCTGGGAGCTGTCCCCCACTCTCCTGGATGTACCCCCAGCCCCCTGGATCTGCCCCCTGCTCCTCTGGACCTACCCCCAGCCCCCCTAGATATACCCCCAGCCCCCCTGGATTTGCCCCTCTCTCCCCTTGATCTGCCCCCCCCTGCCCTGAACCTACCCCCAGCCCCCCCCCTGGAGCTCCCCGCACCCCCTTGGATCTGCCCCCAGCCCCCCCAGATCTGCCCCTCCCCATCTGGACCCATCCCCAGCCCCACACCGGCCCCTCCTGAATCCTCCCCATTCCCTCCCCATTCCCTCCCCACCCCTCAGATCCGCTCCGGCCCCCCCAGAATCCGCCCCGCACCCCCCTGGCGGTGCCCCCCGGTGCCCCCCGGTGCCCGTGACCCGTGTGTGCCCGCAGGCCGTACCGGCGGGAGCGCAGCCTGGCGCTGCGCAGCAGCAGCTCCGCGCTGTACAACAACCTGGCCGTGCTGTGCCCGCCCGGGCGCGGCCCCGCCTTCGGCGCCGTGCACGGCTCCAGCCTCAGCCTGCTGGGCACCGAGGGGCACCCGCGGCAGCTGCAGGCACGGGGAGGGGGCTCTGCCCTCAGCACCCCCTTGCTGACACAGGTGAGGCACGGGGACAGCCCGGGCCGGGTCCTGGTGGCAGCGGGCGGGGGGTGGCACCCGGCCCTGGCGCCTCCTGGCACTGGGGAGGGGTCGTGTCATGGCCCTGGCACCTCCCTGGCATTGGGTTGGGGTCGTGTCACGGCCTTGGCACCCCCTGGCATTGAGGAGGGGTCGTGTCACAGCCAGGGGGCGGTCGTGTCATGGCCCTGGCACCTCCCTGGCACTGAGCGGGGGTCGTGTCACAGCCCTGGCACTGAAATGGGGGTGGCGGGGGTCGTGTGACAGCCCTGGCACCTCCTGGCACTGAGTGGGGGTCGTGTCACAGCCCTGGCACTGAGAGGGGGGGGGGGGTCGTGTCACAGCCCTGGCACCTCCCTGGCACTGGGTTGGGGTCATGCTACAGCCCTGGCATCTCCTGGCATTGGGTGGGGGTCGTGTCACAGCCCTGGCACCTCCCTGGCACCTTCCTGGCACTGGGCTGGGGTTGTGTCACAGCCCTGGCACCTCCTGGCATTGGGTGGGGGTCGTGTCACAGCCCTGGCACCTCTCTGGCACCTCCCTGGCACTGGGTTGGGGTCATGCTACAGCCCTGGCACCTCTCCTGGCATTGGGTGGGGGTCATGTCACAGCCCTGGCACCTCCCTGGCACCTCCTGGCATTGGGGAGGGGTTGTGGCACAACCCTGGCACTGAGGAGGGGTCGTGTCACAGCCCTGGCACCCCCTGGCACTGAGGAGGGGTCGTGTCACAGCCCTGGCACCTCCCTGGCACCTCCCTGGCACTGGGTTGGGGTGTGGGGGGTTCAGGATCCTGGGGGGCTCAGCGTGTGGGCAGGGGAGGGGAAGGAGCCCCCTGAGGGGTCTGGGGGCATTTGGGGGGGTCCTTGAGGGCACAGGGATTGACCTGGGGGGCACCAAACACACCTGGGGGAGGGGATGGCACCCCGGGAGAAGGGCTGGGGGCTCCAGGAGGAGATTGGGGGGCTCCAGGAGGAAATCTGGGGGCTCCTGTTCCAGGAGAAGGGGTTTGGGGGCTCCAGGAAGAGATTTGGGGGTTCCAGGAGGAAATTTGGGGGTTCCAGCAGGAGGGGTTTGGGGGCTCCTGTTCCAAGAGGAGATTTAGGGGCTCCAGTGGAAATTCTGGGGCCTGCTGCAGGAGGAGGAGTCTGGGGGGGCTCCAGGAGGAGATTTGGGGGTTCCTGATCCAGGAGAGGGGGTTTGGGGGCTCCAGGAGGAGATTTGGGGGCTTCAGGAGAAAATTTGGGGGCTCTTGTTCCTGAAGGAGGGTTTGGGGGGCTCCAGGAGGGGTTTGGGGGATCCTTTTCCAGGGATAGGAGTTTGGGGGTTCCAGGAGAAAATCTGGGGGCTCTTTTGCCATGAGGAGATCTGGGGGCTCCTGTTCCAGGAGGAGGATTTGGGGGGCTCCAGGAGGAGATTTGGGGGGCCTCCAGGAGGAGATTTGGAGACTCTTGTTCCAGGAGGAGATTTGGGGGGCTCCAGGAGGAGATTTCGGGGCTCCAGAAGAAAATCTGGGGGCTCCTGTTCTAGGAGAAGGGGTTTGAGGACTCCAGGAGGAGATTTGGGGGCTCCAGGAGGATATTTGGGGGTTCGTGATCCAGGAGGAGAAATTTGGGGGGCTCCAGAAGAAAGTCTGGGGGCTCTTGTTCCAGGAGGAAGGGTTTGGGGAGCTCCAGGAGGGTTTGAGGAGCTCCAGGAGGAGTTTGAGGAGCTCCAGGAGGAGTTTGAGGGGCTCCAGGAAGAGATTTTGGGGCTCTTGTTCCAGGAGGAAGGGTTTGGGGGCTCCAGGAGGAGACTGGGGGGCTCTTTTTCCAAAGGTAGGAGTTTGGGGGGCTCCAGGAGGAGATCTGGGGGCTCAGGGATAAAATCTGGGGACTCCCATTCCAGGAGGAGATTTGGGGGCTCCAGGAGAAAATTTGGGGCCTCTTGTTTCAGGAGAAGGGGTTTGAGGGTCTCCTGGAGGAGATTTGGGGGTTCCTGATCCAGGAAGAGAAATTTGGGGGGCTCCAGAAGAAAATCTGGGGGCTCCTGTACCAGGAGGGGTTTGGGGGGCTCCAGGAGGGTTTGAGGAGCTCCAGGAGGAGTTTGAGGAGCTCCAGGAAGAGATTTTGGGGCTCTTGTTCCAGGAGGAAGGGTTTGGGGGCTCCAGGAGGAGACTGGGGGGCTCTTTTTCCAAGGGTAGGAGTTTGGGGGTTTCTAGGATGAGATTTGGGGGCTCCAGGAGGAGATTTGGGAGCTCCTTTCCAGGAGAAGAGCTTTGGGGGGCTTCAGGAGGGGTTTGGGGGGCTCCAGGAGGAGACTGGGGAGCTACAGGATAAAATTTGGGGGCTCCTGTACCAGGAGAAAATTTGGGAGCTCCAGGAGGAGATTTGGGGTCTCCTGTTCCATGAGGAGATTTGGGGGTTCCTCATCCAGGAGGAGAAGTTTGGGGGCCTCCAGGAGGGGCTTGGGGGCTCCTTTTCCAGGAGTAGGAGTTTGAGGGGCTCCAGGAGAAAATCTGGGGGCTCTTGTTCCAGGAGGAAGGGTCTGGGGGCCTCCAGGAGGAGATTTGGGGGTTCCTGTTCTTGGGGCAGGAATTTGGGGTTCTCCTGGAGGAGCATTTGAGAGGTTTCAGGCCGGGATTTTGGGGGTTCTCCGGGGGAAGACCCCCAGGAGGTGGGGTTGGAGGACAGCGGGGTCCCTCAGTGTCCCCAGGAAGGGACAGCAGGGTCCCTTAGTGTCCTCAGGAGGGGACAGGAGATCCCTCAGTGTCCCCAGAGGGGACAGGGGGTCCCTCAGTGTCTCTAGAGGGGACAGGGGGTCCCTCAGTGTCCCCAGGAGGTGACAGCAGGGTCCCTCAATGTCCCCATGAGGGAACAGGGGTGTCCCTCAGTGTCCCCAGGGGAGGACAGGGGGTCCCTCAGTGTTCCAGAAGGGGACAGGGGGGTCTGTCAATGTCCCCATGAGGGGACAGCACCATCCCTCGGTGTCCCCAGAGGGGACAGGGGGTCCCTCAGTGTCCCCACGGGAGGACAGGGGGTCCCTCAGTGTCCCTAGAGGGGACAGGAGGTCCCTCAGTGTCCCCAGAAGGGACAGGGGGTCCCTCAGTGTCCCCTCTGTGTCCCCACAGGCCGCATGGTGCGAGCTGCCATCGCGGGTGCTGCTGGTGCTCACGTCCCAGCGTGGGGTGCAGGTGAGGCCTGGGGCTGCTGGGGGGCACTGGGGGGCACTGGGGGGTCCTGGGTGTCCCCCTGTCCCCCCAGAGTGTCCCAGCTGTCCCTCCATGGCAGATGTACGATGCTGATGGCTCCACCATGGTGTTCTGGCACGCCCTGGATGTCCCAGAGCTCCCAGCAGGTGAATCCCCCCCGAGCCCCCAGCCCTGGCCAGGCCACCTCTGACCCTGTCCCCAAGTGCCACCTGCCCAGGGCTGGGAATCCCCCAGGGATGGCACTGCAGCCCTGCCAGGGTGGGAATTCCAGCCCTTTCCAGGAGGGAATTTTGCCAATGTCCAACCTAAACCTCCCCTGGCACAGCTTGGGGCTGTTCCCTCTCACCCTGTCCCTGTTCCCTCTCACCCTGTCCCTGTTCCCTGTGTCCCCTCCTGGCAGGAGCTGTGCAGAGCCACAAGGCCCCCATTTGTCCAACCCTTCTGTCAAACCCTAAAACTTTTCTCCAAATCCATTTCCCACAGGCCCTGATCCCCCTTTGCTCCAGGCTGAGCCCCTTCCCCACCTCCTGCACATCAACACCTCAAAATCTTGTGACAGACCCAAAAATGTGCCAGGACTGGGGTGTGACCCCCAATTCCTGTCCCACAGTGACACAAACCTGTTCCCATCCCCAATTCCTGTCCCACAGTGACACAAACCTGTTCCCATCCCCAATTCCTGTCCCAAACCTGTCCCTGGGTGACACAAACCTGTTCCCTTCCCCAATTCCTGTCCCAGGGTGACACAAACCTGTTCCCTTCCCCAATTCCTGTCCCAGAATGACACAAACCTGTTCTCATCCCCAATCCCTGTCCCAAACCTGTTCCCTGTCCCAGTCCCTGTCCCACAGTGACACAAACCTGTTCCCATCCCCAGTTCCTGTCCCAAACCTGTTCCCATCCCCAATTCCTGTCCCAAACCTGTTCCCTGTCCCAGTCCCTGTCCCAGGGTGACACAAACCTGTTCCCATCCCCAATCCCTGTCCCAGGGTGACACAAACCTGTTCCCATCCCCAATCCCTGTCCCAGGGTGACACAAACCTGTTCCCATCCCCAATCCCTGTCCCACAGTGACACAAACATGTTCCCATCCCCAATTCCTGTCCCACAGTGACACAAACCTGTTCCCATCCCCAATTCCTGTCCCAAACCTGTTCCCTGTCCCAGTCCCTGTCCCACAGTGACACAAACCTGTTCCCATCCCCAATTCCTGTCCCAGGGTGACACAAACCTGTTCCCTGCCCCAATCCCTGTCCCACAGTGACACAAACCTTTCCTTTCCCTTCCAGCACATTCCGTGTTTGCCCGAGGCATCGCCGCTGCCGGCGGCCGCTTCGTCTGCGTGGGTGAGCCCAGGTGTGGGCAGGGGGGTGGCCCTGGGCTGGCCCAGCCCCTGCTGACCCCCCTGACCCCACAGGGACATCCTTTGGGGCCGTGCTGGTGTTTGACGTCCCCCCTAAAGGGACCAACGTGACGCTGAGCGAGGTCCTGGAGCAGCACCGGGATCCCATCACCGACATGGCGGCCGAGCAGGGCCAGGCCCCGGTATGGGGGGAGAGGGGGACCCTAAATCTCATCAGGGACATCTTCCACTGTCCCAGGTGGCTCCAAGCTGGTCTTGGACACTTCCAGGGATCCAGGGGCAGTCACACCCTCACAGGGAAGGATTTCTTCCCTAAATCCCACCCAAATCTCCCCTTCTCCCGTGGGAAGCCATTCCCTGTGTCCTGTCACCCCATCCTTTGTCCCAAATTCCTCCCATCTCTCCTGCAGCCTCCTGGAAGCTCCCAGGGCAGGTCCCTGCAGACTCCCCAGGCAGTTTCCTCCCACTCAGCACTTTCCCTGATGAGTCACTGAACTTTCCTTGCTCTGGGATCCCCAAGGAATTCATCCCCCAGATGCCATTCCCGAGCTGCAGTGTCACCATGGGGACACGGAGCTCTTGTGTCACCTCCCACTGCCACCCCGGGCTTTGCTCCCAGGCTTCCCAGGGCTGCACTGGGGCATTCCCAGGGCCGGGAATCCTCACAGAGGGAGGGAGGGGTGCCCTGATCCTTCCTCAGAATCCACCCTGGCCTGGCAGCCTGGGCAGGGCCGGACGAGTTCCAGCCCATCAGCTCTTCAGGAGCTGTCCCAGCTTGTCCTGGTGCCCGTGGGACAGTGCCATCCCCAAGTGGGGACACTGCCCGGTGTCCCTGAGCCACCTGTCCCCACAGGACGGCGCCGGGGACCTGGTGACAGCCGATGACTCGGGGACGCTGTGCCTGTGGAGCAGCGGGGAGGAGTTCACGCTGCTGGGGAAGATCCCGGGGTCCGGGTGAGCCCCGGGGGTGCCGCGGGGTGTCGGACACGGGGCGGGGACAGCCCTGCGGTGGTGACACCGGCCCTGTGTGCAGCTGCACGTGCTCCTCGGTGGCGCTGTGGAACGGGATCGTGGCCGCGGGCTACGGGAACGGGCAGATCCGGCTGTGGGAGGCGGGCTCGGGGCGGATCCGCGCCCAGCTCAGCGCACACGCCCGCTGGATCTACGCCATCGACCTGGCACCGCTCACCGGCAAGGTACGGGGGGAACGGGCACAGCTGGGGGCACAGCTGGGGTCACCCAAAGCATCCCATGCTGGCATCCTGCCCAATATCCCAGCCTGCATCCCACACCGACATCCACCTGGTATTCCAACCTGAAATCCCAACCTGACATCCCACCTTGAATTCCATCCTGAAATCCCAACCTGGCATTCCAACCTGAAATCTTAACTTGGCATTCCAAGCTGAAATCTCAACCTGAAATTCCAACCTGAAATTCCAATCAGGCATCCCACTTTGAATTCCATCCTGAAATCCCAACCTGAAATTCCTACCTGAAATCCTAACCTGGCATTCCAACCTGAAATTCCAGCCTGGCATCCCACCCTGACATCCCACCTGGCATTCCAACCTGAAATCCCAACCTTTCATCCCACCTTGAACATCCCACCTTGAATTCCAGTCTGAAATCCCAACCTGCATCCCACCCCAACATCCACCTGGCATTCCAACCTGACATCTCAGCCTGGCATTCCAACCTGGCCTTCCAACCTGAAATTCCAACCTGGCATCCCAACCTGGCATTCCGTCCTGAAATCCTAACCTGATATCCCACCTTGAATTCCACCCTGAAATCCCAACCTGGCATTCCAACGTGAAATCCCAACCTGGCATCCCACTTTGAATTCCAACCTGGCATCCCATCCCATCCCATGTCCCATTTGGCATTCCAACCTGAAATCCCAGCCTGGCATCCCACTTTGAATTCCAGCCTGAAATCCCAACCTGGCATTCCAACCTGAAATCCCATCCCAACATGCCAACTGGCATTCCAACCAGAAATCCCAGTTTGGAATTCCATCCTGAAATCCCAACCTGACCTCCCACCTGCCATTCCAACCTGAAATTCCAGCCTGGCATCCCAGGTGGATTCCTGTCCCAGAGTGACAAGAATTCCAACCTGACATCCCAACCTGGCATCTCACTCCACATCCCACCTGGCATCCCAACCTCAAATCCCACCCCAGTGTCCCACCTTGCCAGTGGCGCTGCCACCTCCGTGGTGTCCCCACTGTCCCCCTGCTCCCCTGGCAGCTGCTCTCGGGCGCAGAGGATTCCTTTGTCCACGTCTGGAAGCTCAGCAGGGACCCGGACACCGATGACATCGAGGTCAGTCCGGGCTTGGGACAGGGACAGGGGACAGGGATGTGGCCCTTGGAGCTGTGGGAATCCTCTGGATCTGCTCCCCCCGCAGGTGCAGCACTGCCACGCCGAGTGTGTGACAGACACTCAGGTGTGCGGCGCCCGCTTCTGTGACCCTGCTGGGGACACCTTCGCTGTCACCGGCTACGACCTGAGCGAGATCCTGTGCTACGGCCCCGCCTGAGCCGGGACAACGGGAACGCCGGGATCGCCGGGAACGCCGGGACAATCCACCGGGAATGCCGGGACAATCCACCGTGGGTGAGGGCTGAGCACAGACCCCCCCCTGCAGCCCCGGCCGGGATCCCCCCCGTGCCCCCCGAAACTCTCCCGAGGGCCGGGAGCGGCTCCAGCAGCCCCGAGGGGATCCTCGCATGGCTCCCACCGGCCCCGGGATCCTCCCGTGGCTCCCACCGGCCCCGGGATCCTCGCATGGCTCCCACCGGCCCCGGGATCCTCCCGTGGCTCCCACCGGCCCCGGGATCCTCGCATGGCTCCCACCGGCCCCGGGACCCTCCCGTGGCTCCCACCGGCCCCGGGATCCTCGCATGGCTCCCACCGGCCCCGGGATCCTCCCGTGGCTCCCACCGGCCCCGGAACCCTCCCGTGGCTCCCACCGGCCCCGGGACCCTCGCATGGCTCCCACCGGCCCCGGGATCCTCGCATGGCTCCCACCGGCCCCGGGACCCTCCCGTGGCTCCCGCCCTTCCCGGAGGGCGGCGTGGCTGGGAACGGAGCCGGCTCAGACGGGAGGATCCCGGCAAACCTGTGCTACCTGCTGCTCCTGCCCCCAGAGCCCAGCCCGGCGTCCCAGGTGCGGCATCTGCCGGGCACAGCTCCTGGGGAGGGGACAAAATGGGGGAGACAACCCATGGGGACATGGGGGACATGGGGCATCCTGCATCCCAACCCCCCCAGGATCCCAAACCCCCGTGGGATGCTGCAGTCCCATGGCAGCTGGCCAGATGTTTGCGATGTTTCCAGCTGTGCTGCGGGGCTGGAAAGAGCAGCAGCAGCTGCAGCAGGACCCCAGGGACAGCCCCAGGTCCCCTGCAGCCCCCCCCCCGATGTCCCTGAGCCCCCCACGGGAGCTGAGGTGACCCCGGGCTCTGCTCACAGGGAGGGGGAAATGGGGGGCTCAGGCCCTGAGCTGGGGGAACCCCCCAAGCCCTCCCCACCCCTCCTGTCGGGGGGTCTCCCCCACCCATAAATGACTCCTCCACCCTTTATGTCCCACTCGTGTCCCCCCAATGTGTGGGTCAGGTCCCCCCATTTTCTGTTTCCCCCCACAATAAATCACCCCAGTGAACCCCCCCCGTGTCACTCCTTCCTGGGGGGCCCAGCAGGGTTTGGGGGGCTCAGCAGGGTTTGAGGCAGGGCAGCAGGTTTTGGGGGAACCCAGCAGGGTTTGGGGGGCCCAGCAGGGTTTGGGGGGGCTCAGCAGGGTTTGGGGAACCCAGCAGGGTTTGGGGGGGCTCAGCAGGGTGTGGGGGAACCCAGCAGGGTGTGGGGGAACCCAGCAGGGTTTGGGGGAACCCAGCAGGGTTTGGGGGGCCCAGCAGGGTTTGGGGGTGCCCAACAGAGTCCGGCTCCGTTACAAAAAGCTTTATTAAAGGTTAAAACAGCCGCTGCTGAGGTGGGGGGGGCCCCGCTCCGGGCCGGGTGGACCCCGAGGCCGGGGGGGGCCCCGCTGTGCTCCTGGGGTAAAAAAGTGTAAAAACGGTAAAACGGTTGTGCAGTTCAGCCGGGGGGAGGGGACAGCGACAATGCCACACCCCCGCGGCAGGGACAATGATCCCCCCCCCGTCCAAGGCACAGAGATGAGCCGGGGGCTCTGCAGCCACACAAGCACCCAGGGACCCCTCCCCGCGCCCACCCACCCACCCACCCACCCGCCCTGCTCACAGCTTGGACCCCCCCATGAAGACGGGGGGAAAATACAGCACCAGAGAGCCCTACGGGGGTGGGGACCCCCCAGAAATGAAAGGGGGAGCGGCAGAGCCCCCGCTGCCCGCGCACCCCCAGCCCCAAACACTGCTCGGTCAGAGGTAGCACCAGCCATGGGGAGGGGGCCCTGCCGGGGGAGGGGGCTCAGCACGGCCCCCCCCCCTCACCGGGGAAAGGCACGGTGGCACCGGGGGGCTGCGAGCCGGCAGAGCCTGTAAACAGCCGGGGATGGGGGGGTAAACAAGCCCTTGGGGACCCCCACCCCGGCCAAGCCCCCTGGTCAGTGCTGGGAGGGTCCCAGGGCTGAGAGCCACAGCCTGGGGTGGGGGGGTCCTGGGCCAACCCCTCTGTTCAGTGTGGGGTCCCTGGGGCTGAGGGTGGGGGTCCTGAGCCCCTCAGCCCAGCACAGGGACCCCCAGCCCTTCATGGGAGCCCAGGGCCCTCAGCACAGGGACCCCCAGCCCAGCACAGGGACCCCTGGCCCTGCATGGGAGCCCCCCAGCCCTTTATAAAAGCCCCAGGCCCAAGCCCCTCACTCCACACAGGGACCCCCAGCCCAGCTGAGCCCCCCAAGTCAAGTGTGGGGGTCTCAGGACCTGACCCCCCAGCCCATCCAAGCCCCCCAGCCCTGAGCCCCCCAGCCCAGCTGAGCCCCCTCACCCTGCACGGGGAGCCCGGGGCCGAACCCCCTGCTCGGCCCAGGGGCTGCCAGCCCTCCCGAGCCCCCCAGCCCCACACGGGGGTGCCCTCCCCGAGCCCCCCCGCTCAGGACACGGGCGGTGAGGGTCTCCAGAAGCACCACTTGCTGCGGGGGTGCTGCTTGCGCTGCAGCTGCTCCTCGCGCTCCCGCTCCTTCTTGGAGCGCAGGTACAGATCCTCCTCCTTCAGGTACCACACCGGCGGCCAGCGGTGCCGCTCAAAGTGAGCCTGGTTCTCTGCAGGGACACCGCGGGGCTCAGGGCACGGCTGGGGACCCCCTGCCCTCCCCGTGGTGCCCCCCATCCATCCATCCATCCATCCATCCATCCATCCATCCATCCATCCATCCATCCATACCTGGGGACATGAACTTCATCTCGCGGGGGAAGCGGCGGCACACGCGGTTGTAGTTGGTGCAGATGTAGTGCAGGCACCACGCCGCCAGCTGCCGGGCGTTGTGGAACTGGGGAGGGATTTGGGGGGGTCACCCCATCACTTGGGAATCTCTGTGTCCCCCCTCGGGGGTCTCCGTGCCCCCCAGCCCCCCCATACCTGCGTCATCTCCAGGTAGATGATGACCTGCTCGTCGATCTCCACGCGCTGCATGAAGGCTCGCAGCAGCTCGTCCACGGCGTATTGCTCTGGGGAAAGGGGGGAAATGGGGGTTCAGGGGGGGTCACACAGCGGGAACGGGCCCCCCCCGCGCTTACATAAGGACAGCGAGCGACACACGGGGACGATCGATGATCGATCCGTCCCCGCGGCGGCAGCGGGGCATTGGTGACGTCAGGGACCGGGGGATACCGAGGGGGGCTCACCGGTGAGCGCCTGCAGCCGCGGCAGGCACAGCCGGTCCGTGAGGATCAGCAGCTCCATGGCGTCCAGGTCGGGCGTGGGGGTGAAGACCCCGGTGTAGAGGAAGTCGAGGACGGCGCGGAGGCAGGCGCAGTTGGTGCCAGGCAGGGACACCTGTGGGATTGGGGGGAGCTCAGAGACACCCCCAAAGGGGGCTGGGGGAAAGGGGGACCCTCCTGGCAGTGCCTGAGCTGGCACAGCACCCCCAGCCCTGGAATAGCCCACACATCCCAGCACAGTAGGAAGAAGTAGGATACACGTGTCCCTGAGCCAGGGGCTCTGAGCAGCCCCCTGACCCCAACCCAAATGCCCCCCCCGACCCCCGGAGCCACAGGTGCCCCCCGTGCCCACCTCGCTGGCGTAGCTCTCGCGGAAGCCCCCCCGGAACATGGCCCTCATCCAGTCACAGCCGGCGATGAGCAGCGGCTTGTGTGCCGGCACCGCGCCGTCATCCACCAGGAACACCACGTCTGGGGACAGGGACAGCTCAGGGGGGACACAGCCACCCCCCAGGTATCCCTTGTGCCCCCCAGCCCAGGGACAGCCACCCCTGGGACATGGCAGACCAGGGACAGCCACCCCTGGGACATTACAGATCAGGGACGGCCACCCCTGGGACACGGCAGATCAGGGACAGCCACTCATTGACCGCCACTGTCAAGGGGTCAAGAACCCCTTGGACACCCCTTCCATGGGGACACCACTGCCTTGGGGACAACCATCCCTTGGACACCCCTTCCTTGGGGACAGCCACCCCTCAGACACCACTGCCTCGGGGACAAGAAACTCCTTGACACCCCTTCCATGAGGACACCACTGCTTTGGGGACAAAAATCTCTTGGACATCCCTTCCATGGGGACATAGTCACCCCTTGACCACCACTGCCTTGGGGACAAGAATCCCTTGGACATCCCTTCCATGGGGACACTCCTTCCATGGGGACACCACTGCCTTGGGGACAAGAATCCCTTGGGCACCTTTCCATGGGGACACCACTGCCCTGGGGACAAGCACCCCTTGGCCACCACCCAGAACTGTCACTCCACCCCAGCAGCACCTCCATGACTGACCAGGGCAGGACCCCAGACTCCAAAGACCTCAGAGGTGGAAGAGTCTCAGGCTGACCATATCCCCGTGACCCCACTGTCACCACGAGAAGGTGACACCATCTCGGAGGTGACAGTGGTGACCCTCCTGTCCCCACATGCCCCACCCCACCCCTATACCTGCAAAGACCCCCTTGGCCAGGCACTCCTTGACGCGGTTGGCGCGGCGCACGTGGAAGGCCTTGGTGATCTCCTGGTTCATGAAGCTCTCCTGGTTGAGCTCGTTGGCCACCATCATGCGCAGGTCAAACACCTCCAGCAGCTCAGCCACGGCCCCCACCTGCCTCAGGTCCCCGTGGGGCCTCTCCAGCTTGCCCGTGTACAGATACTCCAGCACGGCGCGCAGCGGCTCCGGCCGCACGCCCCGGTCCATGGCCACCACCGCCATGCGCCGCTCCCGCCCCGCCACCGGGTCGGCCACCGCCTCCCAGCGCAGGCTCAGGAAGCCGCGGCCCCACGAGGACAGGTCACGGCCGTCCCCGTCCCCCTGGCCGGGAGGCTCCTCCAGCGTGAAGAGGTCGTAGAAGCGGGAGCAGGCGGTGGCCAGGTAGACGCGGTGGGCGAAGACGCGGTGGCCGCCCTGCAGCTGGAAGACGACGTCGGCGCAGAGCGGGGCCTGGAACAGCGCGGCCGGGCCCCCCCCCAGCCCCGGGGGGGCGTCGGGCACCTGGATGAGGGGCGGGGGGGGCTTGGGGGGCAGGAAGGGCGCCTGCAGCAGCGGGCGCTGCATCTTGCGCAGGTGGGACTTCCAGAACTGCAGGTGGCGGCGGGACACGAGCGCGGCGCGGATGGCGTTGTCGAACACGTCCTTCACGCCGAACTGGGCCACCACGCTGGTCTCGTAGTAGGGCACCCCCAGCTCCTGGGCCACCTCGTGGCCCCGCTCCGGTGGCAGGATGTCCGAGGGCTTGATGGGCCTGGGGGGGCACGGACAGGGCGGGGGCTGAGGGGGTGTCCAGGGCAGCCCCTGCTCGTTCCGAGGGTGCTGGGAGGTCTCATGGCCATGCCCGGGGGGTGCTGGGAGGGTGGCCCCTCATTGTGAGGGTGCCAGGGGACCTCCCAAGCCAGGAGTGCTGAGCAGGGCACGGATTCCACCCCACAAGTGCTGACCCACAGGGGGACCCCATCCTGCGGGGAGGTGACACACCCTAACACGGTGGTGACAAAACTGGGGGTCCCCATAGCGGCACAGGGAGGGGTCCCCACTCAATGGTGACACTCTGAGGTGTCCCCGTCCCCGTGGGACGCTCTGGGGGCTCACTTGGCCAGCGGCCGGCGCGCGCGGTTGACGGCGTCCAGGTCGGCGTAGCGCAGGTCCAGCTGGCAGCCCACCAGCACGATGGGGGTGCGCGGGCAGAAGTGCTTGATCTCGGGGTACCACATGCTCTTCACGTGCCGCAGCGAGTTGGGGTTCGCCAGCGAGAAGCAGAGCACCACCACGTCCGACCTGCGCGGGGGGGAGGGCAGCGCTGTCCCGGTGCCACCCGGCGTCCCCAAACACGTCCCCGAACACACCCAGATCAGGCGGCACTCGGGTCGCAGCCCCGCCTCGGGTCATTGTCCCCAGCCTGGGACCCCCCCAGGACCCCCTGAGAGCCCCCCAGCCAGGGGAACCCCACAAATCCCCGCGGCCACACCAACTCCACGGCCTCTGGGAGCCCCCTGACAGTGACAGGGGACAGGAGGGACCCCACGGGACCTGGCTTTGAGTCACCACTGCCACGGGCTGCCCCAGCTCGGGTGGGCACCGTGGTGGTCCTGAGCCGGGGGGGGTCCCACGGGGGGTGTTTGGGTGGGTGCCAGCCCCCAGCACCGGGGACATTCCACGCCCGCTGTCCCCAATCCCGCCCCGCGCCCACTGTGGGGCGGCCACTGCCATCCCAGGGAGTGAGAGGTGCCAGGGGACCTGGGGGGGTGCCAGGGGACATGAAGGGGTGCCAGGGGACATGGGGGGCTGTGCCAGGACACACAGTGGGTGCCAGTACCCCCAAGTCCCCGCAGCAGCCGCGTGGCCCCGAGCCCGGGTTGTTTTTAGTCCGAGCCGGGACGGGACGTGACCGGGAGGCGCCGCTGGAGCCGGGCCCGTGTCCCAGACCAAGATAGCCGCCACCGGCCCCCCCGGGGCCCTCCGCCAGCCCCGGGGCCACCGCGAGCGGCGGGGACAGGGCCCCCCCAGCCCCGCCGTGCCGCGGGGAGATTAGCGGAGCCGCGGGGCTGGCGCGGGGCGGCCGCGATAAGAGAGCCCGGACGTGCCAGCGGCCACGGGCACCGGCTGATTACAACCGGGGGACACCGGAGATCTGGGGGGCCCCTCCTGCTGCCAGCCCAGCGCCCCCACAAAGGATTCCCGCAGCACAAGAGCCCCCCTGGAGCCGCCCCCCACGCACAGCTCCGGAGGGTCCCTGCTCGGGGCGGGGGGTTCGGGGGGGCAGTGTTGGGGTCGCGGTGGCCCCAAAGGTGTCCCCAAAGCGGGGGGATGGGGTCTGGGGTGCCAGAGCTGCTCCCCGGGCGCTGGCAGGAGCCCAAGGGGCTCCTTTGGCTCCGTGCATCCCGGGATGGGCAGGGCTTGCGCTCGGGGGCTGGGGTGGGGGCTGGGCTGCCGGTGACCGGAGCCGGGGTGCCGGTGACCGGAGCCGGGGTGCCGGTGGCGGGAGGGGGTGGGGTTCCGGCGGCGGGTCGCGGTCCCACCTGCCATAGGCGAAGCGCCGGTCCTTATGGTGGTCCCCAAAGGTGTCCCAGAGGCGCAGGGAGACGCTGACCTCGTCCACCACATCCCGGGAGCGCTCCAGCACCTATCGGCACCGGGAACGGCACCGGGAACGGCACCATCACCCACCGCCCTGCCCGGAACCATGAGGGACCACCCCGCTGTGCCCCCCCCGCCCCCTCCCGGTTCCCCGCTCGGTGTCCCTCGCGGTACCGGCTGCTCCCCGGTGCTCGGTACCCCCTGTTGCTTCCCCCCCGCCCCCCTGCCCCGCCGTGCCCGGCGATGCCCGGTGTCTCCGGTAACGCCCCTCCCGCCGTTCCCCCGCTCGCTCGATGCCCGGCGGTGCCCGGCGGTGCCCTCACCTCCTGGCAGACGCGGTACTGGTCGATGGCCCACACGGTGGGCACGTGTGTGGCCAGCAGCCGGTACTGGCTCAGCGTGGCGTTGCAGGCGCGGGCGCAGATCAGCCGCGTCTTGCCCACGGCGTTGTCGCCAACCACGACGCACTTGATGGTCTCGACGTTGGGCCGCTCGTAATCCACGTCGGGGTCCATGGGGGCGCGGGGGGCCCCGGGCAGCGGAGCGGCCCCGCTCAGCGCCCCCCGCCCGGCCCCGGCCCGTTACCGACCCCCGCCCCGCCCGCCCCGCCCCACCCCGCCTAGCAGCCAATCAGCGCGCGCCGCCGCGGCACGCCCCGCCCCGCCTCGCCCCGCCCCGCCAATCCCGCGCGACACCGCCCGCCCGGCCACGCCCCCCGCGGCCCCGCCCCGCGCGCGGACAAAGGAGCGCCGCCAGGGGGCGCCGCAACGCCACGTGACGGGTCAGCCCCCGGGGCCACGCCCACACCCGCGACCGAGGCCACGCCCACTAGGCGGGTTCATAGGATACGCCCCCATGAGAGACCACGCCCACGTGGGCGGGGGGCGGGGTCGCGACAGCGGCGACAGCCGCGATAGCAGCGATAGCAGTGACACCTGTGACAGCAGCGGCATCAGTGACAGCAGTGACACCAGTGACAGCAGCGGGACACACCAGTGAAACCAGTGACAGCAGTAACCCCAGTGACGCCAGTTAAACCAGTGACACCAGTACAACCAGCACTACCGGTTACACCGGCCGAAGCAGTGACGTCACTGACAGCAGTGACAGCAGTGACACCGGTGACAATAGCGGGACACACAAGGGAAGCCGGTGACAGCGGTAATCCCAGTGGCAACAGTCAAACCAGTGACGCCAGTTAAACCAGCAATACCGGTTACACCAGTCTAAGCGGTGACGTCACTGATAACAATGACAGCAGTGACAGCAATGACAGCAGTGACAGCAGTGACAGAAGTGACAGCAATGACACCGGTGACAGTAGCGGGACACACCAGTGAAACCGGTGACAGCGGCAGCCCCAGTGACACCAGTTAAACCAGTGACACCAGTACAACCAGCACTACCGGTTACACCAGCCGAAGCAGTGACGTCACTGACAGCAGCGACAGCAATGACAGCAGTGACACCAGTGGTGCCAGCAAAACCAGCAAAACCAGCAAAACCAGTGACACCAGTAAGAGTGACACCAGTAGAAAGTAACACCGGTGACACCAGCAGCACCAGTGACACCAGTAATGCCAGTCACACCAGTGACACCCGTGACGCCAGTAATGCCAGTGCCAGCAGTGACCCCCGGTGACTGGGGGTGACACGGCTCGCCGCACTGGGCTGGGCGTGTCCCCGGGCCCACGATCCCATTTTCCAGCATTTTTCTCCTCCCCGGGGATTTGGGATTTTCCAGCCGCGGTGCCCAAATAAGGGAACGGGGAGAGGCTTTGGGACAGGAGCCCTGTGGGGCCCGGCCGGGCCAGACTCTGGGCTGGGAATGTCCCCAAGACGCCCCCGCCACCCCCTTCATAGTCGAGGGGGACCCGGGGACTCCCCCAGCCCCAAAATCCCATTTCCTGGCATAAAAAGGGAATGGGGGAGAGGATCCAGGGCCGGGGGAGGGGACAGGGGGGACAGTTTGGGGACCCTGGTGGTGGGATGGGATCCTGGCACTGCAGCCACATTCCAGCGCTGGAGCCGGGCACGCGGCCCAGCCTGGGCCCCTGGGACCTGCCCCACGTCCTGCTGTGACATCCGTGTCCTGCTGTGGGATCCTGGGACCTCCACTGGCATTCCAGAGTGGGATCCTGGAGCCTGCGTCCATGTCCTGAAATGGGAATCTGGCACAGCACCCTCATCCTGCTGCAGCACCCTCATCCCAGTACGGCACCTTCACCCCAGTATGGGACCCCCATCCTGGTATGGGAACCTCATCCCGGTACAGGGGCCCTCATACAGGGACCCTCATCCCAGTACAGGACCCTCTACCCCAGTACAGGGACCCTCATCCTGGTATAGGGACCCTCATACTGATATGGGACCCTCATCCCAGTGTGGGACCTTCATCCCTGTACAGGATCCTAATCCCAGTACAGGACCCTCACCCTGGTACAGGGTCCTCATCCCAGTATGGAACCCCCATCCCTGTACAGGATCCTAATCCCAGTGCAGGGACTCTCATACAGGGACCCCCATCCCAGTACAGGACCCCCATCCCAGTACAGGACCCCCATCCCAGTACATCGCCCTCATCCCGGTACAGGGACCCTCATACAAGGACGCTCATCTCAGTATGGGACCCCCATCCCAGTACAGGATCCTCATCCCAGTATATGGGGACCCTCATACAGGGCCCCCCATCACAGTAAAGGACCCCCATTCTGGTACAGGACCCCCATACAGGGAACCCCATCCCAGTACAGGGACCCCCATCCCAGCATGGGACCCTCATCCAAGGACAGGACCCAGGCCTGGTACAGGACCCCCATCCCAGTACAGGACCCTCATCCCAGTACAGGGACCCCCATCCCAGTACAGGGACCCTCATCCCGGTACAGGACCCTCATACAGGGACCCCCATTCTGATATGGGACCCTCATCCTGGTATAGGGACCCCCACACTGATACGGAACCCCCATCCCAGTACAGGGACCCTCATACAGGGACCCCCATCCCGGTATGGGACCCTCATCCCAGTACAGGACCCAGGCCCGGTACAGGGACCCCCATACTGATATGGGACCCTCATCCCGGTACAGGACTCTCATCCCAGTGTGGGACCCTCATCCCAGAACAGGACCCCCATACTGATATGGGACCCCCATCCCAGTACAGTATCCTCCTACAGGGACCCCCATCCTGGTACGGGACCCCCATCCCGGTTTGGGATCCTCATCCCAGTACAGGGCCCCCATCCTGGCACAGGACCCTCACCCTGGTACCGAGACCCCCATCCCGCTACGGGACCCTCATCCCGGTACCGGCCCCCTGTCCCTGTACAAGATCCCCATCCCGCTACGGGACCCTCATCCCGGTACCGAACCCCGTCCCAGTGCGGGACCCGGGCCCGTTCCCAGCGCTCCCAGCGCCGCCCGTCCCGTGCCGCGCCGGTGCCTCCCGGCCGCTCCCGCCCCCGCCCCTCCCGGTGCCGCCCGTGGGCGGCGGAAAGTGCCGGGGGGGTGGCGGGGGAGGGAGGGAGGAGCGGGCGCAGGGCGGCGGCGGCGGCGGCGGCCCCGGGATCGGGATCGGCCCCGGGATCGGGATGGCGGGGCCGGGGCTGGAGCGGTACCGGCTGGCGCTGCTGGCGGCGCGGGAGGACGTGGGGAACCCCCGGGCTGGCACCGACTGGTGAGAACGGGACACGGGGAGAGGGAACGGGAGCCGGGAACGGAGACCAGGAAAGGGGACGGAAGGGAGGACCGGGAACAGCGAACCGGGGATGAGGAGCCGGCACAGGGAACCGGGAATGGAAACGGGAACGGAAGAGGGGACCGAGGCTGGGAACGGGCACTGGGACGGGCACCGGAGACAGGACCGGGAACGGGAGCAGGAACGGGCACCGGCACGGGCCGGGCCGTCGGGGGCGGGCTGAGAGGCACCGGTACCGGTACCGGCACCGGGAAGGGGCTCCGAGGGGCACCGGGCTCTGGGCCAGGGGGTGCCGGTCCGCGGGGGGGTCCCGGGACTGAGCCCTGCGCGCTGGGAACCGGGAGCCCCAGCCGGTCTCGCCCCGTCCCGCCCGCTCCCTCCCGGTGCCGCCGGGCTGGGAGCGGCGCCGCCGCCCGGGGCTGGGGCAGGACGGGCCCGGGGGGGCTGCGGGAGCGGGGAGCGCCCCGGGCTGCGGAAAGGGGGGTTCTGCCCGGCTGTACCGGGGGGCGCGGGTCCCGGGACGGTACGGGGCTGGGGGTCCCGGTGCCGGTGCCGCGGGGCCGGTGTCCCCCAAAACCCCCATCCCGGGGTGGGGAGCGGCGGCACCGGGGCTCACCGGGCTCGCAGCCCCGCGGCGTCACGGGAGCGCCCGTGCCCGCGGCCGCGGCCGGGCGGGCATTGCCCTCTGCCCCCGGAGCGCCGCTGGAGCCGCTCCAGCGCCGGCTCCTCCCGGCCGCGTGCCGGGCTCGGTCCCGCCATGTGGCGCCGCAGCCTGTCGCGACATGCCGTGACACGCGTGACGTGCCCTGCATGCTCCACGCGCGCTGCCGGAGCCGTGCCCAGCCCCGCGCCGGAGCCACGCGGGAACAAAGAGCGGCAGAGCCGCCGGGAATGCCCGGGACGGGGGGGACGGTCCCGCCGGGATGGGGCCCCCCGAGCGCTGCCCGGGCCGGGCGGGGGTCCCGGCACCGCCGCACCGGGTGGGGGGTGGGTCGCTGTTGGGGGGGCTGTGCCGCTCCGGCCCTTCCCACGTTCCCATTGTCCCGGGGGCGGATGCTGCCGGCGGCACTTCCATGAATTCATCCCAAGCTGGTGGCACGGGGCAGCGCGGGGGGTGCCCAAGGCTGGCAGGTCCCCCCACTTTATGTGACACCCGCTGTGACCCCCCCACCCTGACCCCCACCCTGAGCCCTCTGTCCCCCCAGGGCCGTTTTTGGCTATGAGAAGCACCACGACCTCAAGCTCCTGGATTCCGGAGGTACCGCGAGCGACGCTGCCGGGAAATATTGGGGGGGGGTCCCCCCCGAGTTTCCCCGCACCCCCTCTGACCCCCCCTCGTTACAGCCGGGGGGCCGGATGAGCTCGCTGGAAAATTCTCCGTGGGCAGCATCATGTACGGGCTGTGCCGGGTCCCCGATCCCGGCTCGGGCACCCCCAGAATTGTCCTGATCAGCTGGGTGAGTGCTGGGGGGCAGCTCGGGGGGACCCCCGGCCGGGACCCCCCCGGGCTGAGCCCTCCCTGTGGTGCCAGGTGGGCGAAAAGGCGCCGGAATCGCAGCGGGCAGCGTGCGCCGGGCACCTGCCGGCCATCCGCAGCTTCTTCAGGGTGAGTGGGGGGCACGGAGCCCTCGGGGGGTCCCCGGGGCCACCCCAAGTTCCCCATCCTGCCCCCCCATCCCGCCTGCCCGACCTTTGCCTGTGCCCGGGCGCATTCCTGGCGCTGCTGACTCAGCCGCGCTTTCCCAGTGCTCCCAGTCTTGGCCGCCGTGCCGGGGCTGTGGTTGGGATCCCTGCCCCCCCTCCCGGTCCCGTCCTCACGGGGGGGTCCCGTCCCGCCCCCCCCCCCCCATCCCCCGGAACCGCTTCCGCTGCTCTGCCCGGGTCCGGGATCTGGATCCGGCCCCACATCTGGATGCGGCCCCACATCTGGATCCAGTCCCGCATTTAACACGTCCGTGGGAATCGTGCCGAGATTCCCCGGGGGAGGGAGGGCCGTGGGAGGGGTGGCACTGTCCCATCGTGTCCCGTGCCGGCGGCAGGAGGCCACGGCCGTGATCAGCGCCCGGCGGCCCGAGGAGGTGACGCTGGAGGGGCTGCGCCGAGTGCTGGCACAGCTGGCGCCCCCCGCCCCTCGCCCCCCCAGGAGGACCCCCCAGGACCCCCCCGAGCTGGTGGTGAGTGGGGGGCGATGTCCCTGCGGGGCTTCCCGGGGTTCCCTGGGGGTGTTGGGGGGTTCTGGGGGTCCCACCCTGCCCCCCCTGTGCTCCCCAGGGCACCAACTACCGCAAGACCAACCCGGCGCTGGAGCTGCAGCGCACCCAGCGCGATTCCTTCTGGGAGCAGGCTGAGGTGAGCGCTGGGGGCTGGGGGAGGGCTGGGGGGTCCCCCGGTGTCCCGGGGATGGGGTCACGGCTGCGGCCTCGGGGCAGAGCCCGCGGGTCCCGGTGCCGAGATTGGTGGGGGTCCCGGTGCCGGTGTGGGGTGCAGCGGGGTCCCGGTTCCGGTCCAGGGGTGCAGTGGGGTCCCGGTGTCTGTGGGGGTCCCGGGGCCGGTGTGGGGTGCAGCGGGGTCCCGGTTCCGGTCCAGGGGTGCAGTGGGGTCCCGGTGTCTGTGGGGGTCCCGGGGCCGGTGTGGGGTGCAGCGGGGTCCCGGTTCCGGTCCAGGGGTGCAGCGGGGTCCCGGTGTCTGTGGGGGTCCCGGGGCCGGTGTGGGGTGCAGCGGGGTCCCGGTTCCGGTCCAGGGGTGCAGCGGTGTCCCGGTGTCTGTGGGGGTCCCGGTGCCGGTGGGGGGTGCAGCGGCGTCCCGGTTCCAGTCCAGGGGTGCAGTGGCGTCCCGGTGTCTATAGGGGTCCCGGGGCCGGTGTGGGGTGCAGCGGGGGTCCCGGTTCCGGTCCAGGGGTCTGTGGGGTCCCGGTGCTGACGCTGCAGGGTCCCACTGCCCATGGGGTGGGGGTCTCAGTCCCAGTGCCGAGCCCCCGGGGCTTCTGGTGCGGCGGTCGGTGGGGTCCCGGTCCCGGCGCCGGTGCCGAGGCTGGCAGAGCCCCGGTATGAAGTGTGGCGAGGTCCCGGTCCTGGTCCCGGTCCCGGTGCCGGTCTCAGTGCTGAAGGCAGCGGGATCGCAGCGCCGCTCCTGGTACCGGGGCGGGTGAGTTCCCGGTGCAGCCGCCGGTGCCGGTTCCCGGTGCGGATCCCGGCGCTGATCCCGGTGCGTGCGCAGCGCGAGGAGCAGCAGCGGAAGGAGCAGGAGAAGCAGCGGGAGCGGGAGCAGCGGCGGCGCTGGGAGCGGGAGCGCATGGAGGAGGAGCGGCTGCAGGCGGCGGAGCGGGAGCGGCGGCTGCAGGAGCGGGAGCGGCTCATCGAGGAGCGGCGGTGAGGGGCAGCGCTGGCCGCCATCCCTGTCCCAGCCCGTGTCCCCGTCCCTGTCCCAGCCCCGTGTCCCCATCCTTGTCCCAGCCCCGTGTCCCCATTCCTGTCCCATTCCTGTGTCCCTGTCCCCACATCCCACTGGTGTTTCCCATCCCTGTCCCATCCTGTCACATGTCCCATTCCCACATCCCGCTGGTGTTTCCCATCTGTGTCCCATGTCCCACCCCCGTGTCCCCATCCCTGTCCCATCCCCGTGTCCCCAACCACATATCCCACTGGTGTTTCCCATCTATGTCCCATCCTGTCCCCTGTCCCATTCCCACATCCCACTGGTGTTTCCCATCCTGTCCCATGCCCCACCCCCGTGTCCCCATACCTGTCCCACCCCCGTGTCCCTGTCCCCGTATCCCACTGGTGTTTTCCATCTGTGTCCCATCCTGTCCCACCCCCATGTCCCCATAGCCCACTGGTGTGTCCCATCTGTGCCCCATCCTGTCCCACCCCCGTCTTTCCATCCCTGTCCCACCCCCATGTCCCCATTCCCACATCCCGCTGGTGTTTCCCATCTGTGTCCCATGTCCCACCTCCGTGCCCCCATCCCTGTCCCATCCCTGTGTCCCCATCCCCATATCCCACTGGTATTTCTGTGTCCCATCCTGTCCCATGTCCCATTCCCATGTCCCTGTCCCCATATCCTGCTGGTGTTTCCCAGCCTGTCCCATGTCCCATCCTCGTGTCCCCATCCTCACATCCCACTGGTGTTCCCCATCTGTGTCCCATGTCCCACCCCTGTGCCCCCATCCCCATATCCCGCTGGTGTTTCCCATCTGTGTCCCATCCTGTCACATGTCCCACCCCCGTGTCCCCTCCGTGTCCCCTCGGTGACGCCCCGGTGCGGCCCCGCAGGCAGGAGCAGGCGCGGCTGGACGCGGAGGAGCGCAGGAAGGAGCAGGAGCGATGGGTGAGCGGGAAGGGAGCGGGAATGGGGGGCTCGGGGGATCGGGGGGATTGGGGGGGTCTGTCCGGGGGCTCCATCCCACCAGGATCCAGGGCGTTCATCCCGGGCAGTCTGGGCTTCATCCCGGGGGGTTTCAGGGGGTGCATCCCGGGAGGGCAATCCCGGGGGGTTCAGGGAGTTCTGGGCGTCTGTCCTGGGGGATCCGGGGGATCCATCCCGGGGGATCTGAAGGGGTTCATCCAAGGAGTCTGGGGGCTCCATCCTGGGAGATCCAGGGGGTTCATCCTGAGGGATCTGAAGGGGTTCATCCAAGGGGTCTGAGGGCTCCATCCTGGGGAAACCAGGGGATTCATCCTGGGGGATCCGGAGTGCCCATCCTGTGGGATCTGAAGGGGTTGATCCCAGGGGATCCTGGGGGTCCATCCTGGAAGATCTGGGGTGTCCATCCCGAGGGATCTGAAGGGGTTCAACCCAGGGGATCCAGGGGGTTCATCCCGAGGAATCTGAAGGGGTTCATCCCGGGGGATCCGGGGGATCCATCCCGGGGGATCTGAAGAGGTTCACGCTGGGGGGCTCATCCTGGGGGATCCCTCACCCCAGGGAATCTGGGGTTCATCCCAGGGGATCTGAGGGGTCCATCCCAGGGGATCAGGGGGCTCCATCCTGCGGGATCGAGCGCGTCCATCCCAAGGGATTCAGAAGATTTGTTGCAGGGGGATGTTGGGGAGGTGTGAGGGCTCTACCCAGGGCACCCAGGGCTCCATCCCGAGGGATCCGGGCTCCATCCCGGGGGATCCGGGCTCCATCCCGGGGGATCCAGGCTCCATCCCGAGGGATCCGGGCTCCATCCCGGGGGATCCGGGCTCCATCCCGGGGGATCCAGGCTCCATCCCGAGGGATCCGGGCTCCATCCCGAGGGATCCGGGCTCCATCCCGAGGGATCCGGGCTCCATCCCGGGGCATCCCTCAGCGTCCCCATCGCTCCCGCAGGAGCAGCAGCAGCGGGAGCAGGAGGCGGCCGAGCGGGAGCGCGGGGGTCGCACCGGGCTCAGCGGGACCGCGGCCGTGAGTGCCGGGACCGGGTCCCTCCCATCCCCGGGGCTCACGGGGGCTCGGGCAGCGCCGTGGTGCCCCACGGTGCCCGTGGCGGCCCCGCTGAGCCCCTGTCCCGCAGGAAGCCGCCATCCTGGTGTCCCAGCGCACCCAGAACCCCCGGGAATTCTTCCGCCAGCGGGAGCGCTCGGGGTCCACATGCACATCGCCGTCCCCGCTGGCCGGCAGCGCCCCCGGTAGGTGCCGTGGGGGGCACGGGGGGCACGGGGGGTTCCGGGGGTCCCCGCTGAGCCCTCGCCCCCGCCAGGTGCCCGCCGGCCGTTCCTGCGGTACCAGCGCAGCCTGACGGAATCCGCCTTCATCTTCCGCCGGCCGGAGCCCCCCCAGAGCCCCCCTGGCCGGGGGACCCCGCCCGCCAGCCCCCGCCGGCCGCCGCCGCCTCTGCCCCCCGCCAGCCCCGCGGGGACAGCGACAGCCCAGGGTGCCACCAGCGGGACCCCCGCCAGCCCCATGGGGAGGGGCACTCTAGGGACGCCCCCCAGCCCTGTGGGGACAGGGACCCCTCAATGTGTCACCCTGGGGACCCCCGTCAGCCCTGTGGGGACAGGGACCCCCCATGCCACCAGTCCTATGGGGACAGGGACCCCCCAATGTGGCGCCCTGGGGACGCCCCCCAGCCCAGCCCGAGCAGGGTCCCCCCATGCCGCCAGCCCCTTGGGGACAGGGACCCCCCAAAGTGCCACCACCGGGACTCTCCACACCCCCCTGGGCACAGGGACCCCTCCCTCTGCCCCCCCAGGGAGCCCCCCCAGCCCTGTGGTGACAGCCACCCCCCAAAGTGCCACCACCGGGACCCCCTCCAGCCCCATGGGGACGGGGACCCCTCCCTCCGACACCCTGGGGACCCCCGATTTTGTCACCACCAGCTCAGGGTCCCCCCAGGCCATGTCTGGGTCCCCTCCCAGCCCCCCCCGCTCGGGGGTCCCCCCTGGGCCGGGGTCTCCTGAAAGCGCTTGTGGGGTGCAGCCCCTCCCTCCTTGCAGCGCTCCGGGTTTGGGGTGTCCCCCCAGCCCCCCCCGGGATGTGCAGGGCCCCCCCCCGGACAGCCCCCCCCCTGCCCAGCCCCCCAGCATGGGAATCCCTGGGGCCGCTGCTCGAGGGGGTCCCCAGCCCGCGAGAGGGGTCCCCAAAACCCCCAGAACCCCCGGCCGGGCCCCCCCGCCCGCTGCAGGACCCGCAGGATTTGGGGCGCAATGGAATCGGGGGGCAGGAGTGGGGGGGGCGCTGGGAAGCCCCCTGGGAGCCGGGACCCCCCCCGGGACAGGTACGGGGAGAGGCTGGGGGAGATGGGGGGCTGGGGAAAAGTGGGGGACCGAGATGGGGGTCTTGGTTCTGTGGGACTGGGGGTGATGGGGGGCCGAGATGGGGGTCTGGGTGGGGATGTGGGGCTGGAGGAAATGGGGGGGCTCAGATGGGGGTCTGAGGGAAAAGTGCGGGGCTGAGATGGGGGCTGGGGGTCCTGTGGGGCTGGGGAAATGTGGGGGGCTGGGGGTCCTGTGGGGCTGGGGAAATGTGGGGGGCTGAGATGGGGGGGCTGAGGTTCTGTGGGACTGGGGGTGAAGGGAGTCTGGGGGAAATGTGGGGGCAGAGATGGGGGGCTGGGGGTGATGAGGGGCTGGGGGCTGGGGTTCTGTGGGGCTGGGGGTGATGGGGATTTGGGTTTCTGGGAGGCTGGGGGTGATGGGGTGGCTGAAATGGAGGCTGCAGTTCTGTGGGTCTGAGGGTGATGGGGGTCTGGGGGAAATGGGGGGCTGAGATGGGGGGCTGAGGTTCTGTGGGACTGGGGGTGAAGGGAGTCTGGGGGAAATGTGGGGGGCTGACATGGGGGACTAGGGTATTGTGGGGATGGGGGTGATGGGGGTTTGGGGTTCTGTGGGGCTGGGGGTGTTGGGGGGCTGGGGAAATGTGTGGGAGCCGAGATGGAGTCTGGGTTTCTGTGGGGCTGGGGGCGATGGGGGGCTCGGAGGCTGCAGGTTTTGGGGTTGGGGGACCCCTGGCTGTGGGTCGGGGGAGGAACCCCGGATCCTGGGGGATGTTCTGGGGGCTGGGATGGGACAGGAGCGGGAATGGGGTGGGGGGGCAGGATGCGGGGGTGGCGTGGGGTCCCTGGTGTGGGGGGCAGGATGGGGTCCAGGGTGGGGGGTACAGGATGGGGTGCAGGGTGGGGTCCCCTGGTGTGGGGGGCGGGCCCATGGGGGGGTGCAGAGCCCCCTCAGCCCCTCCCACTCTGCGCAGGGGGAGGAGCCCGGCGAGAGCCTCGTCCTGCACAAAGCCACGCCAGGTACCCCGAAACCCCCCGGACACCCCCCAAATTTACCCAAAACCCCCCAAATCCATCTCACCGCCACTCTCCCCGCAGGCTTCGCGCTGCTGCTGGCCCGGGACGCCCCCCACCCACCGCTTTTGGGGGGCTCCAATCCCCCCAACGAGGACGAGGACCTCTCCCCCCACGCTGTGTAATTGAGGGGGGCTCAGCACCTCCTTCTGGGGTGGGGGAGTCCCCCCTATGGCACCACAGCACATCCCCTTCCCTTCACCCCCCAGCACAGCCCCCACCCCCCACTGTACCCCAAAAGAGCAGCTTGGGGAGGGGGCAGCACCCCAACCCCCCCCCCACATGGGCACAGGGACCCCCACTCCCCCTCCCCACCCAAAATCACACACAGCAGCTGTTAAATAAATTTTAATGCAAATTATTAGTGAATATTATTAATTGTGGGGGGCCCTGCTGGGGGGGCTCTGTGTCCCCCCCACACCCCGGGTTAGAGGTGAGGAAAGCAGAGCTGGGGGGGGCTCTGTGTGTCCCCCACCCCGGGTTAGACCCTGAGCACCCACCCTGCGGTGGGGGGGGGGTCCCCAGCACCCACCTTTGTGGGGGGGGGGGGAAGGAAACCACCCCCCCCCCCCTTTTTGGAGTTTAGCCCTGAGCCCCCCCAGCATGGGGAGGGCAGAAATTCCAGTTTCTCCCCAAAAACAGAAGCAGGGAGCCCCCAGCACCCCCAAACCCCCTTTGGGGGGGGTCCATCCCTCTGTTACCCCCCCCAAAAGTGCTTGGGGGGGTCACACCCGGGACTGGAGGGCTCTGGGGGGGTCGCGCTGGGGGGGCCCCGGGCTGCTGCTGCCGCTGCTGGAGGAGCTGGAGTGGGGCGGTTTTGGGGGGCCCCCCCGGCCCTTGAGGGTGCTGAGCCGGGCGTCCAGGGACAGGGTTCGGGGGCGGCCCCGGCGGGGGGGGCTGGGGCTGCGCAGGGGGGGCCCCTCGAACAGCGAGAGCCACGGGGGGGGGCCCGGAGCGCGGGGAGCCCCCCCGTGCCCCGCCAGGATCTCGGTGACGGCCGCGATGTCATCCGAGGGGTCAATAGCTGGGGGGGTGGGGAAAAGGGGGGGTCACGGGCAGCCCCGGACCCCCCCGCACACTGAATGACCCCCCCCCCAAATATCCCCATACTCCCCCGTGCGGCTGTGGGGGGGTTTGGGTGTCCCTTTCTGCCCCCCCTGTCCCCAGGGCAGTGCTGGGGGGGCTGTGGCAGTGCGGGGGGGCTGTTGGGGGTCCCCTCATTGCAGTGTCCCCTTTATCATGGCAGTGTTAATAAACTCCACCCTCTATCCCATTCTACATCCCGTCCCTATGTCCCATTTCCCTATGTCCCATTTCTCTATTCCATCCTTACATCCAATTTCTCTATCCCATCCCTATAACCCATTTCCCTATGTCCCATTTCCTTATATCCCATTTCCCTATATCCCATTCCTCTATCCCATTTCCCTATATCCCATTTCTCGATCCCATCCCTATATCCCATTTCTCTACCCCATCCCTATATCCTATTTCCCTATATCCCATTTCTCTATATCCCATTTCTCTACCCCATCCCTATATCCCATTCCTCTATCCCATTTCTCTATATCCCATTTCTCTACCCCATCCCTATATCCCATCCCTATATTGCATTTCCCTATATCCCATTTTCCTATATCCCATCCTTATATCCCATTTCCCTATATCCCAATTTCCCTATATCCTATCTCTATATCCCATTTCCCTACATCCCATTTCCCTATATCCCGTTTCCCTCTATCCCATCTCTATATCCCGTTTCCCTCTATCCCCTTTCCCTATATCCCATTTCCCTCTATCCCATTTCCCTTTATCCCATCCCTATATCACATTACTCTATATCCCATTTCCCTCTGTCCCATCCCTCTATCCCATTTCCCTATATCCCATCCCTATATCCCATCCCTATATCCCATTTCTCTACCCCATCCCTATATCCCATTTCCCTATATCCCATTTCCCTCTATCCCATTTCTCTATCCCATTTCCCTCTATCCCATTTCCCTCTGTCCCATTTCCCTCTGTCCCATTTCCCTCTATCCCATTTCCCTCTATCCCATCCCTCTGTCCCATTTCCCTCTATCCCATCTCCCTCTGTCCCCTCTCTGTGGCATTGCGGGGGGCTGTCGGGGGTCCCCCCGTGTCCCCCCCGTCACCTGTCGCTGTAGTAGGAGCTGAGCAGAGCCCGGATCTCGGCTGACACATTCTCCTGCAGCAGCAGCCCCTCGGCCGGGGGGGGCCCGGGGGGACCCGGCGGGGCTGGGGGCGCCCCAGGGAGGGGGGACAGCGGCAGAAAGTGGGGACAGAAACGAGAGGGGGACAGAAAAGGGGGGACAGCGAGAAGAGCAGCGTTAGGGAGCGAGCAGAGAGCAGAGAGGGGAGACAGAGCAGAGCCCCCGCCCCGATGGGCCCCACTCACCCGTCTGGTGGTACAGGGAGCCCTGGGGGGGCAGCGGGGCCGGGGGGCGACGCGGGGGGGGCTCCTCGATCCGCATCAGCTCCTCACAGCACTGCTTCCACTGGGCTGGGGACAGCGGGGACAACGGGACAATGGGCGGGGACAGAGAGCCCCGGGAGCCAGGAGGTTCGAGCTGGGGGCTGCGGGGGGGGGGCAATTGAAGGGGATGGGGATGGGGTCTGCGGGTCCCATTGGATGGGGTCAGCCTGGGATGGGGTCTGCAGGGCATGGGGGTCCTGTTGGATGGGGTCTGCAGGGGGATGGGGCCAGCCTGGTGTGGGGTCTGCAGGGCATGGGGGTCCTGTTGGATGGGGTCTGCAGGGGATGGGAATTGCAGGGGATGGGGTCTGCAGGGGGATGGGGGTCCCATTGGATTGGGGTCCCATTGGATTTGGGTTCCATTGGATTAGGGTCCCACTGGGATGGGGTCCGCAGGGGGATGGGGTCCCACTGGAATGGGGACTGCCTGGGATGGGGGTCTGCAGGGGATGGGGATTGAAGGGGTGGGGTCTGCAGAGGGATGGGGGTCCCATTAGATGGGGGCTGCAGGGGGCTGGGGTCTGCAAGGGGCTGGGGTCTGCAGGGGGATAGGGTCTGCCTGGGATGGGGGCTGCAGGGGAGGGAGATTGCAGGGGAGTGGGGTCTGCAGGGGATAGGGGTGGGGTCTGCAGGGCGATGGGGGTCCCACTGGATGGTAGAGGTCCCACTGGATGGTAGAGGTCCCACTGGATAGGGGTTCCATTGGATGGAGTCTGCCTAGGATGGGGTCTACAGAGCAACGGGGACAGCCTGGGATGGGGGTCTTATGGGAATGGGGATTGCAGGGGGCTGGGGGTCCCATTGGATGGGGGTCCTGTTGGATGGGGTCAGCCTGGGATGGGGTCTGCAGGGAAATGGGGGTCCCATTGGATGTTGGGGTCCTGTTGGATGGGGGTCCCACTGTATGGAGTCAGTCTGGGATGGGGTCTCCCAGGAATGGGGGTGCTCTCAGGACTGGTGTCCCACTGGGTTGGGGGTCCTGTGGTGATGGAGCTCCCACAAGGATTGTTTGGAGTGGGGGTCCCCAAGGGGGTCCTGCTCTTGTGCCTTCCCATCTGTGTCCCACCCCATTGGTGTTGCCACCCATGTCACTGTCCCCATCCCGTGCCCATCTCTGTCCCTGTCCCTGTCCTGTTCCCAGCCTTTTCCTCATCCCCATTTCTCTGGGTCCCACGGGGTTAGGAGTCCTGGGGTGAGGGAGCCCCCACAGGGATGGTCAGGGGTCCTGCCAGGGTGGGGAGCCCACAGGGATCAGGGGGTCCCACTAGGTTTGGGGTCCTTTAACAACACTGGGACAGGGTCCCACCAGCACAGAGGGTCCCACAAGGGTTTGTAGGGTCCCACAGTGATGTGTGGGGTCCCACACGGATGGGAGGGTCCCAGAGGGAATGTGTAGGGTCCCACAGGGATGTGGAGGGCCCTCAGGGATCTGTAGCATCCCACAGTGATGTGGAGGGTCCCACAGGGGTTTTGTAGGGTCCCACAGGGATATTTAGGGTCCCAGAGGGCTGGGAGGGCCCCACAGAGATTTGGAGGGTCCCACAAGGCTGTGTAGGGTCCCACTGGGATGTGTGGGGTCCTACAGAGATGTTTAGGGTCCCACAGGTATGTTTAGGGTCCCACAGGTCAGGGGGGGATCCCACATGTCAGGGGTGTCCCGGGGGTCCCGGGAGCTCACCCAGGTCGCAGAGGTGCTGTCCCCAGGCCTGCAGCCAGCGCTGAGCCTCGGCCGTGCTCTCGGCCAGCAGCCCGTGTGTCACCTCCTCCCCGCCCAGGCGGTTGGTGACGGCCACCCCGGGGGGCTGCCCCCGACCCCCCGCCTGCAGCGCCCGCACCCGCGTGTCCTGGGGCACACACAGGGCTGGGGGGCACGGAGACCGGGGACACCCAGAGACCCCACCCAGAGACCCCCAGAGACCCCCAGAGAGCCCAGAGACACCCAGAGAGACCCCAGAGACCCCAAGAGAGCCTAGAGAGCCCCAGAGAGCCCAGAGACACCCAGAGAGACCCCCAGAAAGACCCCAGAGACCCCCAGAGAGCCCAGAGACCCCCAGAGAGCCCAGAGAGCTCCAGAGACATCCAGAGACACCCCCAGAGACCCCCAGAACATCCCAGAGAGCCCCAGAGACACCCCCACAGAGCCCAGAGACACCCAGAGAGCCCCAGAGACACCCAGAGACCCCCAGAGACACCCAGAGACCCCCAGAGAGCCCAGAGAGCCCCAGAGACACCCAGAGACCCCCAGAGACACCCCAGCCCGCAGAGACCCCAGAACATCCCAGAGAGCCCCGAGCTCCCCATAAACCCCAAAGCTCCCATAGACCCCAGAACATCCCATAGACCCCACAGCCCTCATAGACCCCACAGACCCCCATAGACCCCACAGCTCCCATAGATCCCACAGCTCCCATAGATCCCAGAGCTCCCCAGAACACCCCATAGACCCTACAGACCCCACAGACCCCAGAACACCCCACAGCCCCCATAGACACCACAACACCCCACAGCCCCCGCAGACCCCAGAGCTCCCCACAAACCTCAAATCACCCTGACCCCCTCACACTGCCCCTTTCTCCCCGTAACCCCCACCCCTCCATGACCCCTCCATCCCCCCCAACCCCACACTCCCCGTGCCCCCCAGACCCCACCAGCCCCCACAGTGTCCCCTGTGTCCCCAGAGTGTCCCTGTGTACCTTGGTGACAGCGATGGTCAGCGTGGGCTCCTGCCCCGCCTCAGCCTCGCTGGCGCTGCCGTAGCAGAGCAGCCCCGGGCCCCGCAGGACACAGAACAGGGGGGTCCCGCCGGGGCCCTCGGCCCCTGGAGCCTGCCCGAGACCCCCGGGGACGTGAGTGCACACGGGGGGCACCACAGCACCAGTGTGACCCCATACAGCACCCACGGGGGGCACCACAGCTCCAGTGTTCCCCGAGTGACACCACAGCACCAGTGTCCCCCTCATTCAGCACCCACAGGTGGCACATTCCCTGTATCCCATTTTTCTACCTCATTTCTCAATCCCATTCTTTTATCCCATTTCCCTATGTCCCACTTCTCTATCCTATCCCTCTATCCCATTCCTATATGCCATTTCCTTATATCCCATTTCTCTATAGCCCATGTCTCTATCCCATCCCTGTATCTCATTTCTCTATATGGTATTTGTCTATCCCATTTCGCTATATCTCATTTTCTTATATCCCATTCCTCTATCCCTTTCCTCTATCCCATTCCCATGTCCCATCCCTATATCCCATTTTTCTATCCCATTTCCCTATGTCCCATTCCTCTATCCCATTTCTTGATCCCATCCCTATGTCCCATTTCCCTGTTTTCCATTTCCCTATATCCCATTTCCCTATATTCCATCTCTACCCCATTTCCCTACATCCCATCCCTATATCCCATCTCTATATCCAATCTTATTTCTCTATCTCATCCCTCTATCCGATCCCTACATGCCATTTCTCGATCCCATCCCTATGTCCCTATCCCTATGTCCTATCCCTATATCCCATTTCCCTATATCCCATCTTTCTATCCCATCCTTATATCCCATTTCCCTATATCCCAGTCCTCTATCCCATTTCTCTATCCCATTTCCCTATATCCCAGTCCTCTATCTCATTTCTCAATCCCATCCCTATACTCCGTTTCCCTATATCCCATTTCTCTATACCCCATTTGTCTGTCCCATTTCCTTCTATCCCATTTCTCCTATATCCCATTTCCTTCTATCCCATTTCTACATCCCATTTTTCTATCCCATCCCCATATCCCATTTCCCTCAATCCCATTTCTCTATCCCATTCCCTCCCCTGCAGTTGCAGTGTCCCCTTTATCGTGGCAGTGTTAATAAACCCCACCCCTCTATCCCATTCCTGATCCCATCCCTCTATCCCATTCCCGGTGCCCTGCCGGTGTCCCTCCTGATGCCCCTCCCGGTGTCCCTCCCGATGCCCCTCCCGGTGCCCCTCCCGGTGCATTCCCGATGCCATTCCCGGTGTGGCCGCTGTCACTGTCGCTGACCTGCAGCCGCAGTGTCCCTGTCGCCGCGGGGGTGTCCATGCAGCTGGGCCGGGCCGCCAGGCGGCAACACACGCGGCCATAGAGGGGCACCCAGCAGGGGCTCTGCTCTGCGGGGACACGGGGACAGCGGGGACATGGGGGGACAGGGGGGACATGGAGGGACACCCAAACCCACCCAGCAGGGGCTCTGCTCTGCGGGGACACCAGGGGACAGCAGGGACATGGGGGGACATGGAGGTGGATACAGGGACAGGGGGGATATGGAGGGACATGGAGAGACCCCCAAACCCCCCCAGCAGGGGCTCAGCTCTGGGGGGACACCGGGGACAGAGGGGACAGGGGGGACATGGAGGGACCCCCAAATTCCCCCGGCGGGGCTCTGCTTTGGGGGGACATGGGGACACTGACCCCAAACCCCCCAGCAGGGATCAGCTCTGAGGGGACACGGGGACATGGAGGGACCCCACACTGTCCCCAAACCCCCAGCAGGGCTCTGCTTTGGAGGGACACAGGGGGGACATGAAGGGACCCCACACTGTCCCCAAACCCCCAGCAGGGCTCTGCTCTTCCTTGGGGGGACACAGGGGGGACACTGATCCCAAATCCCCCAGCAGGGCTCTGCTCTGCTCTGCTCTGGGACTCCTGAATCTCTTGGGGGCTGACAGGGATCCCCAAACCCCAAAAGGATCCCAGACCCCCCCTTCTCGTGCCAGGACCCCCCCCGTCTCCCATGTACCGAGACCCCAAATCCACCCTCACCCCTGCAGGACCCCAAAATCCCAGACCCCCCAACTCCTCCCCATCTGCTCCAGCCCATTGCCCTGGTTTGGGGTGTGTGGGGAGTTTTGGGGTGTTACAGTGTGTGTGGGAAGTTTTGTGCCATCGTACGTGTGGGGAATTTTGGGGTGTCCCAGGGTATTATGGGGTGCTATAGGGGGCCATGGGGTGTTATGGGGCGTCAGGAGGTGCCATGGGGTTTTTAATGGGGTGTTTTGGGGTGCCATGGGGTATTATGGGATGTTTCAGGGTGCCATGGGGTGTTCATGGGGTGTTTATGGGCTGTTTAGCGGTGCCCCGGGGTGTTTTGGGGTGCCATGTGGTGTTTTGGGGTGCCTCAGGGTGTCTAGGGGTGTTATGGGGTGTTATGGGGTGTTTAGGTGTGTTTATGGGGTGTTACAGGGTATTTAGGGGTGCTCTGGGCTGTTTTGAGGTGTTTATGAGGTGTTTTGGGGTGTTTATGGGGTGTTATAGGGTGCCCTGAGCTGTTTGAGGTGTTTAGGGGTGTTTATGGGGTGCCATGGGCTGTTCTGGGGTGTCCTGGGCTGTTTTGGGGTGTTATAGGATGCTATTGGGTGTTTATGAGGTGTTTAGGAGCGCCCCGGGCTGTTTTGGCATGTTTGGGGGTGATATCGTCTGTTTTGGGGTGCCCCGGGCAGTTTTGGGGTGTTGATGGGGTATTTAGGGGTGCCCCGGGCAGTTTTGGGGTGTTGATGGGGTGTTTATGGGGTATTTAGGGGTGCCCCGGGCAGTTTTGGGGTGTTGATGGGGTGTTTATGGGGTATTTAGGGGTGCCCCGGGCAGTTTTGGGGTGCGGTGACCCCACTGACCATCGGCAGCGATGACGAGGTCGTGCGTGCGGAAGCCGTCGTGCACCTGAGCCAGGGACAGCGTGGTGTGAGCCAGCAGCTGGAACCGGGGACACCTGGGGACATTGGGGACATTGGGGACACTGGGGACATTGGGGATACCTGGGGACATTGGGGACATGGGGGCACAAGGGACATTGTGGGGCTAGGGGGATATTGGGGGAGACAGCGGGGGGGCAGGGGACACCAAGGACACCTGGGGACACTGGGGGGTCAGGGGACATTGGGGACATCTGGGGATAATGGGGGGTCAGGGGGACACCGAGGGACAGGGGACATTGGGGTGTCAGGGGACACTGGGAGGGGCAGAGGGACACCAGGGGGTCAAGGGACATCGGGGACAACTGAGGACACCAGGGGGCAGGGGACATTGTGAGGTTAGGGGGACATTAGGGGTCAAGGGACATCAGGGACAGCTGGGGACACCGTGGGGAAGTTGAGGGGTTGGGGAGGATCAGGGAGTCTGAGGGCACAGGGGGGGCACAGGTGGGGATATGGGGGGACATGAGGGGACATGGGGGGACAGGGCACAGGGGGGCACCGGGGGACATGTGGCACATGGAGTGGCACACAGGGGGGCATGGGCAGGACACAGGGGCACACAGGGGGACATGTGGCACACAGAGGGCACAGAAAGGGGCACAGGGGGCACACAGGGGGGCATGTGATGCACAGGGGGCATTTGTTACACACAGGTGGCACACAGAGGGCACAGAAAGGGGCACACACAGGGACATGTGGAACACACGGGGGGCAGAGGAGGACATGTGACACATAGGGGGGACAGGAGGCACACAGAGGGTACAGGGGGCACAGGAGGACACAGGGGAGTACATGGGAGGACATGTGACACACAGAGGGACACGTGACACACAGTGATACACAGTGACACAGGTGACAGGTGGCACACAGGTGGCACACAGTGACACACAGTGATACACAGTGACACACAGGTGACACACAGGTGACACACAGGTGACACACACAGGGTACTCACGGCACTCCGGGCGGTGGCAGCAGCAGCGCCCCGGTGGCAGTGCCCGCGGTGCCCGGGGGGCTGGCAGGGCCCCCGTCCATGGCAGCCCGTGCCCGGCGGCCCGAGGAGCGGCCCAGGGAGGTGCTGAGGCGCGATGCCAGCTTGCGGGGGGCACTGCCCTGCGCCCCCGGCCCGGGCAGCCCCGCGCTGTACAGCTCCAAACGCAGCTCGAAATCCGGGCCCGCCTCGGGGCTGGGGACACAGGGGACAGGGACAGGGACAGGGGTCAGGGACAGCATGGGGGCAGTGACAGCATGGGGACACAGGGGACAGGGACAGGGACAGGGGTCAGGGACAGCCCGGGGGCAATGACAGCATGGGGGGGGCAGTGACAGCCTGGGAGGCACAGGGGACAGTGACAGTCTAGGGCTCAGTGACAGCCCGGAGGGCATAGGGGCACAGTGACAGCATGGGGGGCAGTGCCAGCCCAGGGGGCACAGAGGGGTCAGTGCCAGCATGGGGAGCACAGGGGGGTCAGTGCCACTGGGGGGGAACAGGAGTCAGTGCCAACCCTGGGGCACAGGGGACAGTGACAGCCCAGGGGGCAGTGCCAGCATGAGGCGGCACAGAGGTCAGTGACAGGGGGGCACAGGGGTCAGTGCCACTGGGGTCGGTGACAACCCAGGGGGCACAGGGGGGGCACAGTGAGGTCAGTGACAGCCCAGGGGGCACAGAAGTGTCAGCGCCAGCATGGGGAGACAGAGGGGTCAGTGCCAGCTGGGAGGGCACAAGGGGGTCAGTGCCAGGGGGGCACAGAGGGGTCAGTGACAGCTGGGAGGGCACAGAGGGTCGGTGACAGTGGGATCACAGCCAGGGGGGCACAGAGGGGTCAGTGCCAGCCCAAGGGACACAGAGGGGTCAAGACCAGGACGGGCACTGGGAGGTCAATGTCAGGGAGGGCACAGGTCAGTGCTGACCCAAGGGGCACAAAGGGGTCAGTGCCAGCATGGAGGGTACAGAGGAGTCAGTGCCAGCAGGGTCAGTGCCAGCAGGGGACACTCCCAGGGCCACCCCACGGACTGTGGGGACACTGCAGGGACTGGGAAGGGAGAGTTTGGGGCAGGGGTCCCTCCCAGCGTGGGCAGAGGAAGGCAGGGGTCACCCCCAGAAGGGGTCAGAGGTCCCCAAGTGGGGGTTGGTGGCGGCAGGGGTCCCATGGGGGGTGACAGGGTCCCATAGAGGGGTGTGGGGGTGTCAGGGGCACCATGGGGAGGCTCAGGGGTCCCATGGGGGGTGGCAGGGTCCCATAGGGGGGTGTGGGGGTGTCAGGGGCACCATGGGGAGGCTCAGGGGTCCCAGGGGGGGTGGCAGGGTCCCATAGGGGGGTGTGGGGGTGTCAGGGGCACCATGGGGAGGCTCAGGGGTCCCAGGGGGGTGGCAGTGTCCCATAGAGGGGTCCCAGGGAGGGCTGTGGGGGTGGAAGGAGTCCCATAGAGAAGTTCAGGGGTCCCATGGGGGTGATCAGAGGTCCCCTAGGGGGGTGTCAGGGTCCCAGGGAGGAGTGTGGGGATGTTGGGGGTCCCATGGGAGGGATTTGGGGTCCCTGGGGGTGTGTGGGGGTGGTCGGGGCTCCCATAAAGAGGTTTAGGGGTCCCATGGGGGAATATGGGGGTGTCAAAGGGCCCATAGGGGGGTATCAGTGTCCCATAGGGGGTTGATCAGGGGTCCCATAGGGAAGTGTCAGGGTCCCATAGACGGTGCCAGGGTCCCTTAGGGGAGTGATCGGGGTCCCATGGGGGGGTGGCAGTGGTCCTGGGGGGTGATGTGGGGGTGATCAGGAGTCCCATAGAGAGGCTCAGGGGTCCCATGGGGGGATATGGGGGTGTCAAGGGTCATATAGGGGGATGATCTGGGGTCCCCTGGGGGGGGGCAGGGTCCCAGGGAGGGGTGTGGGGATGATCAGGGGTCTCTGAGGGGGATCAAGGGTCCCATGGAGGGGAGGTCTCACTGCCCCTGGGGATGTATGGGGGTGATCAGGGATCCCCACAGAGGGGTGCCAGGGTCCCGGGGAGGGGTATGGGGGTGCCATAGGGGGTGGTCAGGGTGTGCCAGGGTCCCAGGGAGGGGTGTGGGGATGATCAGGGGTCTCTGAGGGGGATCAAGGGTCCTATGGAGGGGGGGGGGGGTCTCAGTGTCCCTGGGGATGTATGGGGGTGATCAGGAATCCTATAGGGGGGTGCCAGGGTCCTGGGGAGGGGAGTGGGGGTCCCGGGGATCCCTCCCCCCATCCCTTTCCCCCTCACAAGAGCACGGCTCCCTCGAAGCAGATGTCGGTCAGGGTCCTGTCCACCAGCACGGTGGGGGTGTCGTGGATCTCAGCCCCCACCTGCAGCAGCAGGAACACGGCACAGCGGTGCAGCTCTGGGGGGCACGGCGGGTCAGGGGGTCACGGGGGGCACCGCGGGGCCAGCGGGGACCCCCGGCACCCCAACACTCACCCCCCTTGTTCCTGAAGTACTCCGTGTCCTTCCACATCAGCGGGATGCGCAAATCTGGGGAGGGGGGGACCAGGAGAGGGGTGAGACCCCCCGAGACACCCCCAAACCCCGCACCCCAAATGCAGGCGGTGCCGCAGGGGGGGCAGGCAGAGAGGAGGGGGTTCCCCCTGCCCAGAACCCCCCCGGGACCCCCCGTACCTGAGATGCAGACGGTGCCCCGGCACGGCACCGGCTCCGCCCCGGGCCCGCCCTCCGAGGGGCTGCGGGGGACGGCAGGGTCAGCAAAGCTCCCCACACATTTTGGGGGCTCCCCTCCCCGGGTTTGGGGTGTCCCCTGTCACCACATCACCCCCACTGTGTGCCCCTCTGCTTTGCCCCCTTCCACACAAATTTCGGGGGGTCCCTCACTGCCACAACCCCCACAAGGGTCTCCAAGGGTTTTGGGGTGCCCCCCCATGTCCCCCCGGGTTTTGGGGTGTCCCTCACTGCCCTGTCCTCCCAGGCTTTGGGGTTTTCCCTCACTGATGTGTCCCCCAAGTTTTTCGGTGCCCCTCACTGCCCTGTGCCCCATGTCCTCCCAGGTTTTGGGGTGTCCCCCATATCCCCCCAGGTTTTGGGGTGTCCCTCACTGCCGTGTCCCCCATGTCCCCCAGGGTTCTGGGGTGTCCCACTCTGTCCTGTCTCCCATCCCACCCCAAGTTTTGGGGTGTTCCTCACTGCTGTGTCTCCCCAGGATTTGGGGTTTTCCCTCACTGCAGTGTCCCCCATGTCCCCCCAGGTTTTGGGGTGTCCCTCACTGCCATGTTCCCCCAGATTTTGGGGCTTCCCTCAGTGCCGTGACACCCCTGTCCCACCAGGTTTTGGGGGGGTCCCTCACTGCAGTGTCTCCCATGTCTCCCCGGGTTTTGGGGCGCCTCTCACTGCCGTGTCCCCCCAAGTTTTGGAGTTTATCCTCACTACTGTGTCCCCCATGTCCCCACAGGTTTTGGGGTGTCCCTCATCGTCCCCCAAAATTTCGAGGTGTCCCTCACTGCCAAGGGTCTCCCATCCAATAACCCAGATTTTGGGATGTCCCTCACTGCCCTGTCCCCCATGTCCCTCTAAGATTTGGGGCGTCCGTCATTGCCCTGTCCCCTCAGGATTTGGGGTGTACCTCACTGCCGTGTCCCCCATGTCCCCCCAAATTTCGGGGTGTCCCTCACTGTCACAATCCCCCCAAGAGTCTCCCATCCAACCCCTGGTTTTGGGGTGTCCCTCACTGCCCTGTCCCCGATGTCCCCCCAGGTTTTGGGGTGTCCCTCACTGCCACGTCCCCTCAGGTTTTGAGGTGTCCCTCACTGCCGTGTCCCCCATGTCCCACCAGGTTTTGGGGAGTACCTCACTGCTGTGTCTCCCCAGGATTTGGGGTTTTCCCTCACTGCTGTGTCCCCCCAGGTTTTGGGATGTCCCTCACTGCAGTGTCCCCCATGTCTCCCCGGGTTTTGGGGCGCCTCTCACTGCCATGTCCCCCCAAGTTTTGGAGTTTTTCCTCACTGCTGTGTCCCCCATGTCCCCACAGGTTTTGGGGTGTCCCTCATGGTCCCCCAGGTTTTGAGGTGTCCTTCACTGCTGTGTCCCCCATGTTCCCCAAAATTTCGAGGTGTTCCTCACTGCCAAGGGTCTCCCATCCAATAACCCAGATTTTGGGGTGTCTCCCACTGCCCTGTCCCCCATGTTTTGGGGTGTCCCTCACTGCCCTGTCCCCCCAGGATTTGGGGTCTACCTCACTGCCGTGTTCCCCATGTCTCCCCAAATTTCAGGGTGTCCCTCACTGCCACAACCCCCCCAAGAGTCTCTCATCCCACCCCCTGGTTTTGGGGTGTCCCTCACTGCCCTGTCCCCGATGTCCCCCCAGATTTTGGAGTGCCCCCCACCACCACACCCCCTATGGGATCCCCAAACCCCTCCCTCATTTTTAGGGACCCCCCCCAAATTTTAGGACCCCCTGTAGTGTTCCCCATTCCCCCTCGCCTTTGGGGGTCCCACAGGGTGCCCTCCCCACCTTGGGGCATCCCTTGGGGTCCCCCATTCCCTCAGGGCTCATTTTTGGGGTGTCTCACCGGCGGGCCCCCCTCAGCCGGGCCTCCTGGCGCCGCTGGAGCTCGCCCCCGGCCGCGACCACCCTGGCCTCGCACAGCACCAGGGTCTTGGTGGTCTCCAGCGCCTGCTCGGGCCGGCTGCAGGCGGGGAGGAGGCGCCGGGCGCCCTCACGGACCCGCAGGGCTCGCTCCAGGGCCCGCTGCAGCTCCGGCTCCTGGGGATGGGAAAATTTGGGGTTAGGGGAACCCCAAAACACATCCCACAACCCAAAATCCCTCCCGGACCCGCAGGGCTCGCTCCAGGGCCTGCTGCAGCTCCGGCTCCTGGGGATAGAGCAACGGGGGTCAGGGGGACCCCAAAACACATCCCAAACCCCAAAATCCCTCCCGGACCCGCAGGGCCCGCTCCAGGGCCCGCTGCAGCTCCGGCTCCTGGGGACGGAACACTGGGGGGTCAGGGGGACCCCAAAACACATCCCACAACACCAGGGCTCGTTCCAGAGCCCGCTGCAGCTCTTGTTCCTGGAAATGGAACACTGGGGGTCAGGGGGACTCCAAAACACATCCCAAACCCCAAAATCTCTCCCTGACCCTCACTGAATGCTCCAGGGCCCACTGCAGCTCCGGCTCCTGGGGATGGGAACAGAACATTGGGGGTCAGGGGCACCCCAAACCCCAAAATCCCTCCCTGACCCACAGGGCCTGCTCCAGGGCCCGCTGCAGCTCCGGCTCCTGGGGATGGCAATATTTGGGGTTAGGGGGACCCCAAAACACATCCCCCAAACACATCCCAAACCCACGGCACCCTCAGTGAACGCTCCAGGGCCCGCTGCAGCTCTGGCTCCTGGTGAAGGAAACATTTGAGGGGTCAGGGGCACCTCAAAATCCCTCCCAAACACACAGAGCCCACTGCAGGTCCAGCTCCTGGGGATGGGAAAATTTGGGGGTCAGGGGCACCCCAAAACCCTTCCCATAACACCAGGGCCCGCTCTACAGCCCACTGCAGCTCTGGCTCCTGGGGATGGGAACACTGGGGGGTTACGGGGACCCCAAAACCCTTCCCATAACACCCAGGCCCGCTGCAGCTCTGGCTCCTGGGGATGGAACATTTGGGGGTCAGGGGAGCCCCAAAACCCTTCTGACACTGCAAAACCCTTCCCACAACAACAGGGCCTGCTCCAGGGCCCACTGCAGCTCCGGCTCCTGGGAATGGAACATTGGGGGTCAGGGGCACCCCAAAATCCTTCCCAAAACCCAAACCGCTTCTCACAACACCAGGGCCCGCTCCAGGGCTCGCTGCAGCTCCAGCTGCTGGGAATGGCAATATTTGAGGGGTCATGGGGACCCCAAAATCCCTCCCAAACACACAGCACACACTGCAGCTCCAGCTGCTGGGAACGGGCACATTTAGGGGGTCAGGGGGACCCCAAAACTCTTCCTACACAAAAAAACCCTTCCCACAACACCAGGGCCTGCTCCAGGGCCTGCTGCAGCTCCGGCTCCTGGGGATAGAACATTTGAGGGGCCAGGGGAACCCCAAAACCTCTCCCAAACACACAGTGACTGCTCCAGAGCCTGCTGCAGGCCTGGCTCCTGGGGATGGGAACACTGGGGGGTCAGGGGGACCCCAAAACACATCCCAAACCTCAAAACTCTTCCCGGACCCACAGCGCCCGCTGCAGGGCCCGCTGCAGCTCCGGCACCTCGGAATGGGAATATTTGGGGGGTCAGGGGGTCCCCAAATCCCTTCTGAACCCACTGCAGCTCCAGATGCTGGCAATGGCACATTTGAGGGTCAGAGGGGACCCCAAAACCTCTCCTGTACCCACAGCCCCTCCAGCTCCTCCCACATTTGGGGTTTGGGAGGGTCTGTGGGAATGTGGGGCTGGGGCACCTGCTGGGCACAGGGGACCCCAAAACCTCCCTGGGGGTCCCAGTCATGCCCAGGCAGGGGGAGGGGATCCCCACATTGTTTGGGGGTCCCAGCCACGCACATGGGGGCTCCCAGCCCTGCCCTAAGGGGTCCCAGCTGCACCCCCACATCGTGCACCCCACAGATTCACCAGGCACCCCACAAACGCTCCGTGCACCCCACAGATTTATCAGGAACCCTACGGACGCATCCAGCACCCCACGGGGAATCTGTGAACCCCAAGACCAGACCGCGCACCCCACAAACACATCACAGACCCCACAGATCCACTGTGCACCCCGTAGGTTT